>NC_056735.1:1850007326-1850119826 GCF_019279795.1 Protopterus annectens | reverse complement strand
ATGCCCTTTTTTCGAGGTTATTATACTGTGCCTCTGTCCAACAGTGACACAGAAGTGATACCCGGGGTAAACCTACGATCTCCCATCCACGCATCAAGATTCCTCTTGAAGAGAGTCAATGAGGGGACTCTGCCTAACCTGAACTGGGATTTTATTCCAGAGTGAAGGGAGCCTCTAGGTTATGAATCTGTCCCTCCAGCATGTCCTATTTATTTCAGTGCTGAGGTTCAAGTCTCTCGAGCGCGTAGCTCGATGGGATTTGGATTTTCTGAGGTGCAGCACGTCCATTAATTCCGAGTTGGACATGGCTTTATACATCAGGCACAGATCGCCTCTGAGCAGGCGGTATGCCACTGAGTAGAGCTGGAGTTTCTTTAACTGGGCAGCATATGGCATCTGTTTGAGCCCTTTGATCCTCTTGGTGAGGTACTTTTGGGGTCTCTCCAGTTGCTGCAGGTGTCTGGTAAGGTACATCCCAAAAGGGGCATTGTACTCAATTATGGGCCTGATGAGGGATGAGTAAAGAGGCACAATGACCTCCCCTGATCTAGATGTGAATCCCTTCATGATTAGGTGGGCTATATAAAATCTTTTTCTAACCACTTTGGCCACGTGGTTGTCAAATGAGAGATTGCTATCAACTTGGGTCCCCAGGTCCCTAATTACTTCTTCTGTACTTAATGGATTACCACCTATGTGGGAATTTGTGGGCACTTTGTTTTTGACAAAGGGGATGACTATACACTTTTTGGCGTTTAGCTGGAGGCTATGGCTCTGGCACCAGTTGTCTGTTTCTAGGGGGCCCTTTTGGAGGATGCTCGTGTTGGCTGGAGAGTCGATTATGGCGCCCAGTTTGCAGTCATTTGCGAACTTGGTCAGCCACAGTCCTTCTGTGTTGGCCTGTACCTCCGAGAAATATATACCGAACAAGAGAGGTCCCAGGACTGAGCTTTGTGGGACGCGTGTACAGGGAAAGATGATTGTAGAGATATTCAGTTTGGTCACCATATAATAAAGATTCTGAACACCTATTTAACATTTTTTTATTTCATAATTACTCAGGCTTTTTAAAGATGATGCATACTAAAAATGAGACATTAATATGAATCAGAAGCATGAGCTAAGCTTTGTTAGTCTAATGGAGAATTTGAGAGGTAGTTTTTTTTTTTGCCTTTGTCAACAAACTAGGAATATGTTATTTCATGGTAGAATGTTTTAAGGTTATATATCATTAGGTATTTTTTTTGTTTCAAAATTTTTTGTCAACAGCTGAAGATTTCATATTGTTATATATAAAGTATACAAGTTCTTGATATAAATGCATCTTCATCATATCCGTGGGTTTTTTTTCTTTTATATAAATGTCTGACTTTAAAAATGCATATCTATTAATATTAATGGACTGAATACTCCAGGGGGAGTCTGTTCAAATACTTGCAATTACCCAAAGCTCAAATAGTATTTCTATAGGAAACACATTTACTTAATAAAGATATAAATAAACTTTCATTACAGAATTATTTGGCTTTAGCAGGTTCTGGTGTTTGAGCTAAAACAAAAGGCACCCTCATTTTATGGAACAGCTCACCAGTAATGCCTAAAGTAAAAGATACCTATATTGATAAAAATGGCAATGTTGTTATAACTGAGTAGAACAGAAAACTATATACATTGGTGAACTCTTATTGGATTCCAAGAAATTACTTAGATACTATAGCCTATTACATGAAAGGTGAACTCATAATGGCTGGTGATTTTAATTGTATTTTATCAGACAAAGATTCCACTGCAGATAGAAAGCTGAGCATCACATCTTCAGGCAAACACTTAATGCATTTCGTACATCTAATGAATTTTAAGGATATATTTAAGTTAAGGAAACCAAACTCACTTCAATTTACTCATTATCCATACAGATATGGAACACAAAATATTGAAAAAAAAATATGTCTGAAGCACTCATCACATATCAGAGAAGTTTCAATCGTTTCACGTCCATGGTCAGACCATAGTGCTATTATCTTTAATATTATTTTAAAAACTGACTAATACATCACAGGAGATTACCAACATACATTATTAAAATAAAAGGATTCAAGGATTGGTATGTTAAAGAGCTCAAAAACTTCCTAAAAATAGACATGAATGGTGAAGTAACTGACAATGTCCTGTGGGATTCACTAAAGGCTTACATAAATGGAAGAGTGACAAGCTGACATATTAGTAAAACAAGAGAACGGGACAAAGAATTGAATACACTACAGGCCAAAATAGGCACACTAAAGTTAAATCTAAAATGAATTAGTCAGTCTGAAGTTAAAAACAAATACAAAACATGTTGAAATTCCAAATCATAAAGTTTCAACAAAGCTGGAAACACTTAACACTTCATGAATATTCAGCAAACCCTCTAAGCTTGCATAAACTTGCTCTTAGATCAGAGAGAATGAATAAACTAAATTTTATCAAAGAAACTGTAATGCATATAAATAAAAAAAAGAAAAGTAGAACAGATATTAAAGGCATTCTTGAGGACTTTAAAATAGTTTATGAAAATATAAATGACAATACAAATAACCTAGATAATGATGATATAGTTAAAACTTTTCTAAGGAAAAATATAAATGATAAATTAACAAGTGAACAAATAAAATACGACAGACCATTCACTTTAACAGAAACTAAAGATCAAATAAAAAGTTCAGAAATGATATCTTGCTGGGCTTAGATGGTCTTATACTAGGACGATATAAAATACTACCAGATGATCCAGCTAAAATATTAGATGAGGTCTATAGAGAAATAAAAACAACTGGTGAAGTCCATCCACCACGGAAAAATTCCCTTATATCACCTATTTTAAAACAAGATAAGGATCATACTACGTTTTCATCATACAGACCCATTTCACTTTTAAATGTGGACTATAAGATGTTAGTGTCCATTTTAGCTAACAGAATTAATCTACTTATACCTAAACTAATTAACAATGATCAAACTGGGTTTATTTCAAAAAGACAAGTACAGGACAATACAATAAGAATACACACATTAATAAATTAAGCAAATAAAAATAAAAAAAAAACTTTCTTTCATTAGTCTTGATTTAGATAAGGCTTTTGACTCCGTTATTTGGTTGCACCTGTTTAAAACACAAACTGTATAATTTCTCGCCTGAGCTAACTGCATTATTTTCCAAATTATACAATAACGCTTATGCTTATGTTAAAATAGGTTATTTTCGTTCTAATTCCTTTCTAATTCCTTTAAATTACAAAGAGGCACAAAACAAAGTTGTCAATTATCACCTTTACCTTTTGCATTAGCTACATAATCCTTTGCTAAGACTATTAGATCCAATAAGAACATTAATAGTATCAAAATAAAAGAAAATTTCGAACTAAAGATTCAACTATTTTATGATATTTTACTAACAAGAGGAAATCTAGAAAATTCACTAGAACATATAATTAGTTTATGAGTCAGTTTAAAGGAATCTCAAAATTAACACTTAATAACAAAAACAAGTACACTATTTAATAAAAAATTAAAAAAAATTCATACAAAACTATTCTAACGTCAACTGGAATAGCAATCAAATAAAACACCTTGGAAAAACCATTATATCTAATAGTAAAGAAATGATACAAACTAACTTTCAACAGGTTACTGATAAAAAATTTTAAGTTTAGTCACAAATTGGAACAAATTCTTTACTATGGAGGAACAATTAATGCTTTATTAAGATGGTAATTCTACCTAAATATTGGTTTGTCTTACAATCTTTAGTATCTCCACCAAAAAAAATGAAGAAGATAAATAATATTCTTAATTTTTTGGCATCCTAATAAACCAAGAGTTTCCTTTGATTGGCACAGAAAAGGTTGGGATAATTGTGGAATAGGATTCCCCGATATTCAACTGTATGCTACTTCAACAATTGTAAAAGTTATAGCGTTGTGGATAAATTCATCTTATGATTAAAAATGGAAACAAATACATCGAAAAATATTATCAGTAAATAATAAATACATCACAACCAGTCATAAACAAATAGCACCCAATAGTTTTATCAGGTTATTAAAAGATTTTTGTGTAAAAGGTATTACACCCTCTTCTCAAATTCCCAATTTAAATAACATAATTTCATCTTTCCAAAAGTTCAAATATTCTAACCATTGTATTAAAGACTTAATATTTCTATGTGCAAATGACTGTTTAGAAACTCATAACTTCAACAAAATGCTAGTATTGAAACAACAAAGTAAATACATTTTTTGGCATCAATTCTTAAACGATACTAATGTATATATTGTTAAAATTTTAACGTAAAAATACAAACTAAGATTCTGAAAACTGGTTAATTTTACAAATATTTAGAGATTTTGTGAATACAGAGGTAAATAAGATATTTAACCTCAATAAGAAATTGTTCCCCAAATTATTGGAAGTCTTAATAATAATGCAATGAAAATAAATCACATTTGTTGCAAATTTATAAAATTAAGTTATATTTCACATATTTAGACAATTATTATTGGAACTACTACTCAAAAATTAATGATGAAGACTTCTTTGAATTAATATTAAAATCTACAGATAAAACTACATTTTCATTATATTGGAAATTTTTAACTTGGCATTTTTTTACATAGAGCTTTTGTCACTACTAATAACATTACAATTATGTATAAATCAAACAGAATTAAATGCTGGAGATGTGATTCTGAAATAATAGCCAATTGGATGCATATGGTATATGAATGTGAAGTCAATTCCCATTTTGGAAAGGAATAACTTTATTCAAGCTCTATAAGTAGATAAATGTAATATTTCTATATCTTTAGTTTATATGTTCCAATTCCTGAGATAATTCCAAAAACCCAAGTGCCTCTTCTCTTCTTTGTTCCATTCTTGCTATAGCCAGAAAAGAAATTACTAAAAATTGGAAAAGTAAAGTTACCCCCTCTAGTGTTTGATTAATATGACAAAAAATGTTTGCAGTAGTGAATTGTATACAATAAAGACGAGAACATCCAATATTACAAATTCATATAAACTTTGGCGTAAACTTAAAGACTTGCTTGAAAAATATTGAAGTGTTGTCGGTGTATAACGCCAAACCAATTCACAGAACCTCAAACTAGTAAGGAAAGATCCACCACCACTGGGATGAAGCAAAACAACCTTTATTAAAAACGGACTAAGCGCTTTCACCTATAAATTCCTTGGGCTTCTTCAGAGTCAAAGAGCAAATGGAAAAGCAACTTATTTATTCATATAATTCAATTCAAATAAAACCATTAAACAATTAACTAACCAATAAAATTGTTGTGAACATTAACTTAAAACGTTACTAATGCTTCACATTTAACCTACTGCTGGAGTCAAGGGCTACATATAAACAAAGATGAATCCATGCCTTAGCACATCAATTTAACCCAGTCTAGCATAACTGCACACAAGGGATATATACAACAAGCGTGTGTTGGAATTAAATTACAAGTAATGTTGAATAAGCTCATATAAAATGTGATTTCTATTTCAACACACTTGAGATTGAAATGCTCTCATTAATGCATTCCTTTCTATGATTAAATAGAGTACTAGTTGTCCTTACTAGTTTGAGATTCTGTGAATTGGTTTGGAGTCGTTCCTGCCACACTTGGATTAGAGCTTTCAGCCTTTCTTATTTTGGCAAAGGTGTTGCGGATTTTTATTACCGTTTTTTATTATTGGTTTTCAGGCTACAGCTGGATGGAGAGGCTTTTTGCTCAATAGGTGGATCATTCTAAACAAATTATTTCTTTGCTGCACACCAATGGGACTGACAACGAAGGCGAGAGCAGCAACGTGTCCCTTACTACTACTCAAGCAGAGTTACTAATGTTACACACAGTACCGGGCTTTAGTGGTGTTTCTGTTCATCACAATGACGACTCTAGAACGGATAACATTGGTTCAGATAGACTGCATTCATATGAACAAAATAGGACTACACTTCTGGATTTTGAATCACTTCTAGCTCCTCTTCCTTTGAGCGCAAGGCTGTTGCTGAAACACAATACAAGTTTTGGTAACTTCAACACGCAACTGCAGCAGTTTGAAAAACTAACCAAGAAATACAAATCATTACAAATGGATACCATGTTTTTAGAGCGTTCCATTGAGTTGAAACAAGTACCCAGAGGTCTCCAAACTTTTTAAATTACCCACGGGCATTACCGAAGTCTCTGAGGCTTTCCAGGATTTAACAACTCTCTTTGACAAAACAGGTATGGACACGATGTGTATTATCCGCGACAACAGTGTAAAACTTTGTAAGCTCAAAAATGAACTTGAAACTCTAAAAAAACAGTTTATTCAATGATTTATTATTTGAGATAAACAAATCACAGTATGATAGAATTTTGGTGGATCCTGATAAATATGCTAAGGTTGGCATTGAAAGAAAACAAAAGAAAATGTTAAGGGACACAGCTGAGTACAAGGAAAATAGAGCCTATACCATAAAAAACAGGAGGGTTGCTACAAACCGGGGCAATTACATGGTGAAGTACAAGGGGGTTCAGAAGATGAAACAGAGGTTGTGCAGACCGATATTTATTTATTTTACATTTGTTTATCGGGATAGTCCAACTGGATGCATGTCCATTTTCAGCGGAGGCCCAGGGGAGAAAAGTTCCAAAAGACAATATTACATAGATTACACAACAAGTTAGATAACATTAGAAAATATAAGACAAGGTACTTTGTACAATGGTTTAGTAATGTTCCCAATAGGGACTCACAATTCTCATGGTCTGACACAATTAAAAGCAAAAAGACATCAGATTGGAAACAGAGCTTGGTTAAGTAATTAAATTTACAGATATGCTTTTAGTTTATAACTTAATCAGGGTTGTCACATGGGCAAAGCCAGTTCACTTTGAAATGCTGTTTGAGGCTTTTTTTGAAGAGACTTATGGAGGATTGATGGGAAAGATGTGCAGCAGGTAAGGGTGATAAAGGATAGTGAGGGAAACGTACTCACAAGCGAGGAGAGTGTGTTGAGCAGATGGAAAGAGTACTTTGAGGGGCTGATGAATGAAAAGAATGAGAAACAGATAAGGTTGGATGATGTGGGGATAGTGAGTCAGGAAGTGAAACAGATTAGCAAGGAGGAAGTACGGACAGCTATGAAGAGGATGAAGAATGGAAAGGCTGTTGGTCCAGATGACATACCAGTGGAAGCATGGAGGTGCTTAGGTGAAATGACAGTGGAGTTCTTAACCAGGTTGTTTACTGAAATCCTGGAAAGTCAGAGGAT
Source organism: Protopterus annectens (assembly GCF_019279795.1). NCBI lineage: Eukaryota > Metazoa > Chordata > Ceratodontiformes > Protopteridae > Protopterus > Protopterus annectens. The sequence continues at coordinate 1,850,112,517 of NC_056735.1, read as the reverse complement.
GCCTGAGGAGTGGAGAAAAAGTGTTTTGGTACCTATTTTTAAGAATAAGTGTGATGTGCAGAATTGTAGTAATTACAGAGGGATAAAACTGATCAGTCACAGCTTGAAGTTATGGGAAAGAGTAGTGGAAGCTAGGTTAAGAAGGGAGGTGATGATTAGCAATCAGCAGTATGGTTTCATGCCAGGAAAGATCACTACCGATGCAATGTTTGCTCTGAGACTGTTGGAGAAATATAGGGAAAGGTCAGAAGGAGTTGCATTGTGTCTTTGTGGACTTAGAGAAAGCATATGATAGGATGCCTAAAGAGAAGTTGTGGTACTGTATGAGGAAATCAGGAGCGGCAGAGAAGTATGCAAGAGTGGTACAGGATATGTACGAGGGTAGTGTGACAGTGGTGAAGTCTGCAGTGGGAGTGACAGATCCATTTAAGGTGGAGGTGGGATTACATCAAGGATCAGCTCTGAGCCCTTTCTAATTTGCAATGGTGATGGACAGGTTGATAGACAAGAACAGACAGGAGGCTCCATGGACTATGATGTTTGCAGAGGACATTGTGATCTGTAGTGAGAGTAGGGACCAGGTTCAGGAGACCCTGGAGAGGTGGAGATATGCTCTAGAGAGAAGAGGAATGAAGGTCAGCAGGTCTAAGATGTGCGTGTGAATGACAGGGAGGATAGAGGAATGGTGAGGATGCAGGGAGTAGAGTTGGCGAAGATGGATGAGTTTACGTACTTGGGATCAATAGTTCAGAGTAATGGTGAGTGTGGAAGAGAGGTGAAGAAGAGTATAGGCAGGGTGGAATTGGTGGAGAAGAGTTTCAGGAGTGATTTGTGACAGACGGGTACCAGTAAGAGTGAAAGGGAAGGTCTAAAAGAGGGTAGAGAGACCAGCTATGTTGTATGGGTTGGAGACGGTGGCATTGACAAAAAGGCAGGAGTCAGATTTGGAAGTGGCAGAGTTAAAGATGTTAAGATTTGCACTGGGTGTGACAAGGATGGACAAGATTAGGAACCAGTATATTAGAGGGTCAGCTCAGGTTGGATGGTTTGGAGACAAAGTCAGAGAGGCGAGATTGCACTGGTTTGGACATGTGCTGAGGAGGAATGATGGGTATATTGGGAAAAGGATGCTAAGGATGGAGCTGCCGGGTAAGAGGAAAAGAGGAAGGCCTAAGATAAGGTTTATTGGCGTGATGAGAGAGGACATGCAGGCGGTTGGTGTGACAGAGCAATATGCAGAGGACAGGAAGCAATGGAAACAGATGATCCAATGTGGCAACCCCTAACGGGAACAGCTGAAAGAGAAGACTTATGGAGAATTGAAGGGTTATATAGTTTGGCAACGATTTCCAGGTTTTGCCAACAAATTTGGCAAACACGGATTCACCAGCAGAGTATTAGCTTTGTGGGTTTAACAAGTAGTTTGTTGGCTGATCGTAGGGATCTCAAGTTGCTATATGGCTTAATATTTATAAGTGAGGAGGTATCCTCAGGGTGGTATATAATTTTGTGCACTATTAAGAGTTGATTGAATTGAATTAAGCTGGGCAATTCTAGCCACTCTAGTTGTTTCAGGTTCTGGCACTGATGGGTTCTATAGGTGGAGCCAGTGGCGAATCTGGCAATATGGTTGCAGCTGTGGGAGAGCTTATTCAATACAGATTTGTTGAGGTTTGAGAGTACAGGAGAGGCATATATGAGTAGAGAGTATGTGTGACTGGGCGATTGCAGTTCTAGCCAGTGGGGTTAAAAATGTCTTGTTTCTATACAGTGATCCAAGCTTCTTACTGATGGTCTGTATGGTTTTGTTGACCTGTATGGGATATGTGTGAGGACAATGAACCTTTTTTAGACCCCCCCCCCTCCCGAGGCGCTCAGACAGGTTACAAAATCGTGCCCAGTCTCAGAGTTATTCCAATTTGACACCACAAAAGGGTCAAGCCTACCAACAGAGGGGGTGCTCACACAAAGCTTCTCGCAATCAGTGGTACAACCATAGTTCGAGTTCCAACAACTGAATTATAATTATTTAATGCAGGACAATTTGTTTGATGGTTCAGTTGAACCTGTTTTTTTGGACAAATAATGAGTACTGTGATGGTCTAGAAGGGCTGTTGAACACGAATGATTACAATAATGTTACAGGTTGTAAATTAATATGTGATGATGATTTTTCTATTTACAGTTTTTCAGACCTTGTTATTTCTAGGAACCATATAACTTTGTTGAAAAAAATGTTTTTCGTTTGTGTCCACCTATTGTTACGAAATGGGGAAACTGATTTTACGTCAAATTGTACAGCAGACTCTTAAATTTCAGGATATAGTTTTTGCGAATAAAGCAAACCCTAGCAGTGATAATATATCGAGCCTTAAGAGAAGCAGCACTTTCATTCCAAGTAATCCAACAGTAATGGTTTTTAAACGGCTTTGTGAAGCACAAATTAGGAGATGCTTGTATACAGAAAAAAAACCTGTCCATTGATAATTTGTCTAGTGCTGAAAAATTCTGTTTGAAACAACTGACTGAAACCAACCAGTATAGAGTCATGAAACCTGACAAGGGTGGTGGGTTGTGATCATGACCAACACTGAGTACACATGTAAGATACATAAATTATTGAATGATACCGACACATATGAAAGGGTAGCTGGATTAGACGGGTTATCAGGCGTACGCCAAAATAGATTGGCAGTTCTATGAATTAGTGTGTGAGTGGACAGTGTCTGATGATGAATATAAACAGCTTACAGTAGAGACTCCTATTACTCCCTATATTTTTATCCCCAAAATTCACAAATGCATGCATTCACCACCTTTTATACTGATTGTAGCAGCCAGGGGTTCCAAAACGGAACCTTTAGCGACTTGTATAGATGTTACTTGTAAAGGTGTGGTGGATAAGATCCCACACATTCTTAGAGACTCCTGGCATTACCTGAAAATCATTAGGAATTTAAATAGTACCGATGACTTTTTGTTTGCTACAACAGATGTTAATTTTCTGTGATACCCCACCAAACTGGGTTGGAATATTTTGATAATAGCTTGAGAATATTCAGTGATTTACATCATGTTAAAAGGGGTTTGCCAGTTGATCTTATAGGGATCATGCTAACAACTTCATCCTCTTTAATGGTGAACATTTTAAGCAGATTAAGGGTGTCGCGATGGGTGCCAGATGTGCACCCATCTATGCTAACCTGGTGTTAGCAGAACAGAAACATCAACATGTACTTAATTCTACCTTTATGTCTAAAATTCTGACATACCTACGATACCTGGATGATATACTGATTGTATGGAGAGGTACAAAGGAGGAGCTTGAAGATTTTATTCAATATTTAGGAAGTACTAGAGACTTCCTGAAGTTTACAAGTCACATTGATGGAGAGAAAATTTAATTTTTTAGATATTCTTATATACAAAGATGTTGGTCATATACATTCAAATATTTTATCGTAAAAAAAATTACAGTAATTCATTCTTGCACTTTGAGAGCTGCCATCCCTATTTTCAAAACAAAAATGTGGTAAAGGGGCAAATGGTCCGCCTGTCAAGACTGGTCAATCAAGACAAATGTTTTAGGATAGAATCACTGAAGCGAATTGATATGTTTAAAAACAGAGGATACCCTACAGATTTATTGACACAGATATACAACGAAGTTGACAAAAAAAAAAACACGTACCACTTCCAGGCCCATCCTATTAGATGTTAGAGATGTTAATGAAGACAGAGTTAAAAAATGTCACTACACAACCCTATAAAGGGTGCTGCTATGGTATTAGATTTTAACCAAACAGCACCTAGGGTGAAGAGCATTACTCAGTTGGCATGGGACACTGTGTTTTCCCAGGACATGAAGTTAATACTGGGACCCACCCCAATTTTTACACATAGTGGGGGGGGGGGGGTAAATTTGAAAGAATGCTTAGAAAGAGGTTCAGTGATGTCCCATAATAACATCTCTAGGATGGGTAAATGTGGTGTCTGTAGATTTCTAAACGATGGACCATATGTATATATTAATAATTACAAAAGATCATTGAAATGCCCAGGATTCTGCAACTGCAATACTGATATGGTGGTCTATGTGGCCACAAGTTTAACTTGTTTGGCATTTTACGTTGGAAAGAGCACATGTAAATTAAGACTGCGGATTCTGGAGCATAACAGAGACATAAAAAATAAAAAGGTAACTAGTGCTCTATTTAATCATAATAAGGAACGTGTTAACTTTAAAAAGTTTTTTCTGTCATTGACAGGGTGCTTAAAAATGATTCTGGCGGTGACCTCAAAACCATATTAGAATGTAGGGAATGTTTATGGCAACGGCGTCAAGTGTGTTTAAATACAAATAACATTTTATATGAGCTTATTCAACATTACTTGTTACTTAATTCCAACATACGTTTGTTGTATATACCCCTTGTGTGGAGACATGTTAGACTGGGTTAAATTGATGTGCTAAGACATGGATTCATCTTTGTTTATATGTAGCTCTTGACTCCAGCAGTAGGTTAAATGTGAAGCATCACTGATGTTTTCAATTAATGTTCACAGCAATTTTATTGATTATTCATTAATTGTTTAATGGTTTTATTTGAATTTTAATTGAATTATATGTATAAATAAGTTGCTTTTATATTTGCTCTTTGACTCTGAAGAAGCCCAAGGAATTTATGGATGAAAGTGCTTAGCCCGTTTTTAATAAAGATTGTTTTGCTTCATCCCGGTGGTGGATCTGTCCTTGTTGATGTATAACTCTGATGTGTTGATCAGCTGTGGGACTATGTAAATAGTTGTTTATTTTATAACGGTTTTGTTTACTTATTGTTTTAAAACCAAAATTAAAAAAGAAAAAATGTAGGCATTACAATGCAAGAGAGAGAAAAAGGCTGGACAAAAGCATGTTTAAACCAATAGCCTACAAACTTGGGTTGCTAAAGTGGGAGGTGATGTGAAAAATACAGAGATCATATATGTAGAGATAGGTTCATACTAGGCTATCTGCCCTAGGGCATTTATAAGCCTAGCCAGAGTGTGTTTGGCTTTTGCCACCCATTTTAAATTAATTTTGCTATGCCCTTTTCCGGGGTTAGTATACTGTGCCTCTGTCTAACAGTGACACAGAAGTGATACCCGGGGTAAACCTACGATCCCCCATCCACTCATCAAGATTCCTCTTGAAGAGAGGAAATGAGGGACTCTGCCTAACCTGGACTGGGATTTTATTCCAGAGTGAAGGGAGCCTCTGGGTTATGAATCTGTTCCTCCAGCATGTCCTTTTTATTTCAGTGCTGAGGTTCAAGTCTCGAGCGAGTAGCTCGATGGGATTTGGATTTTCTGAGGTGGAGCATGTCTATTAATTCCGGGTTGGACATGGCTTTATACGGCAGGCACAGATCGCCTCTGAGCAGGCGGTATGCCACTGAGTAGAGCTGGAGTTTCTTTAACTGGGCAGCATATGGCATCTGTTTGAGCCCGTTGATCCTCTTGGTGAGGTACTTTTGGGGTCTTTCCAGTTGCTGCAGGTGTCTGGTAAGGTACATCCCAAAAGGGGCATTGTACTCAATTATGGGCCTGATGAGGGATGAGTAAAGAGGCACGATGACCTCCCCTGATCTAGATGTGAATCCCTTCATGATTAGATGGGCTATATAAAATGTTTTTCTAACCACTTTGGCCACGTGGTTGTCAAATGAGAGATTGCTATCAACTTGGGTCCCCAGGTCCCTAATTACTTCTTCTGTACTTAATGGATTACCACCTATGTGGTAATTTGGGGGCACTTTGTTTTTGCCAAAGGGGATGACTATACACTTTTTGGCGTCTAGCTTGAGGCCATGGCTCTGGCATCAGTTGTCTGTTTCTATGAGGCCCTTTTGGAGGATGCTTGTGTCGGCTGGAGAGTCGATTATAGCGCCCAGTTTGCAGTCATCTGCGAACTTGGTCAGCCACAGTCCTTCCGTGTTGGCCTGTACCTCCGAGAAATATATACCGAACAGGAGAGGTCCCAGGACTGAGCCTTGTGGGACGCGACTTGTAACTGGTTTGGAGTCTGACATGGCTCCAGCAATTCTAACCATGTGGTTCTGTCCTTGAGCAAGTTTGCAACCCATCTAATGACATAGGGGTTTATATTTAAGCTGGTGAGCTTATCTATAATGCCCGAGTGGGGTACTGTATCGAAGGCTTTTGCGAGGTCCAGGTAGGCTGTGTGGACCACCTTCCCCTCGTCAATGGTCTTGGTGACTGTTTCAAAGAAATCGACCAGATTTAAGAGGCAGGATCTGCCCTTAACAAAGCCGAACTGGGTAGGATCCAGTGTCTGTAGGTCCCCAATATCTTTTTTTGAGGTCCATGATGATCCTTTCCATAGCTTTGCAGACCAAGCTAGTCAGGCTTATGGGGGCGATAGTTTCCAGGATCCGTTGAGGCACCACCTTTGTGGAGAGGGACCACTGTTGCTGTACGCCACTCTTTGGGTACATATCCTGTGGTAAGGCTGAGATTGAACAGTAGTTTTATGTTTGGGTTTAGCTCTTCTTGGAGTTCATGTAGGACGCAGCCTGGGACACCGTCTGGTCCCATTGATGCTGTGTTTTTTGCTTTGGAGAGGGCGGCTCTTACCTGAGCATCTGAGATGTCAGGGGGGCAGCACTCTGCTGGGATAGAAATGTGCCCTTTTGGTGGGGGGGGGGGGGGAAGAAGTTTGCACTGAACCTGTCAGCTAGGATGTTGGCAATGTCTGTGGGTTCAGTGTATTTTTTGTCATTTTGGACTAATTCTGAGCATATCTGGGAATTCCCACCCAGGTTCCTAACATAACTAAAGAAAGCCTTGTGATTATCCTTAGTGTCCTGTGCAATTTTTCTCTCGAAGCTGGCCTTAGACGATTTTATGAGTGCCCTTGGTTTTTTGCTAACACTGATCAAAGATGCCTTCCCTTTTTGGGATTTTGCTCTATCATGTAGTAGTTTCCTCCTTCTATTGTATAGTTTGTTTATGGCTGGGGTCCACCAGACAGGACGTCTGCCTTTGGAAGATTGGGTCTTGGTTTTAATTGGGATTGCATGATCCATGCATTCCTGAAGGTGTTCATAGAATGCGTTTATAAAGGATTCTGCGGTCTGGGCCGTATTTTCCACAGGCCCGGGGGCTTTGAAGGATTCCACCTCAGTTTTGAGGAGTGTGAAATTTGCTTTAGAGAAGTTTTTCACTGTGGTTTTCTGGGCAGGGGGTGGGGTCAGGATGTGAATATCCAGTGAGATTAGTTTATGGTCTGATCTTACCAGTGAGGGATACACTTCTGGTCTAGAGCATAGAGTCCCCATGTTGGTGATGATCAGGTCCAGTATGTTTTCCCCTCTTGTGGGAGTGGTAACAAGTTGTTCCATAGCATTTGAGTTTATAAATTCTAGGAACCTTTGAGCTAGGGTGTTGGAGCTAGAGTAATGCTCCCAGTCTATGTTTGGGTAGTTGAAGTCGCCCAATATAATGGTGTTTGGAGAGACCTTCATATTTTCCAGTGTTTTCAGGAAGGCCGAGTGGGTTCCTGGGTTTGGGAGGGTGGTCTGTAGCAGGCTATAAACTGGAAGGCAGTTTTACCCACTGTTAGTTGCACATGGATAGTCTCTGATGCTTTGTGCTGTGCCACTAACCTGGAGGTGTGGGTATCTTTGATGAATATTGATACTCCCCCTCCTTTTCTGGATCGGTCCAAGTTTTGGGGCTGAAAAGCATGGTATGAGGTATAGCCTGGTAGTGCTGGGGTGCTCTCGGGAGCCTTGAACCAGGTTTCTGTTACTGCACAGATATCGATGTTCTCCATGCTAAGGAGAGTTTTGAGTGCATGCATCTTGAGGTTTAGACTTCTGTCGTTGAGTAGCATTACTCTTAGTTTCTTATCCCTTGTGATACCTATGGAGATGGGTTTGTCTTTTGAGCCTTGCCTAAAAAAGGCACTATGGGGGTAGCAAGAGCCTTTACCAATATCCAAAAGCCCAGGGGTGACAGGTGCAAGCCGTCCCTAGCGAAGCATCATGGCCTGTCGAGCATGTCATCCCAGGCTGACAGGCATTGGATCCCCTTTGAATGACACCAATACTTAAGCCAATTATTGAAATTGATCATCTTGTCTTCATATTGTGGCATCATTCTTGGTGAGGGTAAGATGCTACTCAAGGTCAGGGTCATACCGGCCTGGGCCACATGCTCAGAGAGCTCCTCTATGTCTCTTTTCATGTAGTCCAGGGAGGTACGTCTCAGGTCATTCACACCAGCATGGACAATGACCGAGTCATATTTGTACTTGCCTTGGAGTGACCTGAGTGCTTGTGTTATGTGGCGGATCCTAGCCCCCGACAGGCAGCTCACCATGACCTTCTCCTTGTTCAGCCTGGTGAGCGGGATGTCAGTGTGCCTGATGATAGAGTCACCTATTACAAGTGTATCGCGTGTGTTCTTTAGCCTTAAGGGCTGTGACTGTTCGGCACACTGGCTTTGTGAGCTATGTGTGCACATGTTTTGTTTTGGGGTAACGGTTGCTTGGGTGTCTGTTTTGGAAGTCTCTGCTGCTTAGGCAGATTTTTATTTAGAGCCTCCGAGTATGTTTTTGTGTGTTTATGTGTTTGGTTTGCTGTCGTGGTAGGTCTATGTGAGACTGGAATTATAGTGAGAGTGTGGTTTCCTTCTCCTCCTGACAGGTTTCGCCAGTACTGAGTTGAGAGAGCTTAGCCTCCAGTTTGGCTATATGGTTGCATCTCTCATGTGTTGGAATTTGTTGGGAGGAGGAGAGAGTTGTCTGTGTACATGAGACAGTTGTAACATTAACTCAAGATTCCCAGATTCACCAGCTGGACCGGAGAGGAGATTGACAACTGACCTTTGGACATGCTAGAATAGTATTGGGAATTCCTTTATAATTGAAAAAAAAGGCCAATGGGAAACAAGATACTCAAGGGGAGTTTGTGAGGGTGTAGTGGTTTTAATTTTTTAGTGCGGACTTATATAATTGCTTTAGTGAGCAAGTGCCAGGTAACTTAAATGCAATGTGTTACAGGTAACTTAAATGCAAAAATGACAAACAGTAACTTTCTTTCAAGTGAAACAAGGAAATAAGTACAGTAAGCAATGCAGATGTCACTAGGGATCCACAGAAGCGCTGAAAAGCCGCGCTTTAGGTGGAATTAGCGTTTCAGGGAAATAACAAGCAAACAAGCATATAAACAAAGCTAGATTCAGCAGGCCTGGATCTAGTTTATGCTACAGCAAACAAGGTGTACCAATTTAGTAAGAAACAGTTCAAATATGCAGGCACTATAAGCCTCTAACCAGAAATTCCCATCTCAGAAGGGCAGAGTCCAGCCTCTCCTCCCACAAGAGTGCAGACCACGAACCTTCTTAATGTAAAATAACTGGCCTGAAGCCCAAGTGCTTAAACCAGAACTAATACACTTTCAGAATAACAGACACTGAGCCCTCAATCAGCAGTTCCCAACTTAGAAGGATGTAAGCTACCTGTCCTGCCACCACAGTGCAGGCCACAAACCTTCCTAATGTAAAACAACTGGTCTGAGCCCAAGTGCTTAATCCAAAAGATTTTGAATGATAGCTACACTTTAATCAAGTTAATACCAAGCAGCAATAAATACAATTGAATACTTTAAAGAATGCCTGGATTAGTGCTCAAGTTATACAAACAAAACTAGATTCAGCAGGCCTGGATCTAGTCTATGCTACAGTAAACAAGGTGTACCAATTTAGTAAGAAGCAGTACAAATATGCAGGCACTATAAACCTTTAACCAGAAATTCCCAGCTCGGAAGGGCAGAGTCCAGCCTCTCCTCCCACAAGAGTGCAGACCACAAACCCTCTTAATGTAAAATAACTGGCCTGAAGCCCAAGTGCTTAAACCAGAATTAATACACTTTTAGAATAACAAACACTGAGCCCTCAATCAGCAGTTCCCAACTTAGAAGGATGTAAGCTACCTGTATTGCCACTACAGTGCAGAGCACAAACCTTCTTAATGTAAAACAACTGGTCTGAAGCAAAAGTGCTTAAACTAAAAGGCTTAGAGTGAGTTACACCAAGCAGTAATAAATACAATTGAGTACTTTTAAGATGACGCAAAAGCAAAATAAAGTAGGAAGAAACACAAATACAGTAAAAGCAGATACATTTTTTGAGTGAGCAAATGAGATGGGCCCAGGATGAGTATCCAAGTGCAAATTTACAAGAGGGGCGGGCAGTTTCAAAGCCACCAAGATTAACACCAAGACAAAAACAGGGAGGGTGGGTGGAGACCTACTGAAAAAACAGTCAACTTCTAGCTAGATATTGCTCAATGCAACACAAACAAATTACTTTAAAAGTGCAGATAAAAGTTACATAGCTACACTTATGCGTTCAATTAATATCATGCAGGTCTTAACTGGCCAAAGCTCACAGTTTAAACAGAAGATAATTCACTGTACCACTTGTAGAAGACAGAAACTGAATAACAATGAAGGAAACTACTACCCCCACCTATCACTGGCTATGCAGGTTTTTAACAAGCCTTAACTGAAAATACCACATGCACTACTGAAGAAACAGTCAACTTCTAGCTAGATATTGCTCAATGCAACACAAACAAATTACTTTAAAAAGTGCAGATAAAAGTTACTTAGCTACACTTATGCGTTCAATTGATATCATGCAGGTCTTAACCGGCCAAAGCTCACAGTTTAAACAGAAGATAATTCACTGTACCACTTGTATAAGACAGAAACTGAATGATGATACATTTTCTCTTACTTTTGCAAAGCTGAATGTCTGGATTAAAACATTTAGCTTAGTCCAACAAGCTTTAACTGTAAACAAGTAAATAAATGAACAATGAATGTAATGAAAAGTTTTCCTTCAGCAACACATGTACAGCAGGACTTGACACACCTGCACCTGAGGGCTACACTATTTAGGTTTCCATCCAGACAAATGGATTGCAGGGCAATACAAAAGCAAGAGCACTGGTTTCTTTGAAGCTAAAAGTTAATGTTTTCTGAAAGCATGCAAATTATTTTTCACATCTGGAAGAGGAAAAAATGAAAAAAGAACAGACAGAAATAAGGGTAAGTATGAGCACAGTCATTAACATGTATTTTAACATGGATAGCCTTAACTTTAGGTCATATTAACGCCCTGCATGTGCATCTGTCTATTTGGAAAAAGTGTTCCTATTAGGAGGGTTAAACTTCATTATTTCAATATGTACACAACTGTATGTGTTTGTATTAAGTTAATAGGTTATGGGGATGTTCTGGAGGTGTGTGCGCCTTTTTGAGGGGTTTCATTACAACAAAAAGTCTTGTAAAAATGAGCCATAGGTTCAAATGGAGAGGACAAGAAACAACTGTATAAAAGATCAACTTGCCAAACATTAGTGGGTACATGTATCACAAAAGCTGGAAAAAGACATCTAAAAAAAGCTGTCATATATAACAGGTAGGAATAAAAACCTCTTATCATAATGGTGACACTTTCTATATTAACGTGGAATGTGAATTGGTCTACACCTGCAAGACTAAGGGAAGAGTACTGAATTATATTAAGAAATGCAGAGTGCAATAGCAATGCTACAGGAGACGCATTTAGAAAGAAACAAGCATGTGAATTTGATAAAGAAACGATTTCAGGATGGATATTCAGCAGAGTATCACAGACAAAGGAAAAAAGGAGTACTTATACTAATTGCTACAGGAGCTCCAATACTGATAAAGGAGGGAAAAGAGATAATGATAAATTAGTGGTATTAAGGGACTAGTGGCAAGGGGAGGCTTATGCTGACATGCATTTACATTCCACCGAAAACTATTATGGAACTTCAAAAGTTTTGGTAGAAATAATGAGCTTTCAGCAGAGAATATTACTTATAGGTGGGGACTAGAATTTGATCTGCAATAGTGAGGATGTATCTAGGGAGCCTAGAAGGGAAAATATAACAAATGACTGCAGATTTCTGAATAAATTTCTGAAACTACTTGGCATGGAAGATGTGAATTCAGTAGTAGGAACTTAAGAGATTTTACATATTATTCCCCAAGGTACAATAAATGGGCTAGACTAGACAAAACTGTATCTCACAGGAACACGTCCACTTAACTGAGAGCTTTGACAAATCCATCAACTACTGAAATAGACAGTAATGAGACAATCACACTACCCCCATCTATATGTTAAAAACAGAGGAATTTAAGGAATAAAGTAGTAATTACCTGGGAATTATTAGCAAAGATAGAAATTTTTTCAGACCCCCCCCCCCCCAAAAAAGGGGGCTAGTGTCACAGTTAATGAGTGGGATTAAGTGAAAATAGTTTAAAAATTTTACAGTAGAAATAAAAGAAAAACTAGATATAGTTAAGAAGTAACAAGAATTACATATAGGGGGTAAGTGAAATCTGACAGATTAAGAAAAGGCACAACTGCAGAGTGTTAAAGAGAAAAGATGGGAGTACATGGATAAAGTATGAGTTTAGAAAGACTGCTGTAAGCAACTGTTTTTTGATAACACAGCACAAATACTTTTAGCAACAGCAACTTGGGAAACAGAAAGTAGAAAAAGTTGTTGCCAAACTTAGGGAGCCTATAGCAAGAAAAAAATAAACACAGATCCTGTAGAGGTATTAGATATTTTGGAAGTTTTATGAAAATCTGTATAAAACTGAGAAATGTGGAAATCTAAAAAACATAAATGAAAATATTTATGGAAGATGTACATATGCCAAGGTCAGAAGTAGATAAGGCACAATACTTAACAGTTAGGAAAGGAAGAGACAAGATAAAAAAGGTGAGGTATAACCAATCTGCAGGAAAGTCTCCAGGTACAGATGGTATTCCAGTGGATGTTTAGAAGCTAGGAAAGAAGAAAGTGATTAAGATCTGGAAGGTTTTGTTTAACATTATTTTAAAATGAGGGGAAGCACCAACATCCTGGAACAAAGCTGTGGCGGCTGTAATACCTAAAGACAGTAAAGACCTATCAACCCCTGCTTCATGTAGGCTTGTTTCAATTTTAAACCATGAATAGAAAGTTATGTCTATAATGGCTACAAGAATGGCAAAAGTGTTGCCAAAACTGATAGATATGAACCAATGTGGTTTTCTGGAAGGGAAGCAAACATTTAACAATATTAACAGAACAAGGATGATCCAGATGAAAGCAAAATGTAGGAAAATACTATTGGTGTTATTGGTGGGTTGTGAGATAGAGAAAGCATTCCACAAAGTAAGTTGGAATTTTATGAGTAGGGCAGTAGAAGCATTTGCATTCTGTGATACAATAACAAGATTATTTGGGGGGATACATAAGGGAATGGAGGCAAAAATCAAAGTGGGAAGGCTCCTCTCTGATCAGTTCTACCTCAAAGAGGAACCAGGTAGGGTTGTCCTTTTTCCCTCTGTTATTTGTGTTGAATTTCAAACCTCTGGCAAAGAAAATAGACTCAGAAACTCAAGGATATAATTGGTATAGTAATCACGAAAAGTAGGCTTTATTTGCAGATGATATTATTTTGTACCTGATAAAACCAGAAAAGGACATTTTGGTGTTGTGGAACACTGAGACACTTTCAAAATTTTCTCAGAATATAAAATAAGTGAAGATAAAAAAAAGGCTACAGCTGTAAACTATGTACTCACACATGACTTGGATGAGCAATACCCATATTTATGAGGACATTATACAATGAAGTATTTACTGTAGAAGTATGGGTTAAAAAGGATTATGTTATGGCAGTTAAGGATATGTGGGAAAATACTAACAAAAGATAATACAAGAACTAAGAAAGTGGAAGCACTTGTCTACGGACACAGTTATTATTAGTTTTATACGTAGGTCAGGCATATTTGTAATCAACAAGAGGAGAAGTTGTACATTTGGAATTAATAAAGATTTGAAGGATTTTATCTGGGAGGGGAATAGGGCAAGGGTCAAGTGGGATAAGCTGATCCTTCCAATAGAACAAGGTAGTTTAAGATTGCCTGATTTGAACTGATATTTTAGAGCTATACAGTTAAGGCTCTTGTATGTAAACACAAACAGAAAGCTACAATTTGAAAATAAAAAGGGATGATGAAGCAGGGCGAAATTCAAGAAACAAGGAGAGACAGGGATTTTGGATACAGATCCTTAATGAGAATAACAGCAGCAACATAGAACACTATATTCATAAAGTAGAAGAAAGTATTCTAAGAACTAAGCAAACAGAGGACTGGAGAAAGGGGATAACTGTAATTAGTGGTATAGAGAAGATGGAACAGATGGCTGGAGTTTACTGAAGGAAACTGACCAAGGTATTAGGAATAAATAATTAAGGAAAATTAACAGAATGGCAAGAAGACAGAGACATCGGGACTGCAGGCCGGAGACTGCCTTCCCTATCACGGACTGATATCAGAGTATATGATATCAGAGTATAGGCAAAGAGAAAGGGAAAGAGAAATCCTAAGTGAAAGACCTGACTGGTAGAGTTGTTAGTTGAATCTAAAACACAAGCTCTATTTAAAAGGGATAATTAGTACAGCATATATAACATTGCAAGATAACTATAGGAATCAGAGGAGATTAGAAAAGATTGTAAAGCAAGACTGGATAAGCAATTCACAAAAAAGAATGTGAGGACATGTGTGGCTCCCAAATATGCAAAGTCTAGAAGAATTAGGATTTTTGCTTGTAACAGTTTGCATAGGTATTTTATACCCTGACTCCAATGGATTTTTCCTCAGGTGGATGGCAAATGTTGGAGGTGCGATGGAGAAAAAAGTGGTAACTGGGAACATATGTTTTGGGAATGTAATGAGTTACCAAACTTTAAAAAAAATTCCCTACAGAGTACTCTGCCAGAAATACTGGGACAGTAAATAGGTATAACTAAGGAAAAAAAAAGCAATTACTAGAAAATAGAAAAATTCTAAACCAACAGTATCTGAAGTAGTGAATAGTGTTAACAGAGATAAAAAATAAATAGAAGTGGGATCTTTAGAAAAGGAAAGAAGTAAATTACACAGAAAAAAAATTGTGGGAACAATATAAACAGTAAAAATGTTTTGGAGGAGGAATGATATTTAAGGGAAGGCAGAAACTAACCAAATTATAGAATACTGGATTAATTTATATTGTAGGGAAGACTATATGTGAAGTATAATGTTTGTAACTGTGAACATGTTAATATGGCTTGTTTTACTTTATATAAAAGTATATTTCCTATGTCACAAGAGATAATTCAGTAAAGGTATTCTTACAAAAAGGATAGCTAAGCAAATTATACAGTTAGATTTTTAAGAAGGCCTAAAAAAAGTGATTCTACAGCCTGGGTAACAATATGCCTGCATCTACAAGATTCTATGATTTCTTTATTTGACTACTACAAATTCAGGTCAGTTGTAGAGCTGCAGGAAAAATACAGACTAAAATGTTAATAATTTAAAAAAAACTTACCGGCCACAAGATGGTGAATTTTAAGAAGACTAAAGAAAAAAATCTAATCTACATCAAAAGAACTACAAAGGTATTACTACCAATGTCTCAATCAGCCAAATGGATCAAGCCAAGTACAAATATGTTATCTCTACTCACAGAAGCAAAGAGAGACAGAGAGAGAGAGAGAGAGAGAGAGAGAGAGACTAAAAAATACAACCTAGATGACCAAGCTTAAATAGCAAAAGTGTTGTCATCTACAAATCAGGAAACAAAAAGTAACAAAATTAAGACAAAGCAGGGTCCAAATCACTTTAAAAAGAAATGTTATGCCGTGAAACTATTTCACCAAACCATATGATTCCACAATGCAGGAATGTAATATAAATAACTGAAAGTTTTAACATGTGTAAGAAGTTGGCAAACTGTGTTGGATCTAAAACAAATGGCAAAAGTATACAGAGTGCAGTTGGAGTAAAGAATCAAAACCAGTGTGGGATACAACAGTCTCAGTTCCTGGGCTCATTACATGGCGTCATAAGAGACATTACAAATAAGTCATTGATGAAAGGTTGTCCTCTTCAAGGATCACACTAGCAGAAGTGCGGACATTCTTAAATCGGTGGGAAAAATCAAGGCATTCTGTAAACTAAAAAAATGACCCCCAGTGTTTCAGCTAACTTCAACGTAAACACTGCAGATTTATGTAACAATACACGCAACCTCAAAAATACAGAGCTGGAACAGGGTATCAACTGTCATCACAATGAGAAAAATAAACCTAGATAAAAACAATGTATCAAAACCACCTAAAATACATCAAATTTTCCAAAAGAAAAAAGTGATGATCTGTTGGACAGAGAAAGACTGGCAGAAAATGAAAATGTTGACACTGCTGTAAGGATCACTGTTAACATTTTCCTGTAACCGCATTTTACCTTTGAATGAACTATTATGTTGGAAATGCATTAAAACAATAAAGAAGAGAACAGAGGGCCTGTGAAAATGTGCAAAAGCATAAACAAGGTAAAGGGTCTAGCACCTTTCTTAACATAACTTTAAGAATAAAAAGACATGACAATTCTCTAGTAAAGTAATTTTTCTGATAATCTAACAACCAAACTTTGTGAAGTTGTTTGAGGAACACAAAGAGGGGAACATTAACAAAAAATTAATTTCAAAGAGCTTAATCTTCCACCTTTCACAGAAGATGGAGAAACAAAAGGACTTTATGGTGGTGTAATTTTCATCAAATGCCCTTGTCTCTATACTTCTGAACTCATATACCAACTGCAGCAGTCAAACACACAACTGCAAAATTACTATATGCTGTTAGAGTGGATACTGGCAAATTACAATCTGTTTTTTGCCAGACTGCAACTACCAGTAACAGAAGAAATAAATTTTTGCTAAGGATACTTCCATTTAAAATTTACTGCATCAAATAGGATTGTTGCACTTAAGATTACTGTACCAAGGGAGTATATTTACACTGTTCGCGGGATAATCCATATTCTGGGTGAAAATGTTTTGCAACTAAACAGAGTATAGTCCAGGTTAAGAATTAACCTGCAATAGAGAGCAATTAAAAAATAACTTACGATAAGCAGAGGATACTTTACACATCTGATAATGAAAACAGATGAGAGCAGAGACCATGAATACCACAGTCATGCAAATAACTGCAGTAAAGGACTCCTATGTTTTCCTTTTGCAGTCTATGGCAATAACAGTGCTAAGATAGCAAAGGCACAAAAGAAGTAAATGCTATTACTAAGAGAATAAAGGATTTATCCCAGGACTGGGTTCAGTTCCAAGGATAAAACCAGAGGATTTGTTTGTAAGTACTACTACCATTTTTAGTCCTATTTCTCATTCCTTAAAGTAAACCATGAGAAAAGAATGATTTTATACTAATGATATGTAACTGCTTGATTTCTTCTGGTGTGAGTGGGGGGGTGGGCAATGTTCCATTCAACCTACCTGCCCATAGTTGTCTATTCCAGACACTAATCTATTTAAATTTAATAAATCAAAAGCTGTCCTTAGGGAATGGCCAAGCGTCGTAAGTCCTACAGCCTGCAGGTTTTTCAGTTCATTCATAAACGTTGCGTGGTTCTCTTTCCATCCAGCCTGGAAAAGAAAATACTGTATTATTTTGTGAACATGCTGCCAAACACTTACATATGCAATACTACAAAAAATCACTTTCTCACTGATATTACTGTATTGACCATATCAGAGAGACATTCATTAGCCCATTAAAAGCTACTATTGTAAATACTGTAAAACAACAGCACATTACAAACAGATGGGGCAAGTCAATACAAAGGGAAAACAGTTTACAACATGAACACAATTAACTACCACCACCTCAAAAAATACCCTCCAGCTCTACTGTGGCACAAGTACAGGGATGCTAACTTCCCTCAGTAGCTACCACAGCTACTTCCTCTGGAATACAGTCAATATTTTAAGATAACATAAATGTTATCTGCTTAATTAAGATAATACAAAAATTGAAGCAATCAGTATGATTTATGAATTATACTGTACTGTATTTTCAGTACAAACTCAAAAATGCATTTGTTCTTGCAGGTTACTTAATCATTTCCACAACGAAATATGACAATGTGTGATGACAAGCTATCAATGGAATAGCAAACCACACTATGCTTTAACAGAAGAACTTTCTTAAAAGGAAAACTTCACATTAGAACTAAAAAAATCCATTTTTGCACTCTCTCTCCATTTTCTGAGTTATTTTAACACCTCAAAATCACTGACTGCTTCTTATAGAATTTTAATATGTTTTCTGCAAAATGGCTGTCAACTGGGCTTGACAAATCAACATGCTTTTATTTTTCTTCAAGCCTTTCTCTTTCCCATAATCCATTTTAAGTCTGCTTTACATAGCTTAGTCATACTAGACATAAGGAAGTAGTGATGTATTCCCATTCCATTGACATATAATGGGATTAGTGTTAGTCACTTTCATCTAATATGTAATCTTCCCTACTATCCCTAAAATACTGTCCTACCTACCCTTTTACATTCTTTTCTCTACTTAGCACTTCCTCTCTTTACCTCAATGCTCTTCCTAGCCTTTCTAGGCTCTCTCATACCTGGTGTCTTTACCAAGAACTGTTACCTCCTTACACTACTATTAATAATTCACATCTCTCATCTCACTCTCTCAGCAACATCCAAACATTACTATGTTTCCTCCTCACCTTCCTCGATTGACAAGATTGTATCGACACTTTTATATACTGCTTCGTTATTATACCTTTATCAACATTGTTACATACTGCGTCCTTATTATACCTTTTATTATACTTTTATTTATTTTTATTGTAAAAATGTATTTTCTGTAAAACTGTTAATTACTTATCCATAACCTTTATTGTAATGTTTGTGGAACTTTTCTCCCTGGGCCTCTACTGAAAAAGGGCTATTCAGCTCAGTCGGACTATCGAGGTCAACAAATGCAAAACAAACTGGCTGTAACAAGACTGGTTCTTTTAATTCTTGAATGGCACTCTGTGTGTGTCTTGGGGCTTGTTTTACAGTATACTAAAGAATTATACAGCTGCAACCAAAACAATTGCTACATTGCAGGCCTTTGTTTAAAATATATTTTTGTAGTCTAAGATGAATTGACAGCCTCTCCCCTACACTTTGATAAATGTGCTGATACTTTATAAGATTAAAATATAAAGTAGTATAAACAAGCATTTAAAGCTTAAAACTTACCATTTCAACACTGTGATGCTACTTATGTAAATTTGTCAAAAAGGTGACAACTGCCTTTGAACCACTGACTGATCTAATTGTTCTGTTTTGCTATGAAAGGCATGGCTACACTGGAAGCAGCTGTGAAACAGTGTAAGTTCTGTTTCTCTCTGCAATAAAGACAAAAAACATGAAATAAACTGGAACTGAATCCAATTGTGCTAGCCCTACAAACTGTGTTGGTATCAGAATTCTTGACTAACAGGTACAAAACCAAAGAAAAGAACATGCATATTTTTTTTTAAGAAACAATGAAAAGAATGTATTGGGTTATAAACTTCTTTTAATTATGTATCGTGGTAGGTGAGCGCATAAATCCAAACTTTAATAACAATTGTTCATTTCATGTGGGTTTTATACACAAGTATAACATCACTGTTAAAGTGCATTTGCAATCTGTTTTGGGTTGCTTCCATTTTTTATAAAACAGGATAAACCTGTGCTTCATAAGAAACTCAAAAAGTAATGGAGGTATGAACAGAGCTGGAGCGGGTGGGTATGTAGTTGGTTGAA
Organism: Protopterus annectens; assembly: GCF_019279795.1. NCBI lineage: Eukaryota > Metazoa > Chordata > Ceratodontiformes > Protopteridae > Protopterus > Protopterus annectens. Next base: position 1,850,092,746 of record NC_056735.1, on the reverse strand, counting down.
TCGAGGGTCGGGATAAAAAGGAGGGAGAAATGGTCATAGGTCTCTGGGTTTAAATTTTGAAAAATGCTGACCAATAGTCATGTAGCAAATGGCAGACTGGGGAAGTGTGACATGTGAGTGTGGAAGAAAAACACCAATTAGTAGGCGGGACCGAAGAGTAATAAATTATTATGATTGGTAGACCAAAGTTCACGGTAGTTAATAATACATTGGTGTGTATAGAGGTGATTGGAGCGTAAAGGGGGGGGGGTGTCAGGGGGCATGTAGAACTAATGTACGAAGGGGGAAGCGATTGGGTGAGGGAGGGGCTATCTGGGCGCAAAGTGTAGTGATAGGCTAAATTGTGAAAGAGAAACAAGCGGGCAAAGTTAATATATGGAGGCTAGTGGGCGTGGGATAATGTTAACTGTGAGAATATGCATTATCTAAAGATATGTGGAAACGCTAAGCACTTGCAACAGAATTCTGGGGACTGTATAAAAAACATTTTTTTGCTATAAGGATATGTTAGTAATAAAAGCTTTGTAGTGCAATCTCTTAGTCCTTATGTGTGAAGGTATCTTGAAGCAAAGCAAACATGAAAATGAATCTAATAGAGGAATATTGGTGATATAGCTATGTGAGTGGGAAGCAAACTATGCTCTTGAGCCAATGTACGAATGCATGGTGTGCAGGACTGCATGGGAATAATCAAATAATTAGCGGTTGTAGGATTTTGGCTGTTCAGTGTACAAGAACTATAACAGTGCACCGAAATACACATAACTCGAGTGGAGGGGGAAAGTGTGGGGTAATCATACCAGTAGTAGGAGAAGGAAGGAAAATATATGGGCTGCGTATCGTTGGACAAGTACAGGGGATAAGGCAGGTGACGGTATGGGATGTTCATGCTTGTGAGAAAAAAGGTTCATATAATGGTGTGTGTGCGGGATCTACATAAGACAACAAAAAGTGAAACAGTTAAAAAATTAACAAAAATAAATAAACTGAAAAATAAAACTATAAGAAAAGGAAGGAAAATGGTTCATGTCCCGTGTATTTTTATATTGTGAATTGTTGAGGTTCGTGTGGGGTATGATAAAAAGCCAAGCATACATTCAAGTATGTTTAAATATTGTATTTAAACAAACTAACACTCCTTTAAGTCATGGTAAATAGTTAACAGTTAGGTAAGAAAAGGGACCAGTGAGAAAAAAAACATTCGATGTAATGAGCATTCGGGTGAATTATGCAACTTGGCTAGCTTTTTATTAATCCTACAACTGCTAATTACTTGATTATTCCCACACCATCCCCCAGTCCATGCATTCGTACATCGGCTCAAGACCAGTTTGCTTCCCACTCACGTAGACTGATCACCAATACTCATTTATTAGATTAATTTTCATGTTTGTTTTGCTTCAAGATACCTTCACACATAAGGACAAGAGATTGCACTACAAAGTTTTTATTACTAACACATCCTTATACCAAAAACTGTTTTTTATACAGTCCTCACAATTCTGTTTTAAGTGCTTAGCCTTTCCACATATCTTTAGATAATGCGTATCTTCACAGTTATCATATCACGCCCACTAGCCTCTATATAATAACTCCACCCACTTGTCTCTCTTCCACAATTTAGTCTACCACCATACTTTGTGCCCAAATAGCCCCTTCCCCTCACCCAATCACATCTCCCTTTGTACTTTAGTTCTACACGCCTCCTGACAAACAAACCCTCTTTACACTCCAATCACCTCTACACACACCCCCAATGTATTATTAGCTACCATGAACGTCAGACTACCAATCATATTAATTTACTACTCCTTGGTCCCTCCTGCTAATTGCCATATTTTATTCCACACCCACACTCACACTTCCCCAGTCCGCCAAGCGCTACATGACTACTGGCCAGCATTTTTCAAAATTTAAACCCAGGGACCTATGACAATTTCTCCCTCCTTTTTATCCCCATCCTCGATTCAAACAACTACACACCCACCCACTCCAGCTCTATTCATACTTCCATTACTTTTTGAGTTTCTTATAAAGCACAAGTTTATCCTGTTTTATAAAAACAGAAGTAACCCAAAACAGGATGCAAATGTACTTTAACAGTGATGTTACACTAAATGTATAAAACCCACATGAAATTAATTATTATTAAAGTTTGGATTTATGCACTCACCTACCACGATACTTAACTGAAAGAAGTTTATAACCCGATATGTCCTTTTCATTGTTTCTTAGAGAAAAATACACGTTTTTTGTTGGTTTTGTACCATTAGTCAAGAATTCTGATACCAACATGGTTTTATAGGGCTAGCATAATTGGATTCCGTTCCAGTTTATTTCACGTTTTTTAGTTAATACAGCACCTAGGTTCTTGCTAACCTTATATTTGGTGTAACAGGGCTCACTCGCAACCACAAGTGTTCCCTAATTCTACATGCTTTTTATTTTTTGCAATAAAGACAATGGAAAACAGTTTCACACTTCTGTCTTGTTTACAGCAGTCCAAGCTCCTGACTACAAATTTCTCTGTGTCTCTGGTATATATCGTGCAGGTGTAGACAAACTCCTCTGCAACTTATGTGAGAAGTTAAGCCTAAAAAAAAAAAGTGGGTTGTCTTTCCCTTCCGTTGATACCAAAGTGAGGAAATGAAAGTTTTATAGTGTACAAGCAGGTTTTGTGTACCTACACAGTGTTGGAATTATACTGTAGGGAGAAAAAGCACTGTAAGAGTTAGTTTTCCTTTAAAGTATATGAAAAAATCATAAATTATTATGAATGTATTACTCAAAATTTTCAATATGAGATAACAGATTTTCCTTGTATTGCACAGGACATTTAGAAATTAAAACCAGTGAAATACCTCTGAATAGATTAACACCTGACATAAGAGGTGCCTTAGTGACACTGTGAGGGACAACAGTGCTGCACTGTTCCTCAATATGATCTGCTTCATTTTGTAAGACGAGCTTATTATTAATACAGTGAGGTGGCCTAATGGTTAAGGTGTTTGCCTTATCACCACAAGGTATAGGGTTGAAGTCTCACAAAGGATAGTTGGCTAGGCTTAAAATGGCTCGCAAGAGCAATTAGCCTAGTACTAATCTATGAATCAGTGCTGAAAAGGGCTTTAACATTATCCAGCACCATTATGGAAATACGGTCATTATGTAAACTGTCCTGACAAATACGGGTTCACACTATTTGTCCTCACATCTTTCATCTTGTCGCTGCCCTGGATTTCAGTACAAACAAAATGCTTTGTCCCTCCTAAAGCTGGCGACTTTGGGAAAGATGAGGGTTTACAATCAACATGTAATAGCAGTCAAGGGTTATTTCAGAAAATGTGTGCTAAATCGTGTTATACTGCTCTGTTGACAATAAAAATGGTTAAAAGTTGCCCCTGACTATTTTGGCTTTGTACCCGACTCGGGAGGTAAGAGTCTTTTGAAAGCTACTGTTACTACTGTACCCAAAAAGTAAACAATTAAACACAAAGAAACTTTCCAGTAGATGTTCTCAGCAGAATAACTATACAAAATACTCCACAGATATGAACCTAATACTGGTATTAACCGTTATAAAAATAAATAAAAAAACGAAACTGTGCTGGAATAAATCTATTAACTTTAGTATGATATACTAAGTTTAACAGATTTAATCGAGCAGACTGCTTCATTTATTTAATTAATATCAGTACTAAGACCATATTGTTTCAAATCTGTGGGTTATTGTTGTGTAGTTATTCCACTGAGGATACCTGGTGGAAAATTTATTACAGTGTTTGTTTTTGGGCTGCGTGTGACACTTAGCTTACTGAAACTTTGAAACACTCTGCGGATTTTGTCTTTCAAAAAGAAAAATAAACAACCTGACGTGGACTCTTATGAAATTAGATACGACTTTCACTTGTTAAAACTACAATACTATTGGGAGTGCTTCCACCTTATGAAAACAGTTTGCTTCGTCCTTTATACAAACAGCTTAAAAACGCTACATCTAGTTACATACATCAGATAAACAAAACAGTAACAACAAATTCCCTTAAATTCTGCTTTCAGTTTAACGCCTGTAGATGCCGCTTGTTACGTATGAATATTACCCACAATGCAATGGCATACGCTACAAAAATGTCGGCTACTCGTGTAACTCTTGCTGTAGCTTTGCACGTCAGTTATGACTAAACTGTCATGCAACTGTACAAATTGACACAAGCCTCACCCATAAATCAACTGAGTAGTTTGAATTAAATACCACAAAAAGGTTTACCTTGATACAGTAAGGCGGCTCCTCGAAAGTGATCAACATATACCGGTCTCCTCTACTGGCAGGATCCCGGGCTCTCAGCTGTTAATAAAAAGAAAATGTTAACAGACCTGTGCAACACGAAAACGCATATAAACAGTTTACTAAACGGGAGAGCACTGTGTATACACCGCATTCTTCGTAGATGCGCAAGATACCTTCATAAAAGTCTCTACAGCGCCTTTAGCTATGTCCAGATATGTAGTGCCCAGATACGTGCGCTGGTTCATAGAAGCCGACGTGTCTATCAGGAAAAGTAATATGGGCATACTGGAAGCAGTTGGAGGGTATATACAGTGCTACTACATAGTTTTAACGTCACTTAACATAGTTTTTTTTCTTCCTTAACTTTTAAGTGCACATGATTTCTTTTTATAAACTATCATTTTATATGGTAAACTCTCAAAACCCAGAATGATAAAAATACTTCAAGTTCACAAAGCAAATTAGTTTATACTGATAAAAATACTATGCAACCACAGTATCAGCCAGTCAACATCTCCTATTTTGTAATGTTTTTGCTCACTCACTAACTCTTTAAGCAAGGAAGAGGGTACAGACGTCCCCCACCCTTGCTTGAGACGTATTTGCTCATCATGTGGTATCTGTCTCAACCAGCCTATTGGTTGAAAGAGGACGCTGACTAGTTAGCTTATTTAAATAGGGGCGTGCGGTTGTTATTTTGTGCGCATAGTTTCTGCTGTTTCAGTAGGGTCTGACAAGTTGACAACTGAACTGGTTGCAATTTATGTTCTACGTTAAGCAGTTCCTGAAGTATATATGACGTTGATCGTTCTATTTGGTTTCAAGCTATTGTTGAAGGGCTGTGATTGACAAGGCTGATTTAAAAATCTGGTTCGTGGCCCAAAATAAGGCCTAACGGCAATTCTAATCTCATTCCCTTTTGATACGTCTTATTAGCTTCTTCAGCTATCAATCAAAAGTGCATAAATTGTTCCTTAAAAACGGAAATATTAAGCATATGTTTAACAACATAGAACGTTAGGGTTCTCTGTTGCTTGAACGATTGCTGTTGCCCAAAAGGGAATTCTTTCTGTCTGCCGTTATTTGTTTATCGTTTTTGTTTATTTTAATTTTGTAGAAGTTGGTATGCGTTTGTACTGTATTGTTTTCTTCGTTGGCTTATATGTTGTCTTTGGTACGGTTTTGAAAGTATTTGTATGGGGGGGGGGGGGTAACTGGATTGATGGAGTACATGTTTGATTAGTGTTAGACAAAACATTTGCTGAAAGTGGAATCCTTTAATCCGCAGTGAGAGTCTTGCGCACGACTAAGAAGCTTTGCTTATAGATGCTACTCTTCCCCAACACCCCGCGTGTATGTTAATTTATTATTTATTTTTCGTTTGGTTATTGGGAAAGTCAGACTGGACACCGGTCATTTTTTACCTGAGGCTCGGGGCAAAAAGCTCCATGTTTATGAACAACAGTTATTACGGTAAATGAAAGATATACAGAAGTTAATACAATTTTACAATTTAGGGAAAGTGTCATTATACAGAAAGGGTGGCGATATTGAAAATTGTTAACCCATCCGTAAGTTCGCGCAGGAGTGGACGTGACCTCCGTGGTTGACATACCGGAGGGCATGATACGGAATGCACAGTGTATGTAAAAGATGCATTCAAACAAAAAATGTAATTAAATTGAGTGGAGTTGAAAAATGACAGATGATTTAAGGTCAGGAAGAGAATTCAAGGGTTCCTTCTAAGAATCTTGGGGGGCGGGGGGGGGGGGGACTACTGTTTAAATAAATCTGATTTTATTTACCTTCTCAACCCTGCAACTGTTTATTATATTTCTGTTGGGATCTTAATTGTTTGATAAATTAATCTACTATCACACAAGGTGTATGCTACAATGCCCACAGCTTCAACCAACTTTTCCCACATAAATTAAAAAGCTCCTAGTCATACCAGTATCCTAATTGTTCTTCAAAGTAGGTGCAATCAGATAAAGCACAAAGCATACTATTTACTTAAAAAGAAACTTTATTACACAAATGGTCTAGTTAGTGAGGCCTAACCTCACAACAGCTACCCCACACTGTGAGCACATGTCGACGTTCTAAATCAGAACCCCATCTGTAGTTGTGCACGCATTTCTTACAGTGCTTTTAATGAACACATTCGCAGTTGCAAGGTTCTCTATTATTCTTACAAGGAAAAAGTTTGACAGCTATCAATCAAAAGGTGGGAGGTGTACTGACATTGCTGTGACAGGTGTGGTTTGGGTGTGGCTTGCTACTGCACATCAGGTGGTTTAACCATCTTCAATATCACTGGAAAGGTTACAATAAGATACAAATTTAATTCGTGGAAACCATTATATACAGTTTTACACCAGGCTAAACAGGGAGAAAGTTACTGTTGGGTGCCAGGATCCGCCATATAACGCACAGACACATGTCACTCCACAAGTACAAATATGACTGTCATTGTCCATGTTGGAGTGAATGACCTGAGACGTACATCCCTGGACTACATGAAAAGAGACCTGCAAGAGCTGTCTGACCATGTGGCCCTGGCACATATGACACTAGACCTGAGTAGCATCCTCCCATCGTCCAGAATGATACCACAGTACAAGGACAAAATGATTGACTTCTGCAATTGGCTAAGCTTCTGGTGTCATTCTGAGGGGATCCAGTATCTGTCTGCGTGGGACGATATGATCGACAGGTCATGATGCTTTGCCAGAGATGGCCTGCACCTGTCACCTCTGGGATTCCGGATACTGTTAAAGGCTGTTGCCACCCCTATAATGTGTTTTTTAGGCAAGGCTTAAACGTACCACCATAGCAGATTCAAACAAGTGAAATCTAAAGGTAATACTACTCAATGCTAGAAATCTAAACATCAAAATGAACATTGACATCTGTGCAGTAACAGAGACCTGGTTTGAGGCTCCAGAGAGCACCCCTACATTACCAGGCTACAATTCTTACCACACCTTTCGACCACCTAATCTGGACCGAAACACTAATGGAAGAGGTGTGTCCATATTCATAAAGGATATCCACACCTCCAGGTTAGTTGCTGAACATAATGCATCCGAAATTATCTAAGTACAGTTACTTGGCAAGACTGCAATTCAGGCTGTAGCTTGTTACAGATCTCCCACTATGCCCCAGGATGCCCACTCCATGTTTCTCGATATACTGGATGATAATAAGGTACTGGATGATAATAAGGTACAGCCCAATACCCTAATATTGGGAGATTTCAACTACCCCACCATCAACTGGGAAAACTACTCATGTACTAACTTATTTGCTCAACGTTTTCTGGAATTCATCAATTCCAGTGCCCTGGATCAGCTTGTCCATATCCCCACCACGGGCAGCAACATCCTGGACCTAGTCATTACCAATATGGGTAAAAGATGCTCCATGCTAGAGGTCAACTCCTTGCTGGTCAGATCCGACCACAAGCTAATCACCCTAGACATCAATATACTGCCCCCACCCCCCATTAAGGAACGTACTGTAAAAAACTTCTCCAAAGCCAACTTGCTTCTTAAGACAGAAGTGGCTAACTTCACGGCACCCATACAGACGGAAAGTAGAGGCACGACTGCTGAATCATATACAAATGCACTGTATAAGCACATACACAAGTGCATGGACTGTGCCATCCCCAACAGAACCAAGACGCTATCCTCCAAAAAAGGAAGCCAATCTGGTAGTCCCCTGCTATAAACAAACTCTACAGCAAAAGGAAGAGACTGTTGCAAAAAAGAGTAAAATCCCATGATTGCAGGAACTCCCTGGTCAGCTTCAGTAAGAAGCTGAGATCACCTCATAAAATTTTCCAAAGCTAGTTACAAAAATAAAATCATCATGGATTCTAAAGACTACCACAAAGCATTCTACAGCTATCTCAAGAATCTCAATGGCAATACTCACATCTGCTCTGAGCTACAGCACAATGGCACTAGATTTACTGAACCAGCTGATATTGCCATCATCCTGGTAGACAAGTTCAGTGCAGACTTTACCCCACAAAGGGCCCATCTCTGTACCAGAAGATTGCAAAGCCACTGTTATCACGGACGCACAAGTAAAGACCACACTCTCCAAAGCCATGAACGCAGCATCCATTGAACAAGACAAGATCCCAGGCTGCATTCTGCACGAACTGCAGAACAAACTGGTACCCCACCTATGTACCATGTTCAACAATAGCCTCACTTCAGGCTTTGTGCCTATGGAATAGCACACAGTGATGGTTATCCCACTCCACAAAGTGAGTGCCACCACTGACCCTGGGAACTGCCACCCCATTAGCCTGACGAGCCTGGTCTGCAAGGCCATGGAACACATCATCCTGGAGCTTATAAGCAAAGATATAGGTAACCTCCAAACTCTGGACCCCACCCAGTTTGGATTTGTAAAAGGTAGATCATGCCTCCTAAACCTGATTGACTTCTTTAAAGCAATCACTAGAGCCGTAGACGAGGGTAAGGTGGTGCACACAGCCTATCTTGACCTCATCAAGGCTTTCAACACCATTCCCCACTCTGGTATTATAGATAAACTCACTGGACTGGGCATAAATCTCTATGTCACAAGATGGATGGCCAACTGGCTCATTGACAGAACCCCTCACAGTGAAAGTAGCCAACTCCAAATCCGACTTCAGACCCGTGACAAGCGGAGTACCTGTTCAGTATCAGTATCTACTTCTCAGAAATCCAGGCTAATACAGATGGTCTCTGGCTAACAAAGTTCACAGACGACTGCAAACTAGGAACCATAATAGACTCACCTAAGGATGTGGACATTCTACAAAGAGGCCTCATTGAGACTGCTGCTTGGTGTCAAAGTCATGGCCTAAAGCTCAATGCCAAGAAGTGCATTGTCATCCCCTTTGGGAAAACTACTGTACCCATGAACTACCACATAGGTGGTAGCCAATAAACACCGAAAGTGTGATGAGACCTTGGGACACAGGTGGACAGTAGTCTCTCCTTTGATAATCACGTTGCCACAGTAGTCAGGAAATCCTTCTATATGGCACACCTCATCACAAAGGAGTTGTCCTCCAGAAAAAGAGAGGTCATCTTTCCTCTCTACTCATCCCTCATCCGACCCATTATAGAGTACGACGCACCATTTAGCGTGTACCTCGCAAGACATGTACAACAACTAGAAAGGCCACAGAAATACCTCACTAAGAGGATTACCGGCCTCAAACAGATGCCATACGCAGACCTTCTCGAAAAACTCCAGCTCTACTCTGTCGCATATCGCCTACTCAGAGGTGACCTCTGCTTAACATACAAAGCCATGTCTAACCCAGATCTGATGGAGATGCTACACTTAAAGAAATCCCACTTTCTCCGGGCCACACGCTCCAGGGACCTAAACCTTGTCACCACAATAAACAAAACCTGCTGGAGGGATATATTCCTGTCCCAGAGACTTCCCATGCTCTGGAACAGACTTACCCATTCATGTCAAGCAACGCTCTTCATTAGCCCTGTTTAAGAGAAATCTTGACAATTGGATGGGAAACAGGAAATCCACCCTGGGGATCACTTCTGTGGCCCTGCTCAACAAGGGCACAGGAAAATAATTTTGGTACTTTTCCGTTATCGGGGCAACATTTGCAATGAGAAAGTATGTGCTATAAACAGGTATCATCATATGTCGGAGTTTCTTAATTGAAGTAAAATTTTCCTACATTCCGGCCATTTATTCTACATTAGGTGGAGGGGGGCATTTTATATTCCTTTCATAACACATTTTGCAGATGGGAGGTTGAAAACTACGGTGCTACCACTGCCACAGCACAATGAACACAAACGCTGTTGATCAGGCTGCAGCAGCAATCTTTCTGCACTGTACAGCTCTTCAGCCATTTTATTCATAATGTTGTGGTTTTATGGCAAACATTGCCGTTACTTCATAAAAAGATATTAACTTTGTGACACTGACCCTTTCAAAGCAGGAGTTGACGCTTTACAAAAAAAAGAAATGCTTCACACACAATAGCTGTTTCAAGAATCAGAAAGGGAAGCGTTTCAGGGCTAACAGCTCTGCAAGGATTCCGAGAAGCATCCGCCAGAGAAATCACAACATGAGAAATGAGCCAAACACATGAGGTAAAATTCTGAGCATTGTCGGATAATCTGTACAGTCTGGAAGAAGAATTGCTTTTCACACCAGCTTTCAAGGTACTCCAGCTCCCATGCAAAGATTTCAACTACTGCCTGCCACTTTACAAATGTGTTGCCCCGATAATGGAAAAGTATCTAGTTTTCTTGGGTGGCAAAAGCCAAGGAACCTCTTTTGGCTAGGCTTATATAGGCCCTAGGGCTGCTAGCCTAGTACTTACCTATGAACTTATGATACTGGAAGTGTGACAAGAATAGTCATTTATACATATTATCAGTCTGAAAGATATAGGACATTCCCTATATTACATAAGTCAGAGAAACAGACAAGGTTTTGCTTGGAACATGTTGAAATACACTGAAGAGGTTCTGTGGCCTATACTGTGGAAATTTGAATGAGAAAGTAGACAGTTACTGGTTAGTAAGTATGAAAGTTACTTGAGAAAAGAGAGAATAGTGTTATATTGTGGATTGGTACTAACCAGGAGTGACACAAGAGCAGAGCCGTGTATCCTGTAAAAAAAAAAATAAAATTCTATTGCTAAGATTTTGACTGCTGTGTTTTATGAGCTGTGGACTGAGACTTAAAGTCTGGAAAACTGGGGTGAGTGAGAAATAAAACGTAGGTAACCATACCTCTCAACCTCTTAGTTGCAAGAAATCTGGACAGAGAAAAACAGGAGACAGAGGCCCGCACCAAAAAATGGTGAGATTTGAAATATTGCCCTTATAAACTTAGAATGTTGCAAAAATAGCATGTTCTTGCATTATCATGCATTTTCTGGACAGATAAAGCCTGAAACTCAAATGACTTATTCTTTAGTGACTTCAGTCACCAGTGATTTGTCAGAAATCCACCAAAATTTATGGAAAATGTGAGGCAAAAATCTGGATATTCTGTGAGAATTCGGACAGGTGAGAGGTGTGTAGGTGGCTGACAACTTCTTTGTGCTGATGTGGCATCTGGATCCTGCGTGTCTTCACCCGCTTAATATTCAGTGGTGTTATTTCAGATGGAGTACATAATGCTCAACTTCTTATCACAAGAAATCTACAGGAAGCCTAAAATAATAAGGGGGGATAAAGGACACCAAAACCTGGCAAATTTTTAAAAGCTGCTCTTCCGATGGCTGTGAAGTCAGAAACTTAAGTGTCGGTCAGTCTGGACATGCATTAGGTCACTGGTAAATCTGCATGTCAGTCAATCATGCATCATTTACATATGACATCATGGCAATTTGGCATCTGTCACACAGACCACTTCTGCTCAGTCTGACCACCTGGGGTACTAAGATACAATAACACAGTAAATCCTCCCAAGTATTTATCTCACATGGCCCTGCAAATTAATTTGCACTGGGGTAAAGTGGTAGTGGGGCAAGTGGCTATTTGCTGTCTCAAAGGGGTGTATCCAGGGATTTACATATTGTACCTCTGCCCAAAACAGTATAGGACTGTTCTATATACACAATCTTATTTCTCCCCCCCCAAAAAAGTTATTCAATGGCATTGCTGACCATACTATATATTCTGGCGAAGAGCACTGACATTTTGACATGTAACATCTTGTGCACTTTACACAGGGTGGCAATAATGGAGAACGCTGGGCCATGCGGTCACAAATGCAGTGCTGGGATCTCTTATGATAGTACCAGGGTTGGTTTTTGATATGCTTGAAACATTTTTATTTTTTAATTCAATTATAAAGCTAATGTAGCAGGTTTTATGTCACTGTATATTGATTGTAATCCTCGGCAATTATCAGAAAATTAAACTAATGTGATAGGGAAAAAGTATGAAGGGATACAATCAAGGCAATTAAAAACGGACAACAGTTTTTTTTTTTAATCAACATGCATTTTCTGAACGGTAAGAAGTATGATTGGGAGGAGCAGGGCAATGATGTAGATAGTCATACTCAGTATACGAGTCTGTTTTATCTAAATATCTCTTGGAAACTTCAGTACAGCACAGCATTTTTACAACTGTGTAAAATATTTACAGTATGGATGTACAGAAAGAATAGTTGTGTGAAAGTAATACATTTCTAAAATAGCTTTTTATTGGTATAAATGGTAACATTAGAAAATAGCATAGCACCTTATATATCTGGGGTAGATTTTAAGGGTTGGGTACATACATCTCAACCTGTTAGAGCAAGAAATCTGGACAAAGCCATAAGTAATGGGGGGACAAAGGCCCAAAATAGGGATACTTTTTAAAATATTGCTGTTACAAACTTTGAAAGTTGATAGAATAACAAGTTTTGCATTAGCATGAATTTTCTGAAGGTTATGAAGAAGTCTGAAACTCAAATATCTCATTTTTTGACTTCAACCCTTAATGGTTTGCCAGAAAACCCCAATTTTATGGGAAACATGCCAAAAATATGAGGCAAAAATCTGTACATTTGAGAGGTATGGTTGAGTATATTTTCAAAATAAGTGGGTGGTGGGGGCAATAATATTAGGTCTGAGTACATATTGCACATTTTTGTCTCACCCCTGGACCAAGGCAAAAATCAGAGATATTAAAAAGTTAATAGGTTAACAGTTTTACATCAACATGCACTGTCTGAAACAAACTCAGCTAAGTATAAAACTTTGTCTGAAATTATTGGCAGACTGCAATTTTCAGTAGTTTGCCAGAAAAGCAAACATTTTATGAGGAGCACAGCGAAGGTACGAGGCAAATTCTAGTCATTCTGCAAAATCTGGCAGTTCAGGTGATGGAGTGATGATTTTAACTGTCCAAAATAATGTTAGGGCGAAGTAGGCAGCTGTCAAACTACGCTACTGCCTCAGCATTCTGAGCATTATACAAACATTTTACCACAGTCTAGTGGTTTCCATTATTTAGTCTACAGAGTGCCTTTTGGTTACAGTGCTACTTTGCAGAAGGAGTCTGTATGAGACTTGAATTAGTGTAGTACTGGTAGCCTGTCCACCTCAGGTCCATTCACACTTATTCAGCACACCGTTGTAGCCAAAGATGTCCATTCACATAAATGCGAATATGTAGTACTAACAAGCTCCCCAGAGGCCCACTAATTTCAGCAACAGCCATTGTCTGTATGCAGCCAAGCTGGGCCAGCACAAAACTAGTGTTCCCATTATACTATTGTTCCCATAAGTGTCCAGTTTACTTTTCAGTAGTTAAAGCAAGTTATACTGCCCCACCATAGCAAGAGCATCAATGCAACCATGTCCAGTTTATATTATAGTTCTTAAAAGTAATGATTTTAAGTTTAGGGCTACTGCATTCATGATTGTGTAGGAGGTGGGTAGAGAAGACATGACTGACATTGGATATGAAAGCAAACGCTGTTATTCCTAAGTGATCCTCATCAGTTAACCCTTTCTTTAGTATCAACTGGTCAGAAAGCCCCCTGCCTCAAAACAGTAATTCAATATTATCACATGGGGCACTGATACTTGCTTTTGCAAGGGCTGTAAGAGATGCAAAGGTTTTATGGTTGTTCGTCTGTTTGTTATATTATCCCCACCTGTAATATTTCCTCTCTCTTTCAGTTGCACAATCATATATGTAGCAGGTTAAATACCACTCCCCCATATGTTAAGATAATGACCAACAAACAGGCATAACACTTTAAATATAAGACCATATTCTGAACATATTTTTGTTATTTTTAGGTGTTTTAGTTTTAAAATGGGGTTGCTGAAAATGTTGAGTTTTTAAAGTTATAACTATTATGCTGTTAGTTAATAGTTCCAAAAGATGTCCAAGTTTATTAAAATTTTTTTATGAAAATATTGTATATTATAAGATTCATAGATAAGTACTGGTCTAGCTGCCCTTGTGGGACATTTTAAAACCAGCCAGTTTCCATTTTTGTGCTCAAAATAACCTATCCATTTGGTTATATATTGGTGTTACCCATCCCATGGTTGTTAATTGTATATTACCCCTAATGAGAATAATTGGGATAATACCATGATAATTTGAGGAGACCCATGCATAGGATAAAGCATTTAGGAGCAGCCTATGTCCATTAGCAATACAGGGAGTAGTCCTGGTGTAAATTTTCTGGTTCCCATCAGTAGATCTATGTTGTGGTTGAATATGGACAGGGATGAACTTTGTTTTATGTGGATTGGGAGTCTGCTCCAGCACAGCAGTATCCTCTGCGAGATATACCTGTCCCTCCAAATCATTCTGTTGCTGTTGCAGAAGAGGTTTAGATGCCTAGACTGAGTAATGTTGATGCCATTTGACTTGCTGATGTGCAGTAATTCCGTCAGTAATGAGTTGGAGGATGCCTTGTATGTCAGACACAGGTCACCTCTTAGCAGTCAATAGAATACTGAGTATAGTGACAGGGCTTTGAGTCAGTCCATGTTGGACATCTTGTTTAGGCCTTGTATCCTTTAGTAAGGTATCTCTACGGGCTTTCCAGTTGTTGCATATATCTGGACAGATACATGCCAAAGGGGGCATTATATTCAATAACTAGCCTAATGAGGGCTGAGTAAAGGGGGGCAATGACATCCCTAGATTTAGACACAATTGCATTGTTTATAACCTGTGCAATATAGAAAGACTTTCTTACAATAATGGATACATGTTAGTGAAAATTTAGGCTACTGTCCATATAAGTTCCCAAATCCAGAACTGGGTCAACTGTTAGGGATGTATTGTCATCTAAAGGAATTACAGGTTCCTTTAAGCGAGCAAAGGTTATGCTACTGCTTATCTGATTCAAGGGTGGTGAACCTCTGCACCCATTACACTACTACAGTTTTAGTATTACGTTTGCAAGCAACAGGAATGATATTTTACTGAGTAAAAATCTAGGATCTTGTTTAAAGTGATAAGCCTAACCCAGCTGCATCAAGTAGCTTAATACTACTGCTATTTCCTGGCAATGAACAAAGAATACCTGATGAAACAAATTGTGTGCATGCTCCATCTTAGTGTCACATAGCCCAAAAATGTCCTCCACACCTGCAACTCTTGTCATTTCAGCACATTCTCTTACTGTAAACATAAAAATTGTGCAAGTACATATACCTCACAATTGTTTCTTTCCTCTTATGCCTTCTCCATTACTTCAAACTTCTTTTTCCTTTTATTGATATATAATTATATTTACTAATGTTTGTACTCAAAATAATGTTATACTCAAACTAATGCTCATTACTGATATATCACTAGGTTTCAATACTTTGTACATGTTGTATTCTTTTAACAGTTGTTTTTCCACAACCCAGAGTGGGTCTGAAATTGTTCTTTGCTGATCACACCCTACCCCAGTAAATAAATTGTAATACTGTAATTAAATATCAAACAAAAGAAGAAGAAAAGAACAGCCTTTTAAGTACTACATGTTTTAAAATCATAATAGGACAGAATTTATGCTTCAGCTTTCAAATAAAACATAACACAAACATTACTGTCCCCAGCCCCCATGCAACCTTTAGTGGCCCTTTGTGCACACCTCTGAAGTTTAGTGACAATTTAAAATTAAAGAAATAATAAGCATACTATCTGCAGTCCCCATACACTCTATAGCTACCTTTTGTGTGCACTCTGAGATTGTTAGGAAGGTTAAAGAAATAATGACCACATTGTCCCCAGCCCTCCACAAGCCATTGCAATCTTATGTACACATTTCTTGAGGTTTGTGAGGAAAGTTAAAGAAATAATAGCTACTCTCTCTGTAGCCTCCTGCAAGATATAGGGACATTCTCTGCATACTCTAGAGGTTTGATTGCGTGGGAAATTAAAGAAATAATGACAACACTTTTCAGCCACCACACAAGCTATACGTAACCTGTGCAGACCTCTGAGCTGGACTGGTTTTAACTGTCGGGCGGAGGTCCCTACTAAGCCTCTGTCAAAATCTACTTATACAGTCAGAAGCTCTAAAGATCTAGATGTGTGATGCATTTAGATGTTATGCTTTAGTTCTGAAAGATAGTGACTTATTTTGCTATGCTTAATTTTACTGCTACCAATAAGAGTTTTGTGTCTGCCCAGCAATTTTGTGTTTGCCCACAGGTAAAAGTCTATTATTTTTAACAGTTGAACACATGTAGAGGTACTGACATTGCCTCTGACATGCCAGGACTGTACCAAGAAGCAGTGCATATTCACACAGGTAAACATGTTCTGTCAGTGCTCCTGA
Organism: Protopterus annectens; assembly: GCF_019279795.1. Lineage (NCBI taxonomy): Eukaryota > Metazoa > Chordata > Ceratodontiformes > Protopteridae > Protopterus > Protopterus annectens. The sequence continues at coordinate 1,850,076,155 of NC_056735.1, read as the reverse complement.
GAAGCCAGGTGTATCACAAGATGTACAAACACACAGTGCACACTTAGCTGGAGGCAAATTAAAATAATTCCATTTCAACTACAACATTTCTTTGGGTGGTGGAGGAAACCAGAGCACCTGGATAAACACCAAAAGAGAAAGGGATGATGTGCAGACTCCACCTAGAAAAAGCCACAGCTAAGAACTCAGGAAGAGATACAAGCACTGTGAGATGGCAGCTCTAGTCCCTGTAGCACTGTAACAGTAATCAATTACTTTCCCAGACATCTTGTCTAAAGATAGGCACATACTTTGAAAGTTCCAAAGCTTGACTATAGAAAGTGAAATTATGACCATCTGGTTACTTAACATTGCAACAACCCTCCCCACCCCCCACCCCCATATGTACACAGATAGAGGCACAGAAGCATTAGCCATAGCAATGATAGTTTTGCACTGATTTCATTAAATGCAATGCATTGTATGATACAATCTTCCATGCTAGATCAATGACTGTAGTGATCAAACAATGGCAGGTTCATTTTTATCCACAGATGGTCTCCATACCCATCAATTACAGAAACTTGATGACATCTGATGTGCACATGGTCAATAAAGTTGTGATAAAACATGACCACAGTAAATTTTCCAAATTGCTTTACACACAAATGCATAGTAACCCTGCAAAACCAAATTATAGTTCAAAAATTTTCTGATACCAGGATCAGTCATTTTCATCCACAGATATCTACCATACCCAACAATTACAGCCAAAGTGTCAATCATGTACAAGATGTTTGATTGTGGTAAAAATAGTGAAAATGGCTACAGTAATGTATTTTGTCTCATAAACATGCACTAACCACAGTATTTCAATTTACTTTACACACATATATGATTTTCTTGCAAAGCAAGATCATTGCGTATTACAATTGAGCAAACAACAAAAGGGTCACTAACTTTAATTCAGAGACAGCGCCCACCCAGCAGTTATACCCACTTTGTTGATATCTCAGTCATCTGTATTTATAAAAAAATGAGCACAGTAATACATTCCAAATTGGTTTCACACAAACAGTAGCCAGACTAGAGCATTCCCAACTGTTTTCATACAAATTACATTAGAACTGCAAAGCTGGAATAATGAGCAAATGTTAGCCATTTTCAGTGACAGGCAGAGTCCATAGCCAACAATTATAACTAATTTGTTGTCTACATTCTATGCATAGTAAATGTATTTTGACATTAGCCATGCAAAACTATCCACTGCCCATATCTGGTGTTTCCCAGGTTAAAAAAAACACACGGTGGCTGCTGCTGCTTTCTTCCACTACAACCATCACATCCATTTTGCTATTAAAAATTTGCAGGCTTTCTGCTCATTGACATCCTGCAATCCATCTCCTAGACAATGAATCAGGTAGATTGTGGGATGTCAAGGAGCAGCAATTCCACAAACTGGTCAGGAGTAGAGCACCTCCATAGTCACCACAGTTATGGCACTTTCATAGGATTCCATAGCTGTGGCCAATTTGAACAGGGGCGCTGCAGGCCATTTATTTTAAGTGAAGAAATACTGTTGACACATTTCTTTACTTTAATATAAATAAATGCATAAAGGATGGAAAAGTGTCCGTGATGGTCTGAGGTACGAGTTACATAGCACTAGCATGTAAATTCTATAGCAGCTTATTCTTGGGGTTACTACCTCTTGAGAAGTCTGGAGCGGGAAAAAGTGGGTGATGCTAAACAATATTACAATGTAGTGTGCCTGAAATGATAACTCCGTAGGCTGTGGCCAATAACAATGCAGTCAAGGCCGTGGGTATTGATAACTGTAAAGCATGGTCAGGGAGACAGCAGTCAGCAGCACAGTGGTGTAAAATGTACTAGATTGCAGAAAAGAACTTCCAGCTCTTCTTTAAACAGACAGCAAGTGCATAGGACTGCTGTTTTTTTTTATCAAACTGGATGGTTTTAAAGAAGATGTACACTTCCTGTGCTAAATTAGTTTGCAAACATTCTGGATTCTAGCAACCTAAACAGATGAAAAAAGCAGAAATCCTCCTTCTTCAACACATTTTTCCTATAAGCAAAAAGTAAAAAAAGTACACATCTCACAAACAGTGTTCAAAATGGTTACACTGTCGAGAAAAGACAAGACAGGAAAACTTCAAAAGGAGAACTAAGAAATAGAAAGGAATCGTAGGTTTACCCCGGGTATCACTTCTGTGTCACTGTTAGACAGAGGCACAGTATACTAACCTTGAAAAAGGGCATAGCAAAATAAATTTAAAATGGGTGGCGAAAGCCAAACACATTCTGGCTAGGCTTATAAATGCCCTAGGGCAGATAGCCTAGTATGAACCTATGAATCTTGAAAAACTAGAAAAGGAAAGGAAACACTACAGTGAAAAGTTTAAACATAGCAAAAATTATGATAACCCCAAAGGTAGGGTACTTGCTTAGCCATATTCCCGTGCTTGGCAATGAAGGTACACTTTAAATGCATCAGACTTCCAGTCTGTTTCTTTATCTAAAATATTAGACAGGCTATAGCCACAGCAAGAAGCATCAAAATAAAAAGAGAGGTGCATGTAAGTATCAAGCATTTGAGATGTATGCCACTGCATACAGCATCTATCAGTGGTTAAAGGGAAGGGAGAGATGTAAGCAAGACTAAAATAACTGTATGTGTCTGGGATGAATAAGGGAAAATACAATCTGCAAGGAAGAGAATGATGGAAAAGATGAATGCAACTTTAGTTCTAGAGGTTGAATATGGGAGAGAGAGGAATGAAAATTTTATTATTGGAAAATTAAATGAGGTTGATGAGAAATAGTGATATTTGGAGACCAGCACACACTAGAAAATTAAATGGGAGGGTAAGATACGAAAATTGGGAAAACATATAGCAAAAGGAAAAGACAGTGTAGATGAAGAAAAAAGGAAATACAAGAATACATAAAAGTTATGGGTACCAAAACAAAAAAGCAACCACAAAGAGAATGATAAAAAGAGCACCATTAAGGAAATAGATTAAAAAAAAAGAAAGGTAGATAAGGCATGATTTATAAGAAGTTGTTGAACATAGAAGAGAAGAAAATGTAAAAAAGTAAGTAGTCATTGAACAAAGGAGGAGGGATGGGCCATAAACCATGAAGAATGTGAGGAATCAAAATCATAATAGCTGTTATAGTACAAGTGAGAAACAGCTCAAGATTCTGCGCAAATAGGGGAATTCCATGTTAACCATTTTTGTGAGGAAAAAGTTTTACCTTTTAATCAGCATTGACAACTATGGGCTATATCTTCTAGTATTGAGGGCTGTCATGAAGATCTTTACCTCAAAATGTATGTATTTATTTGTGAATGACTTAACCACTTGTTAAATGCCAGTTTTACTGAAAAGCAGGTCTTGGCTTTCTGTAGAGAAATTCACTGCAAAGTATCTCTTTTCGGGAAAAAAAAACAACATATTTTTCTGTCAAAAGTAATTGTTAGGGACTAGGGCTAGTGTGTTTGATGATTGTCACTTTAGTATTTTACCTCAAACATAAGTTTTCTGTTTGTAACACTGACTCTTCAAGTTTTCACTGTCTGCTTTCCACACTCTTAATATCCAAGATTTTTTTTTTTAAATTCAGCTTACTTCCCCAAAGACACTGCTTCTGCCATTACTGCAAGCATGTTAGTTGACCACTTGGGCCACTGTTTTTAACAGAAATCCCCCCTGCCACCATATTAAAATCAGTTAAAAGCAGCCACTTTGGGAAAACATCAGACCCTGCAAGAAACAAAATCTAAGCTTTGAAACTAGTGCATACCATTCAGGACCAATCTTTTTAACAGACATCCCCCCTCCTACCATATTAAAAAGCAATTAAAAGAAGCCAGCCTGGGACTGCAAGAAACAAAATCTAAGCTTTGAAACTAGTGCATACCACTCGGGACCAAAAAAGACATCCTGCCTCCCACCAAATTAAAAAGCAGTTAAAAGAAGCCACCCTGGGAAAACATCAGACCCTGCAAGAAACAAAATCTAAGCTTTGAAACTAGTGCATGTATGTAGATGATCTATAGTTTTCTGAACCTTACATAGAGACAATATTATTTTCAGCTATTGCTGGTTAATTGTAGCCGTGGTCAAATGCTGCATTACGGATAAGTGGATAGCATCCCTCATTTGTTAACTTAGTAACTCTGCTGCCACTTTTCTTCTTTAGACGGTACTATTCACCTCTTCCTACCCATCCTGACCATACAGCAGCTCCTTAACACACAGTATAAAACTCTGTAACTGGTCATGCATTGCAGTACTTTACAATAGTAGTATCCCTAGTATTTCTAGTGTTTTTTATAGCTGTTGAGTCCATAACTGATACTTGTACAGTCTATGACATTATAGTAGTAGGTTTTTTTCACTTACCTACTGATAGTCTCTTGAGCACTCCTGTGCCTTTGTTTACTGGCTCAAACCCAATAGTGCAACAAAAATACCAGGAGCTATGTAACAGCACAAAAAAGGCAGTACTAAATGATAAGAAGGACTATTTCCTCAACCTACAAAACACTCATCAAAACAATCCCCAGAAATTGTGGGCTGGTATAAATAAGATACTGCATCCTGGTAAAGCTAGCACCCCTTCTCCAAATACCAATACCCCTGTCACAAATGTAGCTGAATCTTTCAACAAATTCTTTACCGAATCAATTCAAGCATTGGCCCTCCAAAAAGATAATACCCCAACGAATAATACTCAAAACCTTAGCCCACCAAATACTACAATCTGATGTTGTAAATCTTTGTTTATTCATTACAGATAGGACCTCGGTTCCGTCCTCAGAACCGATGTGGCCATTTCCCAGCTCGCCCAAGCCAAAAACTCTCAGCTAAGAAACTACCCACAACGCCCCTCTCCTAGTTACTCCAGATCTAGTTTGCCTCGTTCCTAGTCAGATGTGTTTTAGCCATCTCTCTCAAAGCTAAGCAGACAACTGTTAATTTTATGACAGTTTTTCTTCAAAATTACAACATTTTTAGTCAAGTTAGCCTTTTCTCACTGTCGCCTATAACCTAAGCCTATTTCCTACCCTTTTCCTTGGTAATTTAATTTTTTACCTTTTTTGGTACTGTCCCTCTCTCCTGTCTTTGACAAGCCTTCCCTTTTTACTAGTGGTATTCTTTAAAATAACATCACTGGTATTTTCTCCCTTATTTTTTCTATAGGATAGCATTGTTACCTTACCATGTCAGACAAAGTTAAGTTGGGATTTAAACAGTGTGACAAGTGTGAACGTAAGATGCCTAACTCAGATACACATGTCCATTGTGTCTACTGTTTGGGCGTGGATCATATTAAAGCTGACTGTGACATTTGTGCTGGTTTTTAGTAATCGGACACTAGCAGAATGTAAGAATAAACTTATTTTAAAAGGTTTACTCAAGACACCTTTCTCGGAGGCTCTATCTGGGTCGGAGGTCTCACCCCCTCTTAAGACCAAAAAACATTAGGAAAAACGGAGTCACTCGGTTCCTGCATCTTCGTCAGTTATGGAACGAGTCAGCTCCATGCTTCGCCGGGGCTCTCGGCACAGACCTCTTCAGCACCAGGCTCTGTGTCCTCTCCCTTGGTGCTGACCATGATATTCACTCCTATTTTGGTTCCAACCACGGCACCACTGACTTCGGTGCCGTCCTTGGTTCCCACATCGGCTTCAATGACTGTACATGCCTCGGCACAATCCCCGACCATGGTGCCGACAGTTTCTTCAGCTCCATGAGCTCCAAAGACTGTACATGCCTCGGCACCATCCTCGGCCATGGTGCTGACAGTTTCTTCGGCTCCATCGGCTCCAAAACTCAAATACCTGCCAAGGACAAGATATTCTCCAACTTACGACCCTTTTTTGGGGCAGATGTTTAGCCCCTTTCTAGAAAGACCTGATTCTCCTTCAGCAGCCTCCTTTAGATCCACTAGGAGTTTTTCTGAACTAGACCTAGTGCGGGTTGTGGACCAGCTTCTGGCAGCTAGGGGATTGCCCATTCCAGCTAGACCTTCCGTCCCTCCTGGCTCGGAATCATTTACCACATTTATCCTCCTCCAGCATCCACCCTGATCTCGGTACCGATGTCCACTTCGGTACATACTGTCTTGACTCCAACAGCAGTGTTTCCCCTGTTGGCACCAACCACCCTTGCTTTCTCGGAGTGGTACTTGGACCATCCGTACCTTGGTACCTAGTCTGGTGCCTATTTTCTCACTGGCACCATCTATGTTCATGGTTCCAATGGCTTCCATTTCTCTCATAACCCCTCAACTGGAGGTGGGCTCTAAGGAGCGGGGTGTGACCCAGCTTCTGAGGTTGCCCCTCCTGGTTCCGGGCTCCCATCCCTCCTCAAGTGGGCCTGCTGTACAGGTGATGGAAAGGGTCCTTCATTCTGAAGGCTCACAGTCAGAACCAATGACATCAGTATCAGAAACCTCCCCTAGCATGCACCTCTCCCAACCTGCTATGTCAGGTCCCCAGGCACGTGAGTCATAAGAACCCCCTCTGAAGGGAACCCCTTCTCCGGAGTCCTCCTCAGAAGATCCCACTGGAGAGCTACCCCAGACAAAATGGTGCAAGAGGAAGCACCTTGATTCCCCAGAAGAATCTATCACAGAAGACACTGATTATGATGAGGGGGAAGGGTCCCCACATTCTTCCCCAGATGACGTTTCATTCAGAGACATTCTTGAAATCTGCAAACAGCATGGGAATTGAAGTCCTCTAACCCTTCTTTTGAGGAATCGGTGTTCCTGTAGGCCTTCCATGCCCAGCCAACTACTTCCTGGGTGACCCCACCAGCAGATGACCTTGTTAAACTAATTGTGCAGCATGCCTGGAAGGTCCCAGACAACATAGAACCTGTCCCCCAGACGCCAGACAACATTTTACCTACACCTGAAGACCAGCCCCACTGGTCCAAGCAGTTGACAGTTGATTCTATGGTCGTGGTGGCGGCCACCAAGAGGGAACTGACAGAAGATAGTTCCACTGTCCATCCTCCAAACAGGGAGTCCCAGACCATGGACAGACTAAGGAAGTGGACCTATGCTTCAGCGACCTTCACCATTCTGTTGCTGAACTATCTGGCTCACTTTACTCAACTCCAAAGAGATCTAATTTCCAAAATGTCTTCCTATTTGGTGGGGGTACTGCCTGATAAGGTGCGTGACACTGTCGCCTCACAGCTAGCTGCCTTTGAATCCATCTCAAACTCCTTGATGCGTTTGATATCTCACACCACTAAGGGGGCAGCTCGAGCTGCCGCATCTGGTGTTGTCATGAGATATAATGCTTGGATGCAGTTGTGTGACTTTGCAGACCCTTTTAAATCTTCCTTCGTCAATGTATCTGTCAACAAATCTGCACTTTTTGGACCCAAGGTACGAGACACACTTGCACATAGTGAGAAAGATGGAAAGACCTTGTCTGTTGTGGGCATACACTTTTCCAACTCCCAGAGATCCTACTCCAGGAACCAGAAGGGAGGAAAGATGTGGTTCATGAAATCCCAAAGATCCTTTCATCACACTCATGGTGAACAATCCTCCAGGGGCAGAGGTGGCAACTCATATGGAAGACGTCCCTTTTGGGGTAGAGGGGGTCCACGTAACCTTGGCACCAGAGATTCTTTCTCCAGCAGACCCTACCAGTGCTCTTGAGCAGCAGCCCAATTGCTTTCTTCTGGAAGTAGTTGGGGGTCATTTTTCTCTGCATCTGCCAGCCTGGCATCTTATTACTACCAATGTTTGGGTGCAGAGAATAATATCCAGAGGCTACCAAATACCATTTGATTTAACTCCCAGACCTGTCAAACGAATCCCCGATGTACCATCTAATCAGAGGGAATTAGCAGCCTTAGAAATAGAAAATCTGCTAAGAAAAAGCGTCATCCAACCGGTCCCACCAGACCAGACAGGATCCAAGTTTTACTCGAGGTTCTTTTTAGTGCCAAAAAAGACAGGGGACTGGAGACCAATCCTGGATCTCAGCCTACTGAACAAATTTATCAAACCTCAAAAATTCTGGATGGTCACAGTACAGTCCATTCTTCCCTTCCTAGGGAGGGACAATTGGATGTGCTCTATAGACCTCCAGGATGCGTACTACCACATAAAGATGGATCACCGCTCCCAGAGTTTTCTACGCTTCTGGCTGGGAGCCAATCACTACCAGTTCAGGGCACTGCCATTCGGTCTCTTGACAGCCCCCCCAAGTGTTCATCCAAATGTATGGCAGTTGTGGTAGCTCATCTTCGACTACAAGGATTCCAGGTGTTTCCCTATCTAGGCAACTGGCTCCTTACTGCTCCGACCAGGAATCTCCTAGTCCGCAGCCTCTCTTATACTCAAGGTCCCGCTCTCCGCTTGGAGATTACAATCAACAAAGGAAAATCTCAGATGTCCCCAATGACACTGGAATTTATTGGAGCTGTCTTCGACACAACATCCTGCTAAGCTTCTCTCCCCCTCACAAGCTTTTGAAAATAAGACATCAAATCCAAGACCTTCTTCCTCACACATATGTACCAGCACGTCTTGTACTGCCACTCTTCGGCTCCATGGCAGCTGCCATTATGTTAGTACCACTGGCGAGACTGCACATGAGAATCCTGCAGTGGCTCCTTTCTACACAATGGTCATTGTTAACCCACCCACTCAACCACATGATACGCCTTACAAACCGTTGCAAGGAAGAAATGCTGTGGTGGATGAAGCCACAAATGAATCTTTGGTGTTGACCATTCTGTCTTCCTGAACCCACGGCCATGGTGACCACGGACACTTCACTGTTAGGGTGGGGGGGCATTTCCAGGGAAAGACTGTTCAAGGCACCTGGACCCGCATCGAGGCCAACTTGCGCATAAATGTCCTGGAACTGAGGGCAGTTCTCTTAGCGTTGCAAGCGGTCCATGCATCCCTACCCTCGGGGACCATTGCAATTCAGTCAGACAACATGTCAGTCATCTGGTATATCAACAAGCAAGGTGGAACCAGATCTTACCCCCCTGTGTCGGGAAGCCATGAGGATTTGGCACTGGGCGATAGCTTACAATCGCTTTCTTATATCAACGCACATTCCCGGGAGTCCTAACCTTATTGTGGACAATCTGAGCAGGAACATCCTGGTGCCTTACGAGTGGTCCCTCAACCCTGTAATAGCAGATCGGATCTTCCAACATTGGGGCAAGCCTTGCTGCAACCTGTTTGCTTCCCTTCTAAACTACAAATGCAGAAGCTATTTTGCCTTAATCCCCCTTAAGGGGGAACCACCGAGGGATGCTCTAACACACAATTGGCCCCCGGGTCTTCTGTATACCTTTCCCTCATTTCCCCTCATTCCAAAATTTTTCCAGAAAGCTCAGAGGTTGAAAAGCAAAGTGAACCTCATTGCTCCCTACTGGCCACGTCACGTCTGGTTCTCGTTTCTATGGCCTCATCTGATTCACAGCCCGTGGATCCTGGATCATTCCCAGGCAGGACCTGTTATCTCATCCTCAGGGACTGATTCAGCCAAATTTGCACAGTCTCAAGCTCACAGCTTGGTTCTTCCATTTCCAATGATTGTCAGCCTGCCTGACATCCCATCTCCTGTTCGTGAAATTCTTCTGGCCTCACACAAGCCTTCCACTAGAAAGGTTTATTCTAGTAAATGGACTAGGTTCTCTATTTGGGCCAAAGACCAGAACTTAGACCCTTTCTCTATGCCTATTCAAAAGATCCTACAATACCTGACTACTCTTTTACATGATCACTGTACATTCAGCAGCTATCGCCAGTTTTCATAATAGTCTTGATAATTCTTCAGTTATGTCACACCACCTATGCAAGATGTTTTTGAAGGGAGTATTACATGTTAAACCTCTGGTCAAGCCTCCCTTAGAACCCTGGGACTTGACTCTGGTGCTTCAGTCTCTCACAGGTTCTCCCTTCGAGCCCTTTGATTCATGTGCCTTTAATAACTACTTTACTGAAGCCATTCAAACCCTAGCCAATACTTTACCACCTATTACCACATCCCCATTAAATACCACAAAGACTCCATCTCCTACCTTTCAAATACAACCGATACCTACATCACTCATTTGCAAATTCCTTCAAAAACTAAAACCATGCACCCCTTCTGCTGACTGTCTTCCAGCTGAATACCTGCAAATAGCAGCAAAAGCTATGGCTCCATTTGGAAAGTATCCCACATCATCCCTCTACATAAGGGTGGGTCATCTACTGAACTCTCCAACTTTTGGCCTATCGCCTTACTGTCTCCAATTGCTAAGATAATTGAAAAGTGCATACACAAACAACTACTTACCCCCCTTCTCCAAAATAATCTACTTGCCAACTGCCAACATGGCTTTAGGCCTTTCCATAGCACAACAACTGCCCTTCTGTCCTTTTCTGACTCCATAAACAAAAACCGTAACAATAACACTTTTTCCTCTGCATTATTTATTGACCTTTCAAAAGCCGTTGATATGGTCAACCATAATATCCTTATAGACATTCTAAAAGCCCAATCTCTTGACCCACATGCATTAAATTGGTTTAAATCCTATCTGGAAAACAGACAACAAGCAGTATTGTGGGATAATAATCTTTCAAAATCCCTTCCTGTGAACACTGGAGTACCCCAAGGCTCTATTTTAGGGCTTCTACTTTTCTCATTGTTTATCAATGACCTACATACCAATATTCCTCAGGCCACCAGCATACAATATGCAGATGACTCCACTTTAATTTGTTCAGCTAAGTCCATAACCTCTCTGCAGTCTCTCACCCAAACAGTATTTAACAGTGTTGAAAATTGGTTTATGCAACACTGCCTCCTCCTGAACCCCAAAAAAAACAAAGTTATTACTCTTTGCTCCAACTCATAAATCACCTCAACTGCACTTCACATTAACCTCCAACAATGCTACCAACATAGCCCCAGACACTTCAACCCGTCTTCTAGGAGTAATAATAGATAATAACCTTACTTTTGATGATCACATTAACTCGACTATAAAGACAGTCAACAAAAAACTAGGCACTCTTTACAGAATCAAACCTTTTCTTTCCCCTTCAGCCAGAATAACTATTGCCCAGACCCACCTTATGTCTACCCTGTTCTATGCTTCAGCAATATATACCAATCTATCAAAAAACAATCTCACCAAACTTTCCACCAGTTACAATAACATAGCCAGATTTGCCACTGGCACAACCTTTAGAACTCACCACTGTCTTAACCTAAAACAACTGGGATGGCTAGAACTGCAGAACCAACTACTTTATCAACAAATTGTTATCACCCAAAAAATCCTTTACCACCCAAAAAATACCCCTATCCTCACTAACCTGATTTCACCCTACAAAAATCTTGCTATGATACACTCATCGAATAAGCTTCTAGCTTCCTCTATTAAATCAAATAACAAAGCAGGAGATTCACTTTTCACCAACACAGTAGGGAAAATCTGGAACCAGCTTCCTACTGAACTTTCCTCCCTTGCTCACTATTCTGTTTCAAAAGCATCTGAAAGAATATCTTACAACTCACTGGCTATGTCCCTGCTCCAACCCAGACTGATATTTCTTTCACCTCCTGCTCTCTCTATACTTTTCTACTCTTCTGTTTTATCTCACCTATCTCTATTTAAAAAAAAAATATATATATATATTTTTCATGTTTTTGGTTTACTGTATTTAATCTTAGCTTAAAGCTACTAACCTACTCTGTAAACATTTTTTTTCTACCTATCTAGCTAATACACAATGTAGCTAATGTACTGTAATTCCACTTGACTATTACTATATATTGTATTATTTACTCTCTGCAGATGCTTGGAGCTTTTCTCCCCGGGCCTCTACTGAAAATGGACATGTATCCAGTTAGACTAGCCCGGTCAACAAATGTAAAATAAAATAAAATAAATAAATAAAATAAAATGTGATTTGAAATTTTTGTCATGTAATACCATACTTCTAGTAGCACTCACTTCAGCGAGAAGAGTATCTGAGCTGCAGGCCTTGAGTGTCAAGAGTCTTTACTTGATCTTCCTTACGGGTAGAGTGTCCCTTCATGCTGACCCTTCTTTTTTGCCCAAGGTCATTTCTGGCTTTTCCATTAACCAATCTATTGACCTGCCGGTTTTCTTCCCAAGACATTCCAATAGAGGGGAGTACCTTTTGCACACCCTTGATGTGCACCGGCAGCTTCGTTGTTATTTGGTCAGGACTAAATCTTTCAGGAAAACAGACCAATTGTTTGTGGCCTTTGCAGGACCCAGGCTGGGTAAACTTGTTTCCAAAGTGACTCTACCCTCTTGACTTAGAAACGTCATTACCTTTATCTACCAACAGAATAAGCTACCCTTACCTTCCAGAATAAAGCCTCATTCTATCAGATCTATGGCTACTTCTGTAGCTTTTCATTCCAGAGCCTCTATGGGTGATATATACACAGCAGCCACTTGGGCAAGACCTCATACCTTTATATGTCATTACAAATTTAATTTGGCCTCCAGGAGATGAGCATCTTTTGGTTCTATGGTGCTCAGGAATATCCTTCCTTAGGGCCACATAGGACTCAAGTAGCTGGGATCTCGGTCCTATCTGTAATGAATAAACAAAGAGTTACAACATCAGATAAAGAAGTTATATCTTGCCATAATGTTCCATCTGTGTTGTAGATCTTTGTTCATTCATTACTTCCCACCCTCCTTCCCCCTGCCTGGACTCCTGGTGGACTTTAGGATCTCCTGGTTATGGTATTTGCACAGACAGAGCCTTGTACTATTTTTCTATTACTACATCTTTTATCTAGGGTGGGCAAACTCGATCTGGAGTAACTAGGAGAGGGGCATTGTGGGTAGGTTCTTAACTGAGAGTTTCTGGCTTGCGTGACCTGGGAAACCAGCCGTATCGGTCCCGAGGACAGAACCAAGGTCCTATCTGTAATGAATGAACAAAGATCTACAACACAGATGGAACGTTATGGTAAGACATAACCTCTTTTTCCATCTCATCCCAACCCCCACCAACTATATTAAAAAACTCCTCTCTAAATTAAAACCCACTACTTTAACCATTGACTCTCTACCTGCTGAATACTTACACATAACAGCAGAAGAAATAGCTATACCCATCTCCATACTCATTAATCGGTCTATTGCCGAAAACAACATTCCTTCAGTCTGGAAAACAACCTACATTATTCTCCCAATTAAAGGTGGTAATTCTACTGAAATGTCTAAATATCATCCCATTGCTATCCTCTCCCCCTTAGCAAAAATCTTAGAAAGATGTATCCACCACCAACTTATGGGACACATTAAAAACACCAACACAACACCAACTCCTTTCCCACACCCAGCATGGTTTTCAACCTGCCCACAGTACCACTACTGCCTTATTACCTTTTACTAACATGGTGAACCACAACAGAAATACTGGCAAACTCACATCTGCAATATATTTGGATTTGTCAAAGGCCTTTGATATGGTCAACCATGAAAAGCTTATACATTCTCTCAGTAATCTTGGCTGTGAAATGAAGACTATTTCCTGGTTCCAAAATTACCTTATGGGTAGGAAACAGGCATTACATTGGGATAAGAGGAGTGGTTTCCAGCTTTGAAATTATAATTTTATTAGCCCTTTTGGGCTGATTTCTATCCCTTTCAACTTTCTGGCTTAAAAACGCGTGTGTTTGCACATTTTTCACATCGTGCAGCACTGCGAGGCTACAGTTAAACTATTCCTGGTGCCAGAAAGTCTGCTCTTCAAATTTTCCCTTAGAACTAGCTGGTTTCTCAGTAGTAGCACTAAAATCTGTAGCCCTGTGACTAGCACTTGCTCTAGAACCTGCTGGAAAGCACTAGGAAGCCTGAAACTGATTCAAGCATTCAGCTCTCCTTGTCAATAAGGAGAAATTAATCATAGGCACTAAACAGCCTATAATTGCAAAGTACCTTGAAAAGGTAAGGGAAAACAGCTCTTAAACTTTACAAGAAAGCACTAGGAAGCCTGAAACTGATTCAAGCACTCATCTCTCCTTGTCAATAAGGAGACATTAATCATAGGCACTAAACAGGCTATAATTGCAAAGTACCTTGGAAAGGTAAGAGAAAACAGCTCTTAAACATTACAAAAAAGCACTTAAACAGGCATGTCCAAGGGTCAGCTTCCGGTGATTTCTCCTGTCCACCTGGTGAATCTGGGCATACTGGGGCAGTGCGGCAACTGCCTCATGTACACAGAAAATCCTCTCCTCCTACCACCCAACCCTACAACCTGCGAGAGATGCACTTACATAGCCAAACTGGAAGCAAAGCTCTCTCCGGCCAAGATTGTGCTAGACAGTCAAGAGGAGAAGGTTAACACCTGCATTACACCTCTAGCAACTCATAGCCCTTCAAAACCCACACCATCAACACCCACACATAGCAACACTAAACCCACATATTCAAAGGCCATTAACATTAACCTGCCCAAGCAACAAGGACCTCCGAAGCTGAAACGCAAACAAACATCAGTCACAACTAAAGTGACACATAGCACACAACACCAGTGTGCCACCCAACAACAGCCCCTAAGGCAAGACAATGTACCCAACACTTTCGTCATAGGTGACTCTATAGTCAGGCACACTGATGTCCCACTCTCCAGGCTGAACAAGGAGAAAATTACAGTCAGCTGCCTGTCAGGTACCAGGATCCACCACATGACGCATGCACTCAAGTCACTCCACAAGTACACATACGACTCTGTCATTGTCCATGCTGGAGTGAATAACTTGAGACCTACCTCCCTGGACTACATGAAAATAGACATGGAAGAGCTCTTGGATCATGTGACCCAGGTAGGTATGACCCTAGCCCTGAGTAGCATCCTGCCTTTGCCCAGAATGATACCACAGTATAAGGACAAAATGATTGACTTCAACAATTGGCTAAGCTTCTGGTGTCATTCAAAGGGGATCCAGTATTTGTCTGCCTGGGAAGACATGATCGACAAACCACGATGCTTTGCCAGAGATGGCCTGCACCTGTCACCCCTGGTATATTCAGGTTACTGGCTAAAGCTCTTGCCACCCCTATAGTGCCTTTTTAGGCAAGGTTCAGTGGATAAAGCCACCACCGTAACAGATACAAGCATGCAAAATCTGAAGGTAATGCTACTCAATGCTAGAAGTCTAAACCTCAAAATGCACTCTCTCGAGGCACTCCTAAAAATGAAGAACATTGATATCTGTGCAGTAACTGAGACCTGGTTCAAGGCTCCAAAGAGCACCCCTGCAATACCAGGCTACAATTCTTACCACACTTTTCGGCCACAAAACCAAGACTGAAACACTAAAGGTGGAGGAGTGTCCATATTCACCAAGGATATTCACACCTCCAGGCTAGTTGCCCAACACAATGCATCTGAAATTCTCCAGGTGCAACTAACACTAGGTAAGAATGCAATCCAAATTGTAGCTTGCTACAGATCCCCCACCATGCCCCAAGATTCTCACTACACCTTTCTAAACATACTGGAAAATATTAAGATACAACCAAACACCCTAATACTGGGTGATTTCAACTACCCTGACACTAATTGGGAAAACTATTCAGGTACCAACTCCTTTTCCCAACGGTTCTTGGAATTCATAAATTCCAATGCCCTGGATCAACTAATCCACTGTCCCACCAGTGGCTCCAATATCCTAGACCTGGTCATTACCAACATGGGAGATAGATGCTCCACACCAGTGGTCACCCCCTCATTGATCAGGTCTGACCATAAGCAAATCACATTTGACATCCACATCCCACCCCCACTCCCCCAGTAAGGAAGCCTCCTTAAAAAACTTCTCCAAAGCCAACTTCATGCTACTGAAGTCAGAAGTGACAAACTTCACAACACCCATGCAGACGGGATCTGGAAGTTCGACTGCAGAATCCTACACTAAGGCACTGTACGAGCACATCCACTCATGCATGAATTGTGCCATCAGAATTAGAACCAAGATGCTCTTCTCCAAAAAAAGGAAGCCAATCTGGTGGTCCCCTGCTATAAACAAACTATACAACAGAAGGAAGAAACTGTTGCAGAAAAGAGGAAAATCCCAGGATGCAAAAAACTCCCTCACCAGCCTCAGTAAGAAGCTGAGATCCCTCACAAAATCCTCAAAAGCTAGTTACGAAAATAAAATTACCAAAGATTCCAAAGACAACCACAAGGCATTCTATAGTTATGTCAAGAATCTAAATGGCAATGCTCAGATCTACAACAGAATGGCATTAAATATACTGAGCCCAAGGATATTGCCAATATCCTGGCAGATCGATTTAGTGCCAACCTCACCCACCTCTCATCCCCTAAAGGGCCCATCTCAATACCAAAAGATTGCCAAATTCCGATAATCATGGCCATACAGGTAGAAACTGCACTCTCCAAAGCTAAGAATACAGCATCCATGGGACCAGGTGACATCCCAGGCTGTGTACTACATGAACTACAAAATGAACTGGCACCTCACCTAAGTGTCATGTTTAATCATAGCCTCACCTCAGGCTTCGTGCCCACTGAGTGGCGCACAGCTACAGTTATCCCGCTCCACAAGGGAAGATCCTCCTTGGATCCTGGGAACTATCGTCCCATCAGTCTGACAAGCCTGATTTACAAGGGCATGGAATGCATTATCATGGAATTTATAAACAAAGACATTGGCAACCTTCAAGCACTGGACCCCACCCAGTTTGGGTTTGTGAAGGGCCGATCTTGTCTCCTGAATCTAATTGACTTCTTTGAATCAGTCTCCAGAGCTGTGGACGAGGGTAAGGTGGTCCACACAGCCTATCTGGACCTCGCCAAGGCCTTCGACACCATCCCCTACTCTGGAATCAAAGATAAACTTACTAAGCTGGGCATAAATCCCTATGTCACTCAATGGGTTGCCAACTGGCTTACTGACAGAACCCAGACTGTAAAAGTAGCTGACTCCAAATCCAGCTCCAGACAAGTGACAAGTGGAGTACCTCAGGGTTCAGTCCTGGGACCACTCTTGTTTGGCATCTACTTCTCTGAAGTACAAGCCAACACTAAGGAAATCTGGCTAACAAAGTTTGTAGATGACTGCAAACTGGGAGCCATTATTGAATCCCCAAATGATGTGGATATTCTACAAAAGGGCCTTACAGAAACAGATGCCTGGTGCCAGAGCCATGGGCTCAAGCTTAATGCCAAGAAATGTATAGTTATCCCCTTTGGAAAAAAACATGTACCCATGAATTACCACATAGGCGGCAGGACGCTAAACATCGAAAGTGTGATGAGAGACTTAGGGACACAGGTGGACAGTGGTCTCACTTTCGATAACCACATCACCACAACAGTCAGGAAATCCTTCTATGTGGCACACCTCATCACTAAGGGCTTTTCATCCAGAAAAATGGAGGTCATTGTCTCACTGTACTCATCCCTCATTAGACCCATTATAGAGTATAATGCTCCATTTGGTATGTACCTCACAAGACATCTGCAACAGCTGGAAAGGCCACAGAAATACTTCACTAAAAGAATCACAGGCCTAAAGCAGATGCCATATGCTGACCGTCTAAAAAAACTCCAGCTATACTCTGTGGCATATTGTCTACTCAGAGGCGATCTCTGCTTAACATACAAGGCCATGTCAAACCCTGAGCTGTTGGACATGCTCCACTTAAAGAAATCCCAATCCCTGAGAGCCACACGCTCCAGGGATCTAAATCTTGTCATCACAATGAACAAAACATGCTGGAGGGATAGGTTCCTGACCCAGAGACTCCCCATACTCTGGAATAGACTGCCCATACATGTCAAGCAGAGCACCTCATTGACCCTCTTCAAAAGGAACCTTGATGATTGGATGGGAGATAGGAAATTCACCCCGGGGATCATGTCAGTCGCCCTGCTAGACAGGGGCCCAGAGAAGTAAATATTGTGGGAAGAAATATCCAGGGAATTGTTATGGCTAGGCTTGCATAGGCCCTAGGTCTGATAGCCTAGTACCAACCTATGAACCTATAACAACCTATCACCACTCCTATCCATTACCCTTGACATTTCACAAGGGTCCATATTGGGCCCCCCATTGTTTTCCATATTTACCAACACCCTCCACACCACCACCAATGATGCTTCAATAATTCAATATGCAGATGATTCCACACTACTCTGTACAGCAAACTCTGTGAATCAACTGCTTACAGTCACCCAAAAAGCTTTTCCTTCTGTGGAATTCTGGCTTGTCAACCATAAATTACTCCTCAATCCTAAGAAAACAAAACTGCTAGTATTTACTTCATCCCATACTGGCATTTTAGAAAATTCCTTTAGGATAGTATCCAGGAACGGGACCATTATTACCCCTGACTCACATACAAAATTATTGGGAGTAACCATTGACAATAATTTGAAATTTGATATCCATATTAACCAAACCATTAAAAACACTCACAAAAAAACTAGGCAGCCTTTATAGGAATAAACCCTTCCTTACCCCCTCAGCTAGACTTTCAATAGCACATACCCACCTTCTCTCCACACTTACATATGCCTCTTCTATCCTAACCAGCATCTCCAAAACAGAGATACGCAAGCTGTCCACATGTTACCATCAAACAGCAAACTTTGCAACAAGGTCTACTCTTAGTACCCATCACTGCAAAAGCCTCAAGTCTCTAGGATGGCTAGAATTCTCCGACCTCCTGACCTATAATCAACTAATACTTGCCCATAAACTCCTTCATAACCCAGACACAATACCAGCACTTATAAACCTGCTCCCAGCTCACTGCAATTCAAGAAATCTCTGCTCTAGTGTCAAATTCCAAGTCAAAGTCACCAAATCTAATAACTGAGCAGGTGACTCACTCTATTCCAACTATATTGCTAGGATTTGGAACTCTCTTCCTACCATCATTACCACTGAAAACTCTCTACCCTCCTTCAAGAAATTTATAAAAGACCACTTCAATGTAAACTGGTTATGTCCCTGCTCTGCACCTGGGTGAACATTATCCTCCTCATCTCACCTTTACCACTTTCACAATTAACTCCATGTCTAACCGCTATTAGGAAAGGCCTGCTGTATCTAGACATAGCTGTTTATATTGAATCTACAGTTCTTACCTCCACCCATTTCTTCTCAGAATCTCATTTGCTATCAGTGTTTAGACCCTATGTTGTGTAGACTGCATATAAAGTTTATCTGTATGAATGTCCTATAGTTCTTGTAGAATGTAATTTAGTAAATTCGTAAGATGTTTTCTTAGGCCTCATACTATTAACTGTATAACAAGTATCTTTAAACATCTAATTATTATGTTAAACTGTTTTCATATTGTATGTTGGAGCTTTTCTCCCCAGTCTTCCGCTGAAAATGGACATGTGTCCAGTCAGACTATCCCAGTCAACAAATGTAAAATAAATAAATAAAAGACAAGGACTGGAGTCATGGCAGTTAAATTTTCCTTCTCTGAGTCACAAGTAGTAAAAAGTTGCTGTAGAGACTCATTTTTCTATTCAGCTTTTGCTTTTCCTCAACTGCTAGTGGGTGACTCTGGAGTGGCCATTCTGAGTTTTTGGACTACTCATCTTTTCTTCTTGGTCCCTCTTGTGAGAAGGAAGTCCTTTGTGACTATATTCAGTTTCATGCATCAGGTAAAGGCGAATCACTCCTGTCGGTATCGGAGAAGTAAATAGACAGTGTTTTTTTGCCTTCCCACCCTCAGGAATTTTCTTCCCAGGGTAGAAGTCATCCTGTTAGCTGCCTTTTTTTGGGAAATATCCAAGGGAAAGGGAACAAACTTATTTTTTTCCCATCCTGAATCTCAGAAAGAGGATTGTCTGATCTTGGTTAATAAACTATGCAAAGCCTTTCGTTTTTACGTGTGGAATAATTTAGCCTTTTAAGAAGGAAAACCCTTTCCTCTCTTTAAGAACAAGCATTAATTTTTATGATTGTCAATGACCAGCTTCTACTACCTGTAAAAATTATATATGGTACCCTACTACTATGATTTTTTTCTTTTTAAATCCCAGAATAGATTCTGCAGTAATTTATCAAATTTAGCCTCTGCACACAATTTACTGCATTTAATTTCATTCCTTCTGATAATAAGAGAAAATCTTGACAGCTTTAGGAAGAATGTTTATGCTTCTTCTACTTTAGCCTTTAGAGTAATGTATTGTTGGCATCTCTTGTCTAATTTCACAATATGTGAAAGCTGATGACTAGTCTTTTTTTTTTTCTTCAGAGAATAGGGCATTTCTGAATTCCTTAGTATCCCCTGTCCACGGTAGCCAATACTTTCCAAATGTTCTTATGGAATTGCTGATGGTGTTTCCATGACATCTGCTACTGGGTCAGTGAATAGAAGATTTGTTTGCCTTCATTTTTAAAACTTCCACTGCATGTCAAAGCTTAGATGCTGAATTCTCCTTTGCACAACAGGTATTGATTGGTCCTCAAGAGATTTAATAAAAGGAGGAAGCTATTTCAGAAGATTGTATACTTTTTCTTTCCTCCATGCCAAAGTTAATAAGGAGGTTCAAAGAAGAAGGAGGAGTTGTCCCAGGAAAAACAATTTTTGTTCAATCTTTTGCCCCCCCCCCACCACCACCAACAGCAACGACAGCAACAACCCCCATCTGGCTTCTTGTACAACTTCGCAAATTCTAGGTTTCCATTTCCCTCTGTGACAGCAAATACCATCAGACATTTGCTTCCTGACAATTCTACAAAAATGCTACAACTGCCAGTGGGATTTCTTCTTTTACAATGGAGTCCACTTCACTCCTTTAGTATTCTTTTCTCCTGGTTTACTGTACTGTCTCAGGAACTCCATTTTAGCATAGAAAGGAATTTATTCAACTATTTTCTGATGCTAAAGAAAGATGGAAACTGGACTTCTCTGTTGTACATCTTTCCTTTTTAAATCATATCATCATCATCAAAATTTTAAACATTTTTATGTTTTTTTGTCTGGGACTTTGGGTATAATCTTAACCTCCAATAGTTTTCACAAAGAGCCTAGCTCCCGTGATAGCCTTTTTTGGAATGCAAGGCATTTACATGTTTTCCATAGTTTGACGAGTATCTTACTTTTACAAATTCTTTCACAAGTTGTCAAGAATCTCTAGCTTCTTAAAAAATATATTTTTTCAGCCTCGGTTTTATGGTGAACATAGATAAATCCTCTTTTACTCCTTTTCCCACTACTGTGTTTTGGGAATACCTGTGGTATATGGTCCTTGTGTTGGCTTTTCTTCCTCAGCACAAAATTCAATATTAACAAGAAACATTTTCTGATACTCTTCTGCCAGATTCTGGATTATGCAAGGGAATATCACAGATTTTAAAATTCATGAGCCATACTGATTTCATGATTCCTTGGGTCATTTTTCATATGAGGAAATTTCAGGGGTTCACAAGAACAATTTGGATCCATCTTTCTACCCCCTTCTTTTAAGATTACAGGGCAGTCATTTGTGAAAATGGACTTACTATGGGGAGTGAATCAGTGGCCTCTGATCTTTTTTTGTTTTTTCTTTTTGCTCCAACTCAGCTTGTAACCTCAGATGTATTAGACTTTGGATGTGGAGACGCATAAAGCAATGTGAAAGTCCTTTGCCAATGTAACAAGCCAAGCAAGTTAAAGCACAGAAAGGGCAACAAAATTATGGTTCTAATGAATATTTTCAAATCCATGAACCATATTTGATTCCAGGTCCTTTTCCAGTTATCTCACCCAACACCACATCAATATGGTACATAAGAAATGGGGGAAACAATCCTACCCTCTTTGCAGACTAGCTATGGTAGCTGAGGAGCTATATATATATATTTTTTTTGTCTTTGGCTGCTCTTCCAGGCTACCTATATTAAGTCGGAATTAAGTCAGAGCATAACTGTAAAGCAGACAAGTTGAGCAGGACCAAAGCAAACCTCAACTATGAAAAGTGTACCAGGGGGCTTTATAGGAATTGATACATTTGTGGGGAAAACCTTTAGTAAATTATTTGCCTCCAGCCACAGCAAGCAATTAAAGAAATACTGTTCCAGGAATCTTTAAATGCAAACTTGGAAAATAGATTCCTTTTCATTGTTACAATGCCTTATATAAACAATCTTTGAAATGTGTTGGTTTCTCAAAATTTTATTTTGGTATCATTGAAATAGTGGTACCTGATGAGAGAGAAGGACACTGGAAAACCTGTATAAAATACAGAGAATTGATGTGGCAATTTTAACCAAATGCTTCTACACCTCCAGGAATGAATGAACACTTAGCAATTCTGTTTTAAAGTTGAGGGCAGCAAAACGTTAATCAAATTTATTGAATAATACTGTTTTCTGGCATATATTTTATTTTTGTGATATGTTTCAACATGTGATTTGGACTGACTTTTTAAATACTGACAGGTTTGTTAACCATTATTTTTTTAGAATGTTTATTAGTTCATTTATTAATTTTATAGTATTTTACAAATTTGAATGCATAAAATTGTGACAGGTTCACTTTAAGCTCAGATTTGTTTTAAGATCATGTGATTTACCCTTGATATTTAAGGAAGTGGCTTTGGCTTGTTCATGTTGGTTCTGTTGAAGTCCTAATCAAGTAGAGGATGAAAGTGCTTAACCTATGTTTGATTTTTTTTTATTAAAAATAAAATGTTTTTCAGCCCTAACCGGGAAGTTGTGTTAGTTTACTACCTACACCAAACACGGTGTGTAACTGGTGTCTTTGGTTGATTTCTTTCATTTCCATGCATGAGAATGCTTATTTATGCTTTCCACCCTTTCCTTTGGTAAATAGGGTTCCTCTAAATAGCCAGAAGGAGGACTCTCCTGGGATATTTTGGTGACTTTCATTTGGTCCCGGTAGTAGTGGTTTTCCCTTATTTTGAGTCTGGCCAGTGGCAATTACAACAAGCTCCCTCACTAAATAGATTTATTTTAACAAGACAGTGGTTGTTTGATACACCCCAATTTTTAATTTATTCAGATGACAGCCTGGATAATAGAAATTTAGTTCTTTTTAGGCACCATTTTCTTTCTGAGGATGTGCAGCAGATGTTAAAAGAGGCTGATAAACATGCTACTAGAAAATCATATATGTGTAAATAGGAAATTTGATCTGGGACACTCCTCCCAATCTAGTATCATTAGCTTATTCTACCTAATACAGAGAGAACATTTGAGTAGGCTAACCCACTTAGGTTCTTAACCAATTATCTTCTGTTCCTCCTTTCTCCCTTTCCACTTTAATAAAAAGAAAAAAAAAAACTTTGCTAGAATCTCCTTGTGTTCTGACTGAGTATGCTTTTCAGCTGATAAGTATATTTTTGGCACTTTTTAACTGTTCAGAGTTGAATAAAACAGTAACTGAATTCAGTTCAGAATACAATTTGAATAAATTGCATTTATTTAAACTGTATTTGTTTTAATATTGCTACACACTCAAGTGTGCTAGCTTGCACTGGACTTGAATTGTTTTTAGTGCTGTTTTAATTGCTTTTCTGTAAAAAAAACATTCCAAACTTGTTTCCTGCCTTTCCTGTAACTAGTCTAGTCCAGATACAGATTTGCTGTATCCAGGACTATTTGTAAGCTTCTGAGCCTCCCAAGCCTTTCTGTGTTGGTGGGAAGCCTTCTAGTTTATCAGTGGGAGTGGTAAGTACTAGGTTGCCTATCTACAAAAAGAGGAGTGGTTTCTAGCCCAGATATTGTAGTTTATTGGCCGTTTGGGCAGTTTTTCATTCCCTTTCAACTTTCTGGTTTAAAAGCCAACATTTTTGCTTGTTTCCCGCCTTTCCTTTAACTAGTCTAGTCCAGATACAGATTTGCTGTATCCAGGACTGTTTGTAAGCTTCTGAGCCCCCAAAGCCTTTCTGTGTTGGAGGGAAGCCTTCTAGCTTATCAGTGGGAGTGGTAAGTACTAGGTGGCCTATATTCCACAAGAGGAGTGGTTTCTGGCCCAGAAATTGTAGTTTATTGGCCGCTTGGGTGTTTTTTTTCCATCTCTTTCAACTTTCCGGATTAAAAGCCTGCATTTGCACTTGTTTCCCGGCTTTCCTGTAACTAGTCTAGTCCAGATACAGATTGCTGTATCCAGGACTGTTTGTAAGCTTCTGAGCAGTGCCAAAGTCTGCTCTTAGATCTGCTAGTTCTCTCGTCTCATGTGCTTTTACTAGCTTATTAGTCTAGCACTTTACCAGACTTCGTGTAGCAATTATTGTAGCACACAAAGTGCTACCAGCACTAAACGTTCTACAAGGAAACAGCTCCAGTACTTATTATTAATGCCCACCCCTCCAGGCATGTCTAAAGGTCAGTTACCTGTGCTTTCTCCTATTAAACCTGTGAACTTGGGCATCCTGAGGCAATGTAGCAACTGCCTTGTACACTGAAAAACCTCTCCTCTTACCTCCCAGCACTCAGACTTGTGAGAGATGCACTTATATATCCAAATTGGAAGCCACATACTTTCCGGCCAAGACCGGAATAGCTGGTCAAGAGGAGAAGGTCAGCACTTGCATCACACCACATGGAACACATAGCCCTCCAGAACACACACCAGCACTGCCGTCACATAAAAGCACATACCACACACCCACCGTCATGGAGGCTCAATAAAAATATACCCAAACAGCAGAGACCTCCATGGCAGAAATGCACTCGACCACCACAACACAGCACTAATCACAAGACACATAACTCTCCTAAACAGTGTGCCACTCAACCAAAGCCCACAAGGCAAAACAGCATGCCCAACACACTAGTCATAGGTGACTCAATAGTGAGACACACTGATGTCCCACTCACTAGGTTGAATAAGGAGAAAGTAACAGTCAGCTGCCTGTCAGGTGCCAGGATCTGCCACATAACGCACGCACTCAGGTCCCTCAACAACAGGTACAAATATGACTCTGTCATTGTACATGTGGGTGTGAATGACCTGAGATGTATCTCCCTGGACTACATGAAAAGAGACATGGAGGAGCTCTTGGATTATGTAGCCCAGGTGGGTATGACCCTAGCCCTGAGCAGGATCCTACCTTCACCCAGAATGATACCACAGTACAAGCAGAAAATTATTGATTTCAACAATTAGCTAAGTTTTTGGTGTCATTCTAAGGGAATCCAGTATCTGCCTGGGATGACATGATTGACAGACCTCGATGCTTTGGCAGAGATGGCCTGCATCTGTCACCCCTGGGCTTCCGGATACTGGCCAAGGCCCTTGACACCCCTATAGTGCCTTTTTTAGGAGGTGTTCCAAAGATCAAATTACCACTGTAACAGCTACAAACAAATGCAATTTGAGGGTCATGCTGCTCAATGCTAGAAGTCTAAATCTCAAAATGCACTCGCTCGAAGCACTCCTCCAAATGGAGAACATCGACATTTGTGCTGTAACAGAGACCTGGTTTAAAGCAACAGAAAGCACCCTTGCACTACCAGCTATAACTCATTCCACACCTTTCAGCCCCAGAACTTAGACCAAAGCCCCAAAGGCAGTGGTGTTTCCATATTCATAAATAATGCGCACACCTCCAGACTGGTAGCCCAACATAACGCATCAGAGATACTTTAGGTGCAGCTAACATTAGGTAAGACAGCGATTCAGGTCATAACCTGCTATAGGTCACCAACCATGTCCCAAGACACACGCTCCACATTCCTAAGCACCCTGGAGAATATTAGGGTCCAACCTAACACTCACATTTCGCAACTTCAACTACCCCTCCATTAACTGGGAAGACTAGTCATACCAAAACACTTGCCCAACTTTTCCTGGAATTTATTAATTCTAATGCTCTGGACCAGATCATTCTTACCCCCACTAGAGGTAGCAACATCCTTGCCCTGGTCATTACTAACTTGGGCGACCATTGCTCTACACCAATAGTCAACTCCTCCCTGGTTAGATCTGACCACAAACTAATCACCTTGGAAATACACATCCCTCCCACCCCCACCCCACCCCTGCAAAGGTAACCACCATAAAAAACTTCTACAAAGCTAACTTTGGGCTCCTAAAAACAGAATTGGCTAACTTCACGGCACCTAATGCAAATGGAAAATAGTTGCATGACTGCCGAATCATACACCAATGCACTGTATGAGCAGGTACACAAATGCATGGATCTCTTGTATCTAAACAGACAATCGCTTGTGCTTGTCTGATGCCATATTTTGTGTCTACATTCACAATAACAAGACATTTTCAAGCAGAGTTAGGGCCCATTTTACCAGGGCTGTGGCTACTTCTGTAGCTTTTTGAAAAGGGTTGGACTCTGTAAATATTTTAGAGGTAGCATCTTGGACTTTTGTACATACCTTTACTGAGCACTACAAACCGAATTTCCTTTTTTTAGGTCCAGAGCAGAAACATATCAGAAATCCTGGTCTCTGATCCTCTGTCCTTCCTTTTTTCTAAGCTATGATATTTGTCCCATATAGTTTAGGCTACTGTAATAGTGATCTAATATTAATTGTAGTGCAGTTGTATAAGTAAACGTACAATAGCAGTAGATGTTCGACTAGATCACCGTTGCAGTAGCCACACCCTCCCTCCATCAGCCTCTTGTTTGCTATGTTTATGCCAGGATGTTGGATTTTCATCTTTTTTATCCCTGTATGGCAGGGCTGTAGTATCTCTTTTCTGAGGCAAGAAAGCTGTGATGTTTTAGTGCCCTAGCTACTGTCTTTATGCAACCTTCCTCAAGCTGTATAGTAACTATGTTGCATGGAAGGTACCCTAAAGCTTTGGAAGCTGGCCGAGCCTTGGCAGGACATCTCATATAGCTTCGGCTACTGCAACAGTAATATATTTGAACATCTACTGTTATAGTAAGTTTACTTACACAACTGTACTTTCTGCAGTTCAGGTCTCATCTGGAGTGCCTACTCTGTGATGTCTGCTTGGACTCCCTGTGTTTGTATGGGTTTTCTATGGATGCTTCAATTTCTTCCCAGATCCCAAAGATGTGTGGTTGATGGACTGGCAACTCTAAATTGTCCATAGGGTTGTGTGTGTGCATTAAGGAAGAAAGGCCTGTCAATCTCCTTGCATTCTCTGCATGCCTAATAAAGTTGTATGCTACAGTCTCATTTGGGAAAATGAAGACGTGTGAGATTTGTGATTGGAATGATTTTGCTATAGGTTGACACTGGTAAGGGTGTATGTTACAGTCACATATGGGATAACTGAATCTGTGAATTTGACTTTTAGTAACTGAAACAGTGAACAACTGTATTCTTTCATTCCTTTATGTATCATTTTTTGCATAGGTATAGTGCAGTTATGAGTTAACAGATAGCTACTGCCAGTGCCACATACAACGCACAGAATAATGTTTTAGTACTACAGTTCTGTTGTATATGTGCTACAGATCAGTTTTGTTTATAATTTCCATGGTACCTGTTTTGATAAATGAGCCAGCCAAAGGAGGATGCTTTTTCCATGGTATTGCCTAGGACCACAACAGGCCTCTGATTTTCTTTAACTTTTCAGTTCACTGGTACTTTTAATCTTCATTAACCCCTTGCAAAAATTCAGTTTCTTTCTATTTATTGCAAAAGCTTCAAAATAAGCACAGCATAAAGGGATGTACCTCTGGGTATGAACAATATGAAACAGTGCTGCATGGTATCCCAAACTAGTAGAGTAAACTAAAATACCTAGCAGTTTGGGGCATTCCACTTGTAATAGACAGTGGATATAAAAAGTGTACACACCCCTGTTAAAATGCCAGGTTTTTGTGCTATAAAAAAATGAGACCACAATAAATCATTTCAAAACTTTTCCCACCTTCAATGTGACCTAGAACCTATACAATTCAATTGAAAAAGAAACAAATCTATTAGGGGAAAATATAAAAAAAATAACAAACATACAATAAGCTGGTTGCATAAGTGTGCACACCCTTAAACTAATACTTTGTTGAAGCACCTTTTGATTTAATTACAGCATTCAGTCTTTACATACAAATTAAAGTATTATCTGTCAGAACACTTTAAATCTAATTTTCAAATCAATTTAAAAGTTGCTAATTGTATAAATGAGAGCTGCAGATAGACAGTGGTCTGACAGACACTCTAGTCGTACAAGATCTGCTTCATAAGGGCCCTGACTAAGGAATTTCAATTCCAAATCTCATTATCACCTTAATGAGTGGCTTATTGACAGTTGCTTATATTTCCCAGAAGCCGAAAGCTACAAGCTCAGGGCAGTAAATAGCTAATGTAGAAAGGGAAGCTGTTATGCTACTTTCCTCATTAATATGCATTTATTTCTGGTAACATAATTGTGAGCTTGGCCATTTACAGTGGGTTGTAGAACGAAAGTACAATTTCAACTGTTTTCAAATACATGTTCCTTAGTTCTTGAGAGATGCTGCTGTGGAGTAAAATCTGTATTCTGTTTATTGGATGTATATGGGTGTTTTTCATTGTTCAGTCATTAATGTTAAAATGCTTGCTTTGAAATATGATTGACATATCTCCAATGAGACTCAGTATTACAATATTAGAATGGTTCTGAAGCTGGTACTGTTGTTATTACATCACATCATGTACCTCTGCTTGCCATCAGAGTTAGAAAATAAACAGGCTTAACAAAAGCACATACATGATAACAAGGAAACAGTTACTTTAAATATTAAGTTAGGGTTATTGGCAATTTATTGTTTTAAAAGACTGATTCAAGGTCAAAATTTGCAAAGCCAAATGTGGAGATGTGAGTCCAAAAAAAGAGAAGCAAATACAAGTTCAGCTGAAAAATAACAGCAGTCAATCAGATAAGTGAACTATTAAAAAAAAACCTCAGTGTTGCATAAATCAAATATATGAGAAAAACAAAGCTATTGGATAAGACCCCCCAGAAAAAAAGTACATAAAGTCAAGGATGGGTATTTGTAATAGAAGGTTTAGAAACTATATGCAAAATGTTTCTGCAAACAACAGGCCTGCCTCAGGTTGACACAGATGGGGATAGTCAAGGATTAGGTTGACAATGGAAAAATGGGGGTTCGGATTTCAGAACTATGTAAACACACTAAACATAACAGCAAATGTCAGGAGAAACTGAATAAATACTTTGATCTGAAATAGATGTGAATTTTTTATTTTATTATTATTATTTTAGTCTCAACTGTCAATTGCTTTGACAAAAAATTTTATGTAATTTTGTAGACAGGCATTCATAAATTATCATCTGCTTGTAAATGATTCCATTTAATTTATAAATTCAGGAATGCAGAACAGTAGTAATGAAAAATGATGGGAATTTATTTCATAAGATTAAAGAACCAGACAAAGAATTGAAATTTCCAGCTATAACTCATCAAATTAAAACACAGAAATTTCACAGCTGTAGCTCATCAAATTAAAACACAGATTGTACAAAAATATGCTGACTCAGTCTTCAAAATCAATCAATTTTAAACCTTAAAACACAAAACATGAATAATACACCCCCCAAATAAATCTAGTAAGCAACAGAATTCCATGGTACCTACTAAGTATTCCCTAAAACCACAACAGGGAAGATATTAGGCTTGATAGTCATAAACAAAAGATCATTTTTCAACCTTCATGCAGTAATATAATGTTTTTTCTCAATTTATTCAGTACTGCATCCAAGCTATTAACTGTTTGAAATGCTGAGGCTTGTTAGTGCAGGTCCTAGAATACCAAGACTGAAAAAACAAAAATGCAGACTTATATAACACTAAATCTTGAATTACTCTTCCTCAGAATATTCCACTTTTCTCTGAGGTATGGCTGTCATGGAGTTGATGTATATATACGTTTGTGGATGGGGGCTTGCCTGCTGCATTGGTGGTTGCAGGGGATTACCCCTGCAAAAACAACTTTGAAGGAGGAAAGCAGTATTTAACATCAACTGTTCTATTATGTTTTCATTTTTAACCATTTGATGGTTCAGTGTTTTGTGTCTGAACATTTCAATTGGGAGCCATTAAAATTGCCCCCCCCCCCCCCCAGTGTTAACCAACATCCATTCTGTTTCACAGCTATCCTAAAATCTGAAGCAAAAGAGCAACTAGAAAAGTTAGAGAACTCCTGCATCACCATGTCACTCACAGGAAGGCAAGAGTGATATAGCTTAATACCTACTCTGAAACAAGCAGGGTTATAAAATGAGTCCCACAAAAACTCATGCTAAGGCCCCATCTGTTTTTCCAGTTTATAAACATCCTCCCATGGGACATACTGCACATGAACTGCAAGCTTTCTGCCAATGATATTGGGTTAACAAGGACACAGTAAACAAATACTGTATAAATACAATAGGATATGTCAGTATGGAACTGACTGGTTAAAAATAAGCTTTCAGTTAACATAAATAAGGCAACTAATTATATCTAGAGCTCCACAAAAATTAAGCAAGACTAAATACATAACTGTCATTTACCCTACATGAACCATATTACCCCAAATAAAGAACAGAAATACCCAAGTAGAACCCTAGATGTGCATTTTACATTACACTCACAGACAGAAGCCCAAGTAGACAGAATATTAAGAGAGTGAAGACTGTGGTATAAAATTTCATATCTACATACTAGATGTGTGACTGCCATAAATGTACTACTCCCCATACTAGAATATGGGCTGGCCATTTTTTTGCTTCCCTCTTCACAGAACACAAAGCTAACAAACAAAATTCTTAAGATTTATTAATCAAGCCTACAGCTGAGAATAATACTTCTGTGTTGCTCTTAAAAAAATGCTACCTTTTATGGTTAGGGCCGCTTCCATTTTGATAACATCTATAATGTTCGAGTTATTACATGACAGTAACTGCCCACCATTAAGGATCACATTTATGATTAAAACACAGCATAATCACTGGAAATCCAGGAAGGACTGCAGTTAGTCAGACCATTATTTACTCTTATCATGAGTGAAAAAGCCTTTTCTGAAACAAAACCTGCATCATGGCACACCTTACTACAAATGATTTGAAAAAGTGATAAGATAAAAACCTTCAGGAATAAACCCAATGCATGCTTGGCAGAAAAGAGCAAATGAGATTGTTCTGAAGACAATGGGTAGAACTAGAAGTGGCAGGGGGGACATCATTTGACTTGCCTTGTTATTTTCTAACCATGCTAGTGAAACTCTGGATTGTACAATGACAATAGTATGTAATACAGTAAATATTTGAAACCAACCATATGGAGCTTTCTGTAAAAATGAAAATGGAACATTTATAAATATTATAAGTTCCACTTTAAATGCAGACTGCTGCTATTAACAGTTCAAATTAAGGGAACCTTGAGCTAACAACACACAAGCAATAGAACCACAATGAGGGGGGTGAGGAAGAAAGTTTCAACAGAGATGTGAGGAATCAAAGTGCAAATTATAAAACCCAAAAAATATATACTGATCTCTGTATATTTGCAGAACACTAAGACAACAGATATCTAAGCAACAATTTAGCTCTATAATACAGAATAATACAGAAAAATATACTCAGCTCTATATATTTGCAGATAGTCTTGTAAGGCTGTTCCACTTTAAATGCAGACTGCTGCTATTAACAGTTCAAATTAAGGGAACCTTGAGGTAACAACACACTAGCAATAGAAACCACAATGAGGGGGGTGGGGAAGAAAGTTTCAACAGAGATGTGAAGAATCAGAGTGCAAATTATAAAACCCAAAAAAGATATACTGATTTCTGTATATTTGCAGAACACTAAGACAACAGATATCTAAGCAACAATTTAGCCCTATAATACAGAATAATACAGAAAAATATACTCAGCTCTATATATTTGCAGATAGTCTTGTAAGGCTGTTCCACTTTAAATGCAGACTGCTGCTATTAACAGTTCAAATTAAGGGAACCTTAAGCTAGCAACACACAATCAATAGAAGCCACAATGGGGGTGGGGGAAGAATGTTTCAAGAGAGATGTGAGGAATCAGAGTGCAAATTATAGAACCCCTAAAATATATACTGATCTCTGTATATTTTCAGGACACTAAGACAACATATATCTAAGCAACAATTTAGCTCTATAATACAGAAAAATATACTCAGCTCTATATATTTGCAAATAGTCTTGTGAGGCTGTTCCACTTTAAATGCAGACTGCTGCTATTAACAGTTCAAATTAAGTGAACCTTGAGTTAACAACTCGCAAGCAATAGAAACCACAATGAGGGGGGTGGGGAAGAAAGTTTCAACAGAGATGTGAGGAATCAGAGTGCAAATTATAAAACCCAAAAAATAAATACTGATCTCTGTATATTTGCAGAACACTAAGACAACAGATAACTAAGCAACAATTTAGCTCTATAATACAGAATGATACAGAAAAATATACACAGCTTTATATATTTGCAGATAGTCTTGTTTGGCTGTTCCACTTTAAATGCAGAATGCTGTTATTAACAGTTCAAATTAAGGGAACCTTGAGTTAACAACACACAAGCAATAGAAACCACAATGGGGGGTGGGGGTGGAGAAGAAAGTTTCAACAGAGAGGTGAGGAATCAGAGTACAAATTATAAAACCCCAAAAATATATACTGATCTCTGTATATTTGCAGAACACTAAGACAACAGATATCTAAGCAACAATTTATCTCTATAATACAGAATAATACAGAAAAATATAATCAGCTCTATATATTTGCAGATAGTCTTGTAAGGCTGTTCCACTTTAAATGCAGACTGCTGCTATTAACAGTTCAAATTAAGGGAACCTTGAGTTAACAACACACAAGCAATAGAAACCACAATGAGGAGGGGTGGGGATGAAAGTTTCAACAGAGATGTGAGGAATCAGAGTGCAAAGTATAAAACCCAAAAAATATATACTGATCTCTCTATATTTGCAGAACACTAGGACTACTGATATCTAAGCAACAATATAGCTCTATAATACAGAATAATATAGAAAAATATACTCAGCTCTATATATTTGCAGATAGTCTTGTAAGGCTGTTCCACTTTAAATGCAGACTGCTGCTATTAACAGTTCAAATTAAGGGAACCTTGAGTTAACAACACACAAGCAATAGAAACCACAATGGGGGAGGGGGGTGGGGAAGAAAGTTTCAACAGAGATGTGAGGAATCAGAGTGCAAATTATAAAACCCAAAAAATATATACTGATCTCTCTATATTTGCAGAACACTAAAACAACAGATATCTAAGCAACAATTTAGCTCTATAATACAGAATAATACAGAAAAATATACTCAGCTCTATATATCTGCAGATAGTCTTGTAAGGCTGTTCCACTTTAAATGCAGACTGCTGCTATTAACAGTTCAAATTAAGGGAACCTTGAGTTAACAACACACAAGCAATAGAAACCACAATGAGGGGGTTGGGGAAGAAAGTTTCAACAGAGATGTGAGGAATCAGAGTCCAAATTATAAAACCCAAAAAATATATACTGATCTCTGTGTATTTGCAGAACACTAAGACAACAGATATCTAAGCAACAATTTAGCTCTATAATACAGAATAATACAGAATAATACAGAAAAATATACTCAGCTCTATATATTTGCAGATAGTCTTGTAAGGCTGTTCCACTTTAAATGCAGACTGCTGCTATTAACAGTTCAAATTAAGGGAACCTTGAGTTAACAACACACAAGCCATAGAAACCATAATGAAGGGGGTGGGGGTGGGGAAGAAAGTTTCAACAGAGATGTGAGGAATCAGAGTGCAAATTCTAAAACCAAACAAATATATACTGATCTCTGTATATTTGCAGAACACTAAGACAACAGTTATCTCAGCAACAATTTAGCTCTATAATACAGAATAATACAGAAAAATATACTCTGCTCTATATATTTGCAGATAGTCTTGTAAGGCTGTTCCACTTTAAATGCAGACTGCTGCTATTAACAGTTCAAATTATGGGAATCTTGAGTTAACAACACACAAGCAATAGAAACCACAATGATGGAGGGGGGAAGAAAGTTTCAACAGAGATGTGAGGAATCAGAGTGCAAATTATAAAACCCAAAAAATAAATACTGATCTCTGTATATTTCCAGAACACTAAGACAACAGATATCTAAGCAACAATTTAGCTCTATAATACAGAATGATACAGAAAAATATACTCAGCTTTATATATTTGCAGATAGTCTTGTTTGGCTGTTCCACTTTAAATGCAGAATGCTGTTATTAACAGTTCAAATTAAGGGAACCTTGAGTTAACAACACACAAGCAATAGAAACCACAATGGGGGGTGGGGGTGGAGAAGAAAGTTTCAACAGAGAGGTAAGGAATCAGAGTGCAAATTATAAAACCCCAAAAATATATACTGATCTCTGTATATTTGCAGAACACTAAGACAACAGATATCTAAGCAACAATTTATCTCTATAATACAGAGTAATACAGAAAAATATAATCAGCTCTATATATTTGCAGATAGTCTTCTAAGGCTGTTCCACTTTAAATGCAGACTGCTGCTATTAACAGTTCAAATTAAGGGAACCTTGAGTTAACAACACACAAGCAATAGAATCCACAATGAGGGGAGCTGGGGAAGAAAGTTTCAACAGAGATGTGAGGAATCAGAGTGCAAATTGTAAAACCCAAAAATATATACTGATCTCTGTATATTTCCAGAGCACTAAGACAACAGATATCTAAGCAACAATTTAGCTCTAAAATACAGAATAATACAGAACAATATACTCAGCTCTATATATCTGCAGATAGTCTTGTAAGGATGTTCCATTTTAAATGCAGACTGCTGCTATTAACAGTTCAAATTAAGGGAACCTTGAGTTAACAACACACAGGCAATAGAAACCACAATGAGGGGAGGTGGGGAAGAAAGTTTCAACAGAGATGTGAGGAATCAGAGTGCAAATTGTAAAACCCAAAAAATATATACTGATCTCTGTATATTTGCAGAGCACTAAGACAACAGATATCTAAGCAACAATTATCTCTCTAATACAGAATAATACAGAAATATATATTAAGCTCTATATATTTGCAGATAGTCTTGTAAGGCTGTTCCACTTTAAATGCAGACTGCTGCTATTAACAGTTCAAATTAAGGGAACTTTGAGTTAAAAACACACAAGCAATAGAAACCACAATGAGGGGGAGAATAAAGTTTCAACAGAGATGTGAGTAATCAGAGTCCAAATTATAAAACCCAAAAAATATATACTGATCTCTGTATATTTGCAGAACACTAAGACAACAGATATCTAAGCAACAATTTAGCTCTATAATACAGAATAATACAGAAAAATATACTCAGCTCTATATATTTGCAGATAGTCTTGTAAGGCTGTTCCACTTAATATGCAGACTGCTGCTATTAACAGTTCAAATTAAGGGAACCTTGAGTTACCAACACACAAGCAATAGAAACCACAATGAGGGTGGGTGGGGAAGAAAGTTTCAACAGAGATGTGAGGAATCAGAGTACAAATTATAAAACCCAAAAGATATATACTGATCTCTGTATATTTGCAGAACACTAAGACAACAGATATCTAAGCAACAATTTAGCTCTATAATACAGAATAATACAGAAAAATATACTCACTCTATATATTTGCAGATAGTCTTGTAAGGCTGTTCCACTTTAAATGCAGACTGTTGCTATTAACAGTTCAAATTAAGGGAACCTTGAGTTAACAACACACAAGCAATAGAAACCACAATGGGGGGTGGGGTGGGGAAGAAAGTTTCAACAGGGATGTGAGGAATCAGAGTGAAGATTATAAAACCCAAAAAATATATACTGATCTCTGTATATTTGCAGAACACTAAGACAACAGATATATAAGCAACAATTTAGCTCTATAATACAGAATAATACAGAATATATACTCTGCTATATATATTTGCATATAGTCTTGTAAGGCTGTTCCACTTTAAATGCAGACTGCTGCTATTAACAGTTCAAATTAAGGGAACCTTGAGTTAACAACACACAAGCAATAGAAACCACAATGGGGGGTGGGGTGGGGAAGAAAGTTTCAACAGAGATGTGAGGAATCAGAGTGCAGATTATAAAACCCAAAAAATATATACTGATCTCTCTATATTTGCAGAACACTAAGACAACAGATATATAAGCAACAATTTAGCTCTATAATACAGAATAATACAGAAAAATATGCTCTGCTTTATATATTTGCAGATAGTCTTGTAAGGCTGTTCCACTTTAAATGCAGACTGCTGCTATTAACAGTTCAAATTAAGGGAACCTTGAATTAACAACACACAAGCAATAGAAACAACAATGGGGGGGGGGGAGAGTTTCAGCAGAGATGTGAGGAATCAGAGTGCAAATTATAAAACCCAAAAAATATATTCTGATCTCTGTATATTTGCAGAACACTAAGACAACAGATATCTAAGCAACAATTTAGCTCTATAATACAGAATAATACAGAAAAATATACTCAGCTCTATATATTTGCAGAGTCTTTTAAGGCTGTTCCACTTTAAATGCAACTGCTGCTATTAACAGTTCAAATTAAGGGAACCTTGAGTTAACAACACACAAGCAATAGAAACCACAATGAGGAGGGGTGGGGATGAAAGTTTCAACAGAGATGTGAGGAATCAGAGTGCAAAGTATAAAACCCAAAAAATATATACTGATCTCTCTATATTTGCAGAACACTAGGACTACTGATATCTAAGCAACAATATAGCTCTATAATACAGAATAATACAGAAAAATATACTTGGCTCTATATATTTGCAGATAGTCTTGTAAGGCTGTTCCACTTTAAATGCAGACTGCTGCTATTATCAGTTCAAATTAAGGGAACCTTGAATTAACAACACACAAGCAATAGAAACCACAATGAGGGGGGTGGGGAAGAAAGTTTCAACAGAGATGTGAGGAATCAGAGTGCAAGTTATAAAACCCAAAAATATATACTGATCTCTGTATATTTGCAGAACACTAAGACAACAGATATCTAAGCAACAATTTAGCTCTATAATACAGAATAATACAGAAAAATATAATCAGCTCTATATATTTGCAGATAGTCTTGTAAGGCTGTTCCACTTTAAATGCAGACTGCTGCTATTAACAGTTCAAATTAAGTGAACCTTGAGTTAACAACACACAAGCAATAGAAACCACAATGAGGGGGGTGAGGAAGAAAGTTTCAACGGAGATGTGAGGAATCAGAGTGCAAATTATAAAACCCAAAAAATATATACTGATCTCTCTATATTTGCAGAACACTAAAACAGCAGATATCTAAGCAACAATTTAGCTCTATAATACAGAATAATACAGAAAAATATACTCAGCTCTATATATTTGCAGATAGTCTTGTAAGGCTGTTCCACTTTAAATGCAGACTGCTGCTATTAACAGTTCAAATTAAGGGAACCTTGAGTTAACAACATACAAGCAATAGAAACCACAATGAGGGGCGTGGGGAAGAAAGTTTCAACAGAGATGTGAGGAATCAGAGTGCAAATTATAAAACCCAAAAAATATATACTAATCTCTGTATATTTGCAGAACACTACGACAACAGATATCTAAGCAACAATTTAACTCTATAATACAGAATAATACAGAAAAATATACTCAGCTCTATATATCTGCAGATAGTCTGGTAAGGCTGTTCCACTTTAAATGCAGACTGCTGCTATTAACAGTTCAAATTAAGGGAACCTTGAGTTAACAACACACAAGCAATAGAAACCACAATGAGGGTGGGGTGGGGTGGGGAAGAAAGTTTCAACAGAGATGTGAGGAATCAGAGTGCAAATTGTAAAACCCAAAAAATATATACTGATCTCTGTATATTTGCAGAACACTAAGACAACAGATATCTAAGCAACAATTTAGCTATATAATACAGAATAATACAGAAAAATATACTCAGCTCTATATATTTGCAGATAGTCTTGTAAGGCTGTTCCACTTTAAATGCAGACTGCTGCTATTAACAGTTCAAATTAAGGGAACCTTGAGTTAACAACACATAAGCAATAGGAACCACAATGAAGGGGGGGGGGGAAGTTTCAACAGAGATGTGAGGAATCAGAGTGCAAATTATAAAACCCAAAAAATATGTACTGATCTCTGTATATTTGCAGAACACTAACACAATTGATATCTAAGCAACAATTTAGCTCTATAATACAGAATAATACAGAAAAATATACTCAGCTCTTTTTATTTGCAGATAGTCTTGTAAAGCTGTTCCACTTTAAATGCAGACTGCTGCTATTAACAGTTCAAATTAAGGGAACCTTGAGTTAAAAACATGACACGCTATAGAAACCACAATGGGGGGGGGGGGGAGAAAGTTCCGAAAGAGATGTGAGGAATCAGAGTGCAAATTATAAACCCCCAAAATAATATACTGATCTCTGTATATTTGCAGAACACTAAGACAACAGATATCTAAGCAACAATTTAGCTCTATAATACAGAATAATACAGAAAAATATACTCAGCTTTATATTTTTGCAGATAGTCTTATTATGCTGTTCCACTTTAAATGCAGACTGCTGTTATTAACAGTTCAAATTAAGGGAACCTTGAGTTAACAACACACAAGCAATAGAAACCACAATGGGGGTGGGGGGGGAAGAAAGTTTCAACAGAGATGTGAGGAATCAGAGTGCAAGTTATAAAACCCAAAAAATATATACTGATCTCTGTATATTTGCAGAACACTAAGACAACAGATATCTAAGCAACAATTTAGCTCTATAATACAGAATAATACAGAAAAATATAATCAGCTCTATATATTTGCAGATAGTCTTGTAAGGCTGTTCCAATTTAAATGCAGACTGCTGCTATTAACAGTTCAAATTAAGGGAACCTTGAGTTAACAACACACAAGCAATAATAACCACAATGAGGGGGGGGAGCAAGTTTCAACAGAGATGTGAGGAATCAGAGTGCAAGTTATAAAACCCAAAAAATATATACTGATCTCTGTATATTTGCAGAACACTAAGACAACAGATATCTAAGCAACAATTTAGCTCTATAATACAGAATAATACAGAAAAATATAATCAGCTCTATATATCTGCAGATAGTCTTGTAAGGCTGTTCCACTTTAAATGCAGACTGCTGCTATTAACAGTTCAAATTAAGGGAGCCTTGAGTTAACAACACACAAGCAATAGAAACCACAATGGGGGGGGGGGGAGAAAGTTTCAACTGAGATGTGTGGAATCAGAGTGCAAACTATAAAGCCCAAAGAATATATACTGATCTCTGTATATTTGCAGAACACTAAGACAACAGATATCTAAGCAACAATTTAGCTCTATGAAATAATTACATGGAGCTGCTTACTGCTTGGTGTGATGGATTTGAAGTGTTTTTAAGACACTCAGTCTTGCTGGCTGGATTCTGCTAAAATTCAAAGTCTGGTTATATTTGAATTCACAGTCTGTTGCATACAGAAACTTGCAGAATATACACTGATGAGAGAATATACTTTGCAGCATCAACTTTAGAGAGCAGTAACAAATAACTTTTTATAATAAATCAAACGGAACCACGTTGCAGCTTAAAAGTACTGTTCCAACTTTACTTCTCATATAGTACAGATGATGTGAGAGATATAACATTTACCTTAGGACTTGTGTCCCTATCATACCTCTAACATAACTGGATTTATACAGCTCTTTATATACAGTTTTAGTCCTGTAGAAACAATACTAAGCTTCCTTGTTTAACAATGTCTTGTAAGAGACCAGCTTTTCTGACAGTGTGAATACCCTGTAACAGTGTCCTGATGTCCACGTAGAAAAACATATTTTTGAGGAAACACATTGTTCTATATTCTATTTGGATCTGTGTATATGAACATATGTTCTTGTGCCAATGCTGATAAGCATATCCTGTTTTTTATGCAGAAAAACATATTTTTGAGAAAACACATTGTCAGAGATCAGCTTTTCTGACAGTGTGAACATCCTGTATTTTATTTGGATCTTTGTATAAAAACATGTGTTCTTGTGCCATATCCTGTTTTTCCATGCAGAAAAACATATTTTTGAGAAAACACATTGTCACAGTGTCATAAACATATCCTGTTGTTTTAGGAAACATATTGTGTCCATCCTGTTATTTTAGGAAACATATTGTGTCCATTTTTTATATGCAGAATAACATGTCAGTGTTCTTTAAAAGCAGATTTTGCATTTTTGTTCTTGCATACATCCTGTTTGAGTCTGTAACGGAAAAATGTCCATTCTTTAAAAGCAGATTTTGTATTTTTGCTCTTGCATACATCCTGTTTTGAGTCTGTAAGGGAAAAATGTCCATTCAGCAGATTCCTTTTCCAAGCCATGGTAATTTAGTATGGATGCTGATTACATATTACTAAACTCTATTTCTACATTTAAGCAAGCTTTATCTTATACATTATTTATGTTGCATAATTGCAGCAAAATTACTTTCAACCTTATTATATTGTTGAGCACACTCTAACAATTCCGTCTTTTTTATTTTAAACTAGAGAAATAAATTCAGCATTATTTGGTAATACTTTTTCATTATGACAATTAACAATAGTAACTTGACTAGCTTTTGCTAAGCAGACTTTAATACATGTAAATAATATGCAACCAAGCATTACAATAACAATAAAAGAAATTAAAAATACAGTGATTTTTCCTGTCCATCCTGTAAATAGATTACTAAACCATTCACTCCAGTCATTATTTCAGTTTTTTCTAGTATGTTGAGACACTTGTGCAATCACTTTTAAATGTGCTTTTACAGATTCTGTTTTGTCTGGAATAAATGTACAACATTGTTCTCCTATTAAAACACATGTACCCCCCTTGTGATGCTAATATGTAATCTAATGCCATTCGATTTTGCAAAACCATAGTTCGTATTGCTGTCATTTCGACAGTAATGTCAAGGACTGCATTGAAAGTGGCATTTGCCAATACCTCAACTAGTTTAGATAGTTTTCTCAGTTCCCAGATGGCTTTTGCAGCCCGCACCAAGGGAAAATACCTGCTCCAGAGATTACATCATCTCCTAAATCCATATCTTTTAATTTAATATAATCAAGATTTTGATGATATATACGTGATGTATCTAAGGTGTCTACTGGATTTTCTGGACTTTCAATTACAGGTAATATATCCTTTTTCTTTTTTGTATTCCTAATGTTTCCTTTTGGTAACTCTTTTACATGATGCATTGCTGGTACCACTAATCCTATATAACAGGTGCCATCCCATCCCTTTGGTAACCATTTATAAGCATATTTACCACAGATGTAATATAACCCATCTGATAGAGCAACACTGCTATTTACCAGACTGCCATTTACTTGCCCCATAGTAGGAATTTTATCATGTACAACTGTAAAGTTTTTATCTGTTTTACTTCTCCAACATGTAATATTAGTTTTACAGTCATTTTTGTCATTTTGTGAAAAGTGAAATACTGCTGTGTCACTTAATATTAACTGACCCTTAATTGGTATTAAAATAGGAAAACCATGAGAAAATACTCCACGTACTGGTATGTGGTTGTGAAAATTTATCATTTCAATTGTTTGAATACAATTGCTATTACCCACTGGAACAGTTCCATTTTGTGGAAAACATGTGATCCCCTGTACTATAGCAGATAACTGTACTCTTGCTTTACATAATTGTACATTTATAACTTGATCTCCTGTTTCATTTATTAATACTCTCCAACTACTAAGAGAATTTAGTGGAATAGGTATTAGAGGCATTACCCCTGTTATTTTTGGTATTAAACTACATACCCAACAATTAGAAACATTCATGCTTTTTGCATACCAACATTGTCTTGCTAAGAAAGTGTTAAAAGATGGTGACCAGTCTTGTTCATTTTTCCACATTTCTTTACTCTGTCTCTTATGTAACTTTATAGTTTGATTAACAGGTTGTAAGTATAATTTAATACTAAGCAATACAAGAATAGTTAGTATAATAGCTATTATCAATTTAAAAAAACATCCTTTAAATAGAAATTCCATTGTTGAATCATTTTGCCTTTGGTCATCCGAAACTGGATTTCCAAAAGGATGCACTTTAAACCATGTCAATTTCATTAGGGTTTTCTCTGTTGGAAACCTACAAAAGAATACATTTAATCAGATTTACATTGTTCACTATTTTTTATCATTCTTAGTTGATCTTTATGTACCAACATTGTTCTGTTTTTCTTTTTCCTTTGATTTTGTACACTAATGGTCCAATTTGTTCCACTACTTCAAAGGGCCTTGCCAATTGCTAGCCCATGGTCCTTCCATTTGGAATGTTTTTACCAATACTTTGGTTCCACAGGGAAGGTTTTCTTCAGCTGGTATTATTGGCACCTTTTTCCATAGATGGAACGCTTGCTCCCTTGCATTATAGTCACATATACTAGTAAGTTGTTTTAGCCATTCCTGATGTTTGCTAATTTCTAGCATGAGCCTACCATTAGGTAAATCTGGATCAAATGGTAATTGTATGGGCATTTTGTGGCCTGTCATTATTTCATATGGGGAAATACCTGTTTTGCTGTTTGGTGTTGCTCGAATACCCATTAAAATACCAGGCAGATGATATACCCATGTATTGCCCTGTTCCAAGCATGCCTTTTTTAGACGTTCTTTTAACGTCCGATTCATATGTTCTACAATGCCATTAGATTGTGGATGGTATGGTACATGAAACCTTTGCTGTATGCCTAACAAATTACACATTTGTTTAATGAGATCACTAACAAAC
Source organism: Protopterus annectens (assembly GCF_019279795.1). Taxonomy (NCBI): domain Eukaryota; kingdom Metazoa; phylum Chordata; order Ceratodontiformes; family Protopteridae; genus Protopterus; species Protopterus annectens. The sequence continues at coordinate 1,850,033,342 of NC_056735.1, read as the reverse complement.
TGTGGGCCATTGTCTGACTCTATAACCCGTGGCCATCCCCAATGACAGAAAATATTTTTCCATAAGGCTTCTGCTGTTGCCTTTGCTGTCATGGTTTTGGTAGGAATTGCTTCTACCCATTTTGAAAAGACGTCCACTACTACTAGTAGATATCTGTAACCTCCCTTTGTTGTTGGTAATGGACCTGCATAATCTATTTGAACTGCATACCATGGCCCATCCGCTGGCTGTACTCGATGTAACTGAGGCCTTTTGCTTTTAGCATTTACCTGAAGACAGATTAAACATTCTTCTATAATCAGTTTGCAGACCTTTTATAAATTTGGGTTCTAATACTTTTCTTTTACAACTGCCCATAACTTATCAGTTCCTATATGGCCCAGTATTTGGTGATTTAACTTGACCAACTGGCGTGCCAACTGAAATGGTACATATGGCAACTGTAACCCTTTGGAGGTCGTGTATGCATAGTACTCCTTTGGTGGTATACCTGCCAATCTGCACTGATCGGTTTCTTCTTTTAAGCCCTGTTGTTTTTGTATATTTACAAGGTCTTTCTCTATTGACTCTTTATCTAGCTCTTTTAAGACACTAACTTCTACATTGGCATACTCATATTCTGGAAGTTCTTTTCCATTTTGTGCTGCTTGTTTGGCCAAGGTATCAGCTAACACATTTAATCTGTAAGTTTCACTGGTTGGCTTTTGATGTGCTTTTACTTTTAAGATGCTATACTGTCCTTGTTGTTTTGACATTGTTATAACTTTATATATGTCTTTTAATACTTCAGCATGCCGTAATGGTTTACCTACACTATCCACAAATCCTCGTCTTACCCAGGTTTCCATATGTAGTCTTAAAGAATTTACTACATAAGCACTATCTGAAAAATGTTAATAGGATTGTAATACTTTAGCACATACAATACTGCCTCCAGTTCAGCTCTTTGAGCTGACATATGCCCTGGTAACTTGATTAGTTCAGGAGAACCCAATTGTGGATTCTCTGGAACTATGGCAAATCCTGTCCAGTATCTGCCTTGATCCCAATATCGTGCTCCATCCACAAAGATGGATGGCTTAAAGTGATCAAAATCAGATGCTAAAAATTGCACCTCAGGTGACATTATCTTTTCTAAACAGTTATGCTGTTTTCCTTCATATTCCATATGGTTTGACAAATGGTATTTATCCCCTGTCTGTATAGTAACAGTTTTCATTCCAAAAAGTGCCATCCATTTTGCAAAGACTGCCTGACTAATACCATCTGTAATTTTATTCATTTCAAAACTGTCTATCAAAGCTTTTACAGCTTGATGTGGTGTTTGTACTATAATGCTGGAAAATACGGTCAAATATTCAGTTTGTTTAATACCCCAGTAAATGGCTAATAACTGCTGTATACATGGATGGTAACCCAATTCCACTGGAGTCATCTTTCTGCTAAAGAAAGTGACTGGGCATAATGTTTTTCCATTCTGTTGTCACTACCATGTGGCCATTCCTGTAGTAGTACCACAGACAGTGTTTTTCCTGCTGCTGCTTGTAACACAAATGGTAACCTTGGAGTGGGCTATTATTTCTGTAGCTTGTGCTAGTTTTATTTTATCTGTGAAAATGCCTCCTCTTCATGAGATCCCCACTCTAAAAGGTGGAGTTCTTTTGTTCATGTAACATTTTGTATAGGGAGCAGCCACGGCTGCATAATCCTCTATAAATTCCCTATTGTAATTCATGATTCCCATGAATTTATGTAAGTCTGCTATAGTCAGTGGCTTTTCCATTTGTAAAATGCCTTGTACACGTACAGGGCAAGGAGATCTTCCTGTTGGTTTTATAATAGTACCTAGAAACTTAACTTTTGTGTCATAAACTGAATTTTTCACTTTTAACCTTAAACCCTGCTTGCTGTAGAGTATGAAAAACTCTCTTAAGAAGCCGTACATGCTCCTCTACTGTTTCTGACTGAATTAAAATATCATCAATGTAATGTATTACTGAATCATCCTTTTCCAAATGTTGTAGAATGGATCCTACTGTCTGATGAAAAATAACTGGACTGTTTTGAAACCCTTGTGGTAACCTTGTCATAACATATTGCTGGTTTTAAATGTAAAGGCAAATCTTGGCCAATCTTTTTCCTGAGTGGCACTGCAAAAAACATTTGCTAAATCTATTACTGTAAACCACTTACTTTGTGGCTTAATATGTGCAGCCAACTCTGGGACTCCTGGAATCAAGTGTGCTCTAGGAGTGGTATATTGATTAACCTTTCGTAAATCAATAACAAGACGATAACTACCATCTTTTTTCTTAACTGGCCAGATTGGTGAATTTGTAGGACTGTTGCCTTTTGTATAATCCCTTCTCGTTCCCATTCTGCAATACATTTTTCCATATGTTCTTCTGCTTCCCTAGGAATAGGATATTGTTTTTGAAAAGGTGGTATATAGTCCTGATCACTTCCTATTCCTACTGGGCTTTCTAGTTTCCCACAATCACTGGGACCCTTGGACCATAGATTTGGGAATTGCTGTTGTAAATGCTTCCATACATCCTCACTGTCTGTATTTATATAGCCTGTAGGTTTTTCAGGTTTGTCAGGTAGAGATTGCATAGCAACCTGTATTTTGCTCTTCCTCTCTTTGTTGTTTGTCTCCCATCCACAGAATGTCATTAGGTAAATCAATTACTATGCCTAAAGGTCCTAGAATGTCCATACCAATAATGGCATTTGTGCAAGATGGATGCATTAAAAATGCACCCTTCCATATTTGTCCCTCTTGACTAAACTTTATGTCCACATTTTGGCTACTCACTGCATAGCATCCTGTGCCATTAAATGCTGAAATGCAAACCTTTTTTATAGGATTTACTGGTAACTGTCTGTTTGTGACAGATACTGCTGCTCCTGTGTCTATTAAGACATTTTTCCACAGTGACCCCTCTACCCAAATATCAATCAGTGGTCGTCCATCTCGACCCTTTTTAAAGTTAGTCAGGAAAGATACCAGAGTAGGGGGGGGCACATCCCTATTGTAAGGAAATCCACTCATCCTCTCCTTTATTATCAAATGCAATATGACACACTTCATGTTTTTGTTTGTCATCTTCTTCTGTGTCTGAATGATCTACATATTTAGGTTTTTTCAATCTCTTTTTTTAATTGTTGCCTAGCTATTCCTTCTGCCTGTTCTATCAAATGTTTCGGATTTACAGGTGAAACTGTTTGAAAATCTACCGGGCATACTTTCCCTTTTCCTGTATATTGATGGCTCTTATAACTGTTTTTACTAATATTGTAAGGTTTTTGTACATGATCCTGCTTTTCTGACTTTTCTTGTAAATTTGTTTGCTCTCTTTCTGGAAACACTCCCTGTTCTTCCTTCTTTTTGCCAGGCTTTGTAATGATCACAATTTTGCTTAACGTGTCCTATTTTTATACAAAAGAAGCATGTTGGTGCCTTTTGCTCATTACCTGTGCTTGATCCTGGTACTACAAGCATAGAGGCAGGAGCTGGTGGTGCTGACACAGCTCTTTCTGCTGGTGGTTGGTCACACCATCTTTGCCTTCCCCTGTTTTTGACTTCACCAATTACTTCAAATGGCTCACTATTATCTTCACATGCAAAGATATGGTGTGAGTATAAAGTCCCATCATCGGCCATAGTCCGTCCACTCATTAGTTTTTGTACCAAATCAGTGAGGGTATCAGAATTTTCTTCGTAGATACATTTAATATCCCCTGGAACCCCTTTGACTTGTTCTAAGAAGCAATGTATTAACTGTTTTTGTATGTCTCTTTTCCCATGTCTCTGTCTGTTTTTATATATGATTTGAAATGCAAGTCTAAAATGATCACTTTGTTCCATTAATTTATCTGTGATAGTAATTTTAAAATTATCTAATAATTTGGCTGTGAGAGGTTGCCCTTGTGTAAATGCCATTAAAACGGCTGTCATACGTCCTACTTTAGTGTTCAACTGATAATCATCTTGCTTTAATTGTATGAAAGTTTTAAAACATTTGGGAATGAAAATCCAGAAACATCTAAGTAATGCATCTGTCCATATATCAGATCCTGCTGTATATGCCACCCATTCTTCAAATGTAAGCATGTTATAAAATATGCCTTTTTTATCATTCCACTGTGGTAAACTCTGTAATAATCTAGACTGCGTATATAAATCTGTAGTGGTTCCCTGTCCCTGTTCTATAATTTGGACTGGTTTTGTGTTTTTTAACTCTTCTTTAAGCTGGGATATCAAAATAGCATTTTGGAAGTTAGTCTCTGTTAATTCATATAATTCTTCTTCCTTTTCCTTCAGATGCTGTTTAAGGTCTGTCATTTCTACCTGTAAGTGTTTAAGGGATATATGATACCTGTTATTGGATTCCTCTGTTGACTGCAGAGCTCCTATGCACTTTTGACAGAGATCTTGAATGTCAGTTTTGAACATTTTAAATTCATTTTGTTTCTCTTTTAAAAACTTATTAAAGTCTTCTGTCAATGTACTATAAACTTTGTTTCTGTCCTCATCTGTATGTGTAGCCGTGGCATCATTCCATGCTTGTACATAATTTTAAAGGGAGTTACAAGATCTACAGGGGACTCTGTCAATAACAGATATGATTGCTGTTGTAATTCAGAAATTAATGTACTGACAGGACATAACTGCTTTACATCTGGATATAATGAAAACTGTGTATTATTAATTAATTCTTTATCATGAACAGATCTGTCTGCACAGTCTAGTTTTTTAGCAATATCATGCAATACTTGTTTATGGCATATTACACAAAATGCAGTTTCCTTTGAATCACACAATAAACATTTACTATGATATACTTCATTTTTTTGTTGCAAATACCAATCAAATGTTACAATCCACTTACATAATGCTGGTATGTCAACTTGCCCTAACAAGGTTTTACACTTACTAATGTGTTGTGTATACCAACATTGCAATTTACTCCATATTTTATCTGGTTGTTCTGCTACATTATGAGTAAAACTTGGCTTACATTTGCTAGAATTCTGCCTGATAGCATCCATACTAAAAAATGTGACGTAGAAAAAAAGTCTTACCAGTGAGCAAGAAAACAGGTGATCAGGCTGTTGTTGCAGATGGCTGGAAAATTTTCAAAGTCACTTGAGAAGCTGGGAAAGCACAACAGGCAGCGGACTGCTGTGCTAGTGGATATTCCCCTTTTCTTAGCGAAATGATGGCACTGCGACTGGAACTTCAGTCTCACTCCGGATGTAGACGTCTAAAAAACTGTACTACTGCAAGCTGCATAAACTGGAATACTTCTGTTCAGAATTGACACATACATACAAATGTTAGTTACTGCAATTTAACTGAAGTGACCATCTGCAGGGCTTACCATCACTCCTCCTGTGTTTGAATGCAGATTGTAGGTTCAAATGCAGGCTAGCTTGCCATTGAAAAAATTACATGGAGCTGCTTACTGCTTGGTGTTAGATTTTATTAATATTAGTCTGAAATTATTTATGTTGTAAATATGCTGAAAGAAAAGGCTTGCTTAAATGCAGAAACTGAGTTTAGTAATATGTGATCAGCAGTCATACTAAATGACCATGGCTTGGAAAAGGAATCTGCTGAATGGACATATTTCCCTTACAGACTCAGAAACAGGATGTATGCAAGAGCAAAAATACAAAATCTGCTTTTAAAGAATGGACAATGACACTGTGACAATGTGTTTTCTCAAAAATATGTTTTTCTGCATGGAATACAGGATATGGCACAAGAACAGATGTTTTTTATACAAAGATCCAAATAAAATACAGGATGTTCACACTGTCAGAAAAGCTGATCTCTGACAATGTGTTTTCTCAAAATATGTTTTTCTACATGGACATCAGGACACTGTTACAGGATATTCACACTGTCAGAAAAGCTGGTCTCTTATAAGACATTGTTAAACAAGGAAGCTTAGTATTGTTTCTACAGGATAAGCAATTCTCCAAAATAAAATACAGAACAATGTGTTTCCTCAAAAATATGTTTATGCATGACTAAAAAGTGTATATAAAGAGCTGTATAAATCCAGCTATGTTAGAGGTATGATAGGGACACAAGTCCTAAGGTAAATGTTATATCTCTCACATCATCTGTACTATATGAGAAGTAAAGTTGGAACAGTACTTTTAAGCTGCAACGTGTTTCCGTTTGGTTTATTATAAAAAGTTATTTGTTACTGCTCTCTAAAGTTGATGCTGCAAAGTATATTCTCTCATCAGTGTATATTCTGCAAGTTTCTGTATGCAACAGACTGTGAATGCAAATATAACTAGACTTTGAATTTTAGCAGAATCCAGCCAGCAAGACTGAGTGTCTTAAGAACACTGCAAATCCATCCCACAGCAAGAAGCAGCAAGCAGTAAGCAAGTAAATCTCAATGTAATTTTTTCAATGGCAAGCTAGCCTGCATTTGAACCTACAATCTGCATTCAAACACAGGAGGAGTGATGGTAAGCCCTGCAGAGGGTCACTTCAGTAAATTGCAGTAACTAACATTTGTATGTATGTGTAAATCCTAAACAGAAGTATTCCAGTTTATGCAGCTTGCAGTAGTAAAGTTTTTTAGACGTCTACATCTGGAGTGAGACAGAAGTTCCAGTCGCAGTGCCATAATTTCACTAAAGAAAAGGGGGATATCCACTAGCCCATCAGTCCACTGCCTGTTGTGCTTTCCCAGCTTCTCAAGTGACTTTTAAAAATTTCCAGCCATCTGCAACAACAGCCTGATCACCTGTTTTCTTGCTCACTGGTAAGACTTTTTTCTACGTCACATTTTTTAGTATGGTTGCTATTCGACAGTTTTGTATATTAGACAGTATGGATATTATTTATAATTCATGTAGGAGTAAGCCAAACTTTAGTAAATTGCAATGTTGGTATACACAGCATATTAGTAAATGTAAAACCTTATTAGGGCAGGTTGATAGTAAGGCATTATGCAAATGTATTACAATATTTTGCTGGTATCTCAAAGAAAACCATGTGAAAAATGACAAATGTTTATTGTGTGCTTCAACAAAAACTGCATTTTGTGTATTATACCATAAAATAATATTGCATCATATTGCTAAAAAAATAGACTGTAAAGACAGATCTGAAGAATTAACTAAGGGTAAAGTGTTTCCATTACATTCTGATGTTGAACAGTTATGTCCTGTCACCACATGTGAGTCAAATCAGTTACTGATAGAACCCCTAGTACATTTTGTTACAAAGGAATGTAGTAAACTTCTAAAAGACAGACACAATGAGTTCAGGAAGCTTAGACAAGTTATACATACATCTTTTCAAAGTGCATAGGAGTTTCAAATTCAGCAGAACAGCTTACTAAAGAATGTCAGAAAGACCATGCAACATTACTGGAAATTCAACAGCAGTTGCAGGATAAAGGAAATAAATTAGCTGAACTGACAGAGACTGGGAACTTCCTGCATACACAGCTAATCTGTGCAAAAGAAATATATTTTATAATATGTTTATGTTTTGAAAATGGTTAAACATACATGGTAGGATGGTAGGATCTGATGTCTGGACAAATCATTCTTAAATGTTTTACTTTCATTCAGTTAAAGCAAGACATCTATCAGTACTACAGTAAAGTAAAGCGTATGAATGCCATTCATTAGCATAGTCAAAAGGTAAACAAAACTGTTCTAGTGTATAAAATTAAATAAAAATAGATGAGTAAAAATTTAAAGTCACAAGACATGACATGCTTGTATAAAGATGTACATATACAAGACAGACATGCATGTGTGTTCTTATCATCTAGAGTACATCTGTTACAATAAGGCAGACAACAGCAAATATAAATAATATAAATATAAATGTGTTGGTTAAACTAATATCTATTTTGTTTTTTACAATTTGTTTATAATTATATAGTAACACCAAACAGTTAAAGTTCTGAATTTTAAAAATAAATAAAATCACAGATGGTATTATTCAAACAGTTTTTGTAAAATTAATGGCGGGACAGTTAAATAGTTAAATAAATTAATAAATAAAAAATACTGAAATCCATGTAAGGTAATTGTAAAATGATGTCTATTTATGTAGTATAAATGCATAGTTATGCAAATCACAATCACATTAATGGAAAAATGCTAAAAGAATTAATTATAGTTTACAGAGTATGAAATGTGAGCTCAGACCTTCCTAGATTGAATGAATAGTTACAGGAAATGCTGGAAAGATAAGATAAACAACAAGACTGATTGCCAGATAAGTAGCTTGAGTTTTTCTAAAGCATCATTGTTATTAAAACATAATTGTTAAAATGTTTACAAGCAACACTATTTAGTAATTGTCATAAAATGCCACAATTGTGCATAGATGTCACTTATAATCTGTTTGCAAGTAAATGTTAAAAGGACAAAAAAACCCTCAGTTGCATCAAGTACAGCCAGCAAATGGGCTATAGTATACACACAGTTCAAATCAATTGTGCAGGAGGGTGTAAATACCTATTAATGATCAAATCAGATAAAAGTCCATAGTTTATTAGTAACCAAATAACGTAAATGTATGGCCAAAGTGTTGGGCTGACATGCATTCTATTCTCACAGCATAAAGCAGATAAACAATAGTGCAGTACTACAGGGGGAGGGGCACTTTCTCAGTTTTACACTGACTGTATAAGCAGTACTGCACAAGGGTCTGAAATAAAGCTACAGAAAAAAATAAATAATAATGGTCTAAAATAAAGCTACAGGAAAAAAAAAATCTCATTCATTCTTGACAATACTCTTTTAGGGAGAGGGAAAAAACAGGTATTAGTGTATTAGAAATACTGGTAAACTGGATTAAACCTGACAGGATAAGATATTTTACAAGTTGTTAATAGCTATCATAATGGTTATTATTGTATTGTTTCGAATTAAATTGTATTTACAACCTGTTAAACTGTAAAGCTATACAAGAGATAGTTTAAAAAAAACAAGAGATGATTTAAAATTGATAAAGCTATACAAGACAGAATAAAGATATGCAAAATGCATAAATGTTTCTAATAGCAATAATGGTCACTATTTTTAATATGTTTTTGGCAAAACAATGTTGGTATAAAAAAGCATCAATCTTTCTAATTGCTGAGTATGTAGTTTAAAATAACAGGACATATGGATTTGGTGTCAATTCCACTAGATACTTCGAAAGAGACAAACATTTTCCAAGATTTTGCTTAATATTAATGTTATTAAATTTGTAAGATTAGACTAAATGTACTTTATAGTCATTGTATGTACAAATGCAGAAGAATTCAGTGCAAATGATAGTCTTTGTATGTACAAATGCAGAAAAATTCAGTACAAATGAAATTAATGTCTAGTAATGAATATGTGTGAAAAAAATATTTAAAGAAAAAATGGGTCCAGGGTACCGACTAGATTGAAATGCATAAATAGCAAACAGACTGTGTAAATACATACTGTACAGGATACAGCGTAATAAGTTCAAAAGTAATTTGTCAAGTTGTAATATCATTGGTTTTACCCCAGTAAAATAACTGCTTTCAAATATTTATTATCTAAGCCCAGTTCAGTACTTTACCAAGATGTTAATGGGCAGTTCAAAGACATGGCCACAATGTTATGGTTAAAATGACATTGAAATTGTGTGTTTTCAGCAGTGTATAAATGCTTGCAGTAGCACATGGTTACTGTCTCTTATAGTTAATTCAACAGTTGCAAAGAGTTAATGAAACAGTTCTAAGTCATAAATGAAATTCTATGATTGCAAAATAATAAATTGATCAAGTTAAACTAAAGCAGACACAGCTCATAACTGATAAAATATTTTCACAGAATGGTCTGCAAAAGAAAAAATTGTTAAATACATTCAGTTTTGGTAGTAATACTTAATATCATTGTATTAACTATGTAAAATTGCATTTTGACTTGTATCAAAAGTAGACTATAGGTTTGTTTTTTAATGTGTTTTCTATATAAAATGTTTTGAGTATGTTTAAAAACAGAGGGAATTGTTAGATTTTATTAATATTAGTCTGAAATTAATTATGTTGTAAATATACTGAAAGAAAAGGCTTGCTTAAATGCAGAAACTGAGTTTAGTAATATGTGATCAGCAGTCATACTAAATGACCATGGCTTGGAAAAGGAATCTGCTGAATGGACATATTTCCTTTACAGACTCAGAAACAGGATGTATGCAAGAGCAAAAATACAAAATCTGCTTTTAAAGAATGGACAATGACACTGTGACAATGTGTTTTCTCAAAAATATGTTTTTCTGCATGGAATACAGGATATGGCACAAGAACAGATGTTTTTTTATACAAAGATCCAAATAAAATACAGGATGTTCACACTGTCAGAAAAGCTGATCTCTGACAATGTGTTTTCTCAAAAATATGTTTTTCTACATGGACATCAGGACACTGTTACAGGATATTCACACTGTCAGAAAAGCTGGTCTCTTACAAGACATTGTTAAACAAGGAAGCTTAGTATTGTTTCTACAGGATAAGCAATTCTCCAAAATAAAATACAGAACAATGTGTTTCCTCAAAAATATGTTTATGCATGACTAAAAAGTGTATATAAAGAGCTGTATAAATCCAGCTATGTTAGAGGTATGATAGGGACACAAGTCCTAAGGTAAATGTTATATCTCTCACATCATCTGTACTATATGAGAAGTAAAGTTGGAACAGTACTTTTAAGCTGCAACGTGTTTCCGTTTGGTTTATTATAAAAAGTTATTTGTTACTGCTCTCTAAAGTTGATGCTGCAAAGTATATTCTCTCATCAGTGTATATTCTGCAAGTTTCTGTATGCAACAGACTGTGAATGCAAATATAACTAGACTTTGAATTTTAGCAGAATCCAGCCAGCAAGACTGAGTGTCTTAAGAAGATTTCAAATCCATCCAGGCAAGAAGCAAGAAGCAAGTAAAGTTCAAAATATTTTTTCACTTGGTGTGATGGATTTGAAGTGTTCTTAAGACACTCAGTCTTGCTGGCTGTATTCTGCTAAAATTCAAAGTCTGGTTATATTTGCATTCACAGTCTGTTGCATACATAAACTTGCAGAATATACACTGATGAGAGAATATACTTTCCAGCATCAACTTTAGAGAGCAGTAACAAATAACATTTTATAATAAATCAAACGGAACCACGTTGCAGCTTAAAAGTACTGTTCCAACTTTACTTCTCATATAGTACAGATGATGTGAGAGATATAACATTTACCTTAGGACTTGTGTCCCTATCATACCTCTAACATAACTGGATTTATACAGCTCTTTATATACAGTTTTAGTCCTGTAGAAACAATACTAAGCTTCCTTGTTTAACAATGTCTTGTAAGAGACCAGCTTTTCTGACAGTGTGAATATCCTGTAACAGTGTCCTGATGTCCATGTAGAAAAGCATATTTTTGAGGAAACACATTGTTCTGTATTCTATTTGGATCTGTGTATATGAACATATGTTCTTGTGCCAATGCTGATAAGCATATCCTGTTTTTTTATGCAGAAAAACATATTTTTGAGAAAACACATTGTCAGAGATCAGCTTTTCTGACAGTGTGATCATCCTGTATTTTATTTGGATCTTTGTATAAAAACATCTGTTCTTGTGCCATATCCTGTTTTTCCATGCAGAAAAACATATTTTTGAGAAAACACATTGTCACAGTGTCATAAACATATCCTGTTGTTTTAGGAAACATATTGTGTCCATCCTGTTATTTTAGGAAACATATTGTGTCCATTTCTTATATGCAGAATAACATGTCAGTGTTCTTTAAAAGGAGATTTTGTATTTTTGCTCTTGCATACATCCTGTTTTGAGTCTGTAAGGGAAAAATGTCCATTCAGCAGATTCCTTTTCCAAGCCATGGCAATTTAGTATGGATGCTGATTACATAATACTAAACTCTATTTCTACATTTAAGCAAGCTTTATCTTATACATTAGTTATGCTGCATAATTGCAGCAAAATTACTTTCAACCTTAGTATATTGTTGAGCACACTCTAACACTCTATAATACAGAATAATACAGAAAAATATACTCGGATCTATATATCTGCAGATAGTCTTGAAAGGCTGTTCCACTTTAAATGCAGACTGCTGCTATTAACAGTTCAAATTAAGGGAACCTTGAGTTAACAACACACAAGCAATAGAAACCACAATGAGGGGGTTGGGGAAGAAAGTTTCAACAGAGATGTGAGGAATCAGAGTCCAAATTATAAACCCAAAAATATATACTGATCTCTGTATATTTGCAGAACACTAAGACAACAGATATCTAAGCAACAATTTAGCTCTATAATACAGAATAATACAGAAAAATATACTCACCTCTATATATTTGCAGATAGTCTTGTAAGGCTGTTCCACTTTAAATGCAGACTGCTGCTATTAACAGTTCAAATTAAGGGAACCTTGAGTTAACAACACACAAGCAATAAAAACCACAATGAGGGGGTGGGGAAGAAAGTTTCAACAGAGATGTGAGGAATGAGAGTGCAAATATAAAACCCAAAAATATATACTGATCTCTGTATATTTGCAGAACACTAAGACAACAGATATCTAAGCAACAATTTAGCTCTATAATACAGAATAATACAGAAAAATATACTCAGCTCTATATATTTGCAGATAGTCTTGTAAGGCTGTTCCACTTTAAATGCAGACTGCTGCTATTAACAGTTCAAATTAAGGGAACCTTGAGTTAACAACACACAAGCAATAGAAACCACAATGAGGGGGTGGGGAAGAAAGTTTCAACAGAGATGTGAGGAATCAGAGTGCAAATTATAAAACCCAAAAATATATACTGATCTCTGTATATTTGCAGAACACTAAGACAACAGATATCTAAGCAACAATTTAGCTCTATAATACAGAATAATACAGAAAAATATACTCAGCTCTATATATTTGCAGATAGTCTTGTAAGGCTGTTCCACTTTAAATGCAGACTGCTGCTATTAACAGTTCAAATTAAGGGAACCTTGAGTTAACAACACACAAGCAATAGAAACCACAATGAGGGGGTGGGGAAGAAAGTTTCAACAGAGATGTGAGGAATCAGAGTGCAAATTATAAAACCCAAAAATATATACTGATCTCTGTATATTTGCAGAACACTAAGACAACAGATATCTAAGCAACAATTTAGCTCTATAATACAGAATAATACAGAAAAATATACTCAGCTCTATATATTTGCAGATAGTCTTGTAAGGCTGTTCCACTTTAAATGCAGACTGCTGCTATTAACAGTTCAAATTAAGGGAACCTTGAGTTAACAACACACAAGCAATAGAAACCACAATGAGGGGGTGGGGAAGAAAGTTTCAACAGAGATGTGAGGAATCAGAGTGCAAATTATAAAACCCAAAATATATACTGATCTCTGTATATTTGCAGAACACTAAGACAACAGATATCTAAGCAACAATTTAGCTCTATAATACAGAATAATACAGAAAAATATACTCAGCTCTATATATTTGCAGATAGTCTTGTAAGGCTGTTCCACTTTAAATGCAGACTGCTGCTATTAACAGTTCAAATTAAGGGAACCTTGAGTTAACAACACACAAGCAATAGAAACCACAATGAGGGGTGGGGAAGAAAGTTTCAACAGAGATGTGAGGAATCAGAGTGCAAATTATAAAACCCAAAAATATATACTGATCTCTGTATATTTGCAGAACACTAAGACAACAGATATCTAAGCAACAATTTAGCTCTATAATACAGAATAATACAGAAAAATATACTCAGCTCTATATATTTGCAGATAGTCTTGTAAGGCTGTTCCACTTTAAATGCAGACTGCTGCTATTAACAGTTCAAATTAAGGGAACCTTGAGTTAACAACACACAAGCAATAGAAACCACAATGAGGGGTGGGGAAGAAAGTTTCAACAGAGATGTGAGGAATCAGAGTGCAAATTATAAAACCCAAAAATATATACTGATCTCTGTATATTTGCAGAACACTAAGACAACAGATATCTAAGCAACAATTTAGCTCTATAATACAGAATAATACAGAAAAATATACTCAGCTCTATATATTTGCAGATAGTCTTGTAAGGCTGTTCCACTTTAAATGCAGACTGCTGCTATTAACAGTTCAAATTAAGGGAACCTTGAGTTAACAACACACAAGCAATAGAAACCACAATGAGGGGGTGGGGAAGAAAGTTTCAACAGAGATGTGAGGAATCAGAGTGCAAATTATAAAACCCAAAAATATATACTGATCTCTGTATATTTGCAGAACACTAAGACAACAGATATCTAAGCAACAATTTAGCTCTATAATACAGAATAATACAGAAAAATATACTCAGCTCTATATATTTGCAGATAGTCTTGTAAGGCTGTTCCACTTTAAATGCAGACTGCTGCTATTAACAGTTCAAATTAAGGGAACCTTGAGTTAACAACACACAAGCAATAGAAACCACAATGAGGGGGTGGGGAAGAAAGTTTCAACAGAGATGTGAGGAATCAGAGTGCAAATTATAAAACCCAAAAAATATATACTGATCTCTGTATATTTGCAGAACACTAAGACAACAGATATCTAAGCAACAATTTAGCTCTATAATACAGAATAATACAGAAAAATATACTCAGCTCTATATATTTGCAGATAGTCTTGTAAGGCTGTTCCACTTTAAATGCAGACTGCTGCTATTAACAGTTCAAATTAAGGGAACCTTGAGTTAACAACACACAAGCAATAGAAACCACAATGGGGGTGGGGGGGTGGGGAAGAAAGTTTCAACAGAGATGTGAGGAATCAGAGTGCAAATTATAAAACCCAAAAATATATACTGATCTCTGTATATTTGCAGAACACTAAGACAACAGATATCTAAGCAACAATTTAGCTCTATAATACAGAATAATACAGAAAAATATACTCAGCTCTATATATTTGCAGATAGTCTTGTAAGGCTGTTCCACTTTAAATGCAGACTGCTGCTATTAACAGTTCAAATTAAGGGAACCTTGAGTTAACAACACACAAGCAATAGAAACCACAATGAGGGGGGGTGGGGAAGAAAGTTTCAACAGAGATGTGAGGAATCAGAGTGCAAATTATAAAACCCAAAAATATATACTGATCTCTGTATATTTGCAGAACACTAAGACAACAGATATCTAAGCAACAATTTAGCTCTATAATACAGAATAATACAGAAAAATATACTCAGCTCTATATATTTGCAGATAGTCTTGTAAGGCTGTTCCACTTTAAATGCAGACTGCTGCTATTAACAGTTCAAATTAAGGGAACCTTGAGTTAACAACACACAAGCAATAGAAACCACAATGAGGGGTGGGTGGGGAAGAAAGTTTCAACAGAGATGTGAGGAATCAGAGTGCAAATTATAAAACCCAAAAAATATATACTGATCTCTGTATATTTGCAGAACACTAAGACTACAGATATCTAAGCAACAATTTAGCTCTATAATAAAGAATAATACAGAAAAATATACTCAGCTCTAGATATTTGCAGATAGTCTTGTAAGGCTGTTCCACTTTAAATGCAGACTGCTGCTATTAACAGTTCAAATTAAGGGAATCTTGAGTAAACAACACACAAGCAATAGAAACCCCAATGAGGGTGGGTGGGAAAGAAAGTTTCAACAGAGATGTAAGTAATCTGAGTGCAAATTATAAAACCCAAAAAATATATACTGATCTCTGTATATTTGCAGAACACTAAGACAACAGATATCTAAGCAACAATTTAGCTCTATAATACAGAATAATACAGAAAAATATACTCAGCTCTATATATTTGCAGATAGTCTTGTAAGGCTGTTCCACTTTAAATGCAGACTGCTGCTATTAACAGTTCAAATTAAGGGAACCTTGAGTTAACAACACACAAGCAATAGAAACCACAATGAGGGGTGGGGGGGTGGGGAAGAAAGTTTCAACAGAGATGTGAGGAATCAGAGTGCAAATTATAAAACCCAAAAATATATACTGATCTCTGTATATTTGCAGAACACTAAGACAACAGATATCTAAGCAACAATTTAGCTCTATAATACAGAATAATACAGAAAAATATACTCAGCTCTATATATTTGCAGATAGTCTTGTAAGGCTGTTCCACTTTAAATGCAGACTGCTGCTATTAACAGTTCAAATTAAGGGAACCTTGAGTTAACAACACACAAGCAATAGAAACCACAATGAGGGGGGGGAGAAAGATTCAACAGAGATGTGAGGAATCAGAGTGCAAATTATAAAACCCAAAAATATATACTGATCTCTGTATATTTGCAGAACACTAAGACAACAGATATCTAAGCAACAATTTAGCTGTATAATACAGAATAATACAGAAAAATATACTCAGCTCTATATACTTGCAGATAGTCTTGTAAGGCTTTTCCGCTTTAAATGCAGACTGCTGCTATTAACAGTTCAAATTAAGGGAACCTTGAGTTAACAACACACAAGCAATAGAAACCACAATGAGGGGGTTCGGGAAGAAAGTTTCAACAGAGATGTGAGGAATTAGAGTGCAAATTGTAAAACCCAAAAAATATACTGATCTCTGTATATTTGCAGAACACGAAGACAACAGATATCTAAGCAACAATTTAGCTCTATAATACAGAATAATACAGAAAAATATACTCAGCTCTATATATTTGCAGATAGTCTTGTAAGGCTGTTCCACTTTAAATGCAGACTGCTGCTATTAACTGTTCAATTTAATGGAACCTTGAGTTAACAACACACAAGCAATAGAAACCACAATGAGGGTGGGGTGGGGAAGAAAGTTTCAACAGAGATGTGAGGAATCAGAGTGCAAATTATAAAACCCAAAAAATATATACTGATCTCTGTATATTTGCAGAACACTAAGACAACAGATATCTAAGCAACAATTTAGCTCTATAATACAGAATAATACAGAAAAATATACTCAGCTCTATATATTTGCAGATAGTCTTGTAAGGCTGTTCCACTTTAAATGCAGACTGCTGCTATTAACAGTTCAAATTAAGGGAACCTTGAGTTAACAACACACAAGCAATAGAAACCACAATGAGGGGTGGGGAAGAAAGTTTCAACAGAGATGTGAGGAATCAGAGTGCAAATTATAAAACCCAAAAATATATACTGATCTCTGTATATTTGCAGAACACTAAGACAACAGATATCTAAGCAACAATTTAGCTCTATAATACAGAATAATACAGAAAAATATACTCAGCTCTATATATTTGCAGATAGTCTTGTAAGGCTGTTCCACTTTAAATGCAGACTGCTGCTATTAACAGTTCAAATTAAGGGAACCTTGAGTTAACAACACACAAGCAATAGAAACCACAATGAGGGGGTGGGGAAGAAAGTTTCAACAGAGATGTGAGGAATCAGAGTGCAAATTATAAAACCCAAAAATATATACTGATCTCTGTATATTTGCAGAACACTAAGACAACAGATATCTAAGCAACAATTTAGCTCTATAATACAGAATAATACAGAAAAATATACTCAGCTCTATATATTTGCAGATAGTCTTGTAAGGCTGTTCCACTTTAAATGCAGACTGCTGCTATTAACAGTTCAAATTAAGGGAACCTTGAGTTAACAACACACAAGCAATAGAAACCACAATGAGGGGGGTGGGGGTGGGGAAGAAAGTTTCAACAGAGATGTGAGGAATCAGAGTGCAAATTATAAAACCCAAAAAATATATACTGATCTCTGTATATTTGCAGAACACTAAGACAACAGATATCTAAGCAACAATTTAGCTCTATAATACAGAATAATACAGAAAAATATACTCAGCTCTATATATTTGCAGATAGTCTTGTAAGGCTGTTCCACTTTAAATGCAGACTGCTGCTATTAACAGTTCAAATTAAGGGAACCTTGAGTTAACAACACACAAGCAATAGAAACCACAATGAGGGGGGGGTGGGGAAGAAAGTTTCAACAGAGATGTGAGGAATCAGAGTGCAAATTATAAAACCCAAAAATATATACTGATCTCTGTATATTTGCAGAACACTAAGACAACAGATATCTAAGCAACAATTTAGCTCTATAATACAGAATAATACAGAAAAATATACTCAGCTCTATATATTTGCAGATAGTCTTGTAAGGCTGTTCCACTTTAAATGCAGACTGCTGCTATTAACAGTTCAAATTAAGGGAACCTTGAGTTAACAACACACAAGCAATAGAAACCACAATGAGGGGGTGGGAAGAAAGTTTCAACAGAGATGTGAGGAATCAGAGTGCAAATTATAAAACCCAAAAAATATATACTGATCTCTGTATATTTGCAGAACACTAAGACAACAGATATCTAAGCAACAATTTAGCTCTATAATACAGAATAATACAGAAAAATATACTCAGCTCTATATATTTGCAGATAGTCTTGTAAGGCTGTTCCACTTTAAATGCAGACTGCTGCTATTAACAGTTCAAATTAAGGGAACCTTGAGTTAACAACACACAAGCAATAGAAACCACAATGAGGGGGTGGGGTGGGGAAGAAAGTTTCAACAGAGATGTGAGGAATCAGAGTGCAAATTATAAAACCCAAAAATATATACTGATCTCTGTATATTTGCAGAACACTAAGACAACAGATATCTAAGCAACAATTTAGCTCTATAATACAGAATAATACAGAAAAATATACTCAGCTCTATATATTTGCAGATAGTCTTGTAAGGCTGTTCCACTTTAAATGCAGACTGCTGCTATTAACAGTTCAAATTAAGGGAACCTTGAGTTAACAACACACAAGCAATAGAAACCACAATGAGGGGTGGGGTGGGGAAGAAAGTTTCAACAGAGATGTGAGGAATCAGAGTGCAAATTATAAAACCCCAAAATATATACTGATCTCTGTATATTTGCAGAACACTAAGACAACAGATATCTAAGCAACAATTTAGCTCTATAATACAGAATAATACAGAAAAATATACTCAGCTCTATATATTTGCAGATAGTCTTGTAAGGCTGTTCCACTTTAAATGCAGACTGCTGCTATTAACAGTTCAAATTAAGGGAACCTTGAGTTAACAACACACAAGCAATAGAAACCACAATGAGGGGGGGGGAAGAAAGTTTCAACAGAGATGTGAGGAATCAGAGTGCAAATTATAAAACCCAAAAAATATATACTGATCTCTGTATATTTGCAGAACACTAAGACAACAGATATCTAAGCAACAATTTAGCTCTATAATACAGAATAATACAGAAAAATATACTCAGCTCTATATATTTGCAGATAGTCTTGTAAGGCTGTTCCACTTTAAATGCAGACTGCTGCTATTAACAGTTCAAATTAAGGGAACCTTGAGTTAACAACACACAAGCAATAGAAACCACAATGAGGGGGTGGGGTGGGGAAGAAAGTTTCAACAGAGATGTGAGGAATCAGAGTGCAAATTATAAAACCCAAAAATATATACTGATCTCTGTATATTTGCAGAACACTAAGACAACAGATATCTAAGCAACAATTTAGCTCTATAATACAGAATAATACAGAAAAATATACTCAGCTCTATATATTTGCAGATAGTCTTGTAAGGCTGTTCCACTTTAAATGCAGACTGCTGCTATTAACAGTTCAAATTAAGGGAACCTTGAGTTAACAACACACAAGCAATAGAAACCACAATGAGGGGGTGGGGAAGAAAGTTTCAACAGAGATGTGAGGAATCAGAGTGCAAATTATAAAACCCAAAAATATATACTGATCTCTGTATATTTGCAGAACACTAAGACAACAGATATCTAAGCAACAATTTAGCTCTATAATACAGAATAATACAGAAAAATATACTCAGCTCTATATATTTGCAGATAGTCTTGTAAGGCTGTTCCACTTTAAATGCAGACTGCTGCTATTAACAGTTCAAATTAAGGGAACCTTGAGTTAACAACACACAAGCAATAGAAACCACAATGGGGGGGGGGAAGAAAGTTTCAACAGAGATGTGAGGAATCAGAGTGCAAATTATAAAACCCAAAAATATATACTGATCTCTGTATATTTGCAGAACACTAAGACAACAGATATCTAAGCAACAATTTAGCTCTATAATACAGAATAATACAGAAAAATATACTCAGCTCTATATATTTGCAGATAGTCTTGTAAGGCTGTTCCACTTTAAATGCAGACTGCTGCTATTAACAGTTCAAATTAAGGGAACCTTGAGTTAACAACACACAAGCAATAGAAACCACAATGAGGGGGGGTGGGAAGAAAGTTTCAACAGAGATGTGAGGAATCAGAGTGCAAATTATAAAACCCAAAAAATATATACTGATCTCTGTATATTTGCAGAACACTAAGACAACAGATATCTAAGCAACAATTTAGCTCTATAATACAGAATAATACAGAAAAATATACTCAGCTCTATATATTTGCAGATAGTCTTGTAAGGCTGTTCCACTTTAAATGCAGACTGCTGCTATTAACAGTTCAAATTAAGGGAACCTTGAGTTAACAACACACAAGCAATATATGTTAGATTTTATTAATATTAGTCTGAAATTAATTATGTTGTAAATATGCTGAAAGAAAAGGCTTGCTTAAATGCAGAAACAGAGTTTAGTAATATGTGATCAGCAGTCATACTAAATGACCATGGCTTGGAAAAGGAATCTGCTGAATGGACATTTTTCCCTTACAGACTCAGAAACAGGATGTATGCAAGAACAAAAATGCAAAATCTGCTTTTAAAGAACACTGACATGCTTTTCTGCATATATAAAAAAATGGACACAATATGTTTCAACAGGATGGACACAATATGTTTCCTAAAACAACAGGATATGTTTATGACACTGTGACAATGTGATTTCTCAAAAATATGTTTTTCTGCATGAAAAACAGGATATGAACAGATGTTTTTATACAAAGATCCAAATAAAATACAGGATGTTCACACTGTCAGAAAAGCTGATCTCTGACAATGTGTTTTCTCAAAAATATGTTTTTCTGCATAAAAAACAGGATATGCTTATCAGCATTGGCACAAGAACATATGTTCATATACACAGATCCAAACAGAATACAGAACAATGTGTTTCCTCAAAAATATGTTTTTCTACATGGACATCAGGACACTGTTACAGGATATTCACACTGTCAGAAAAGCTGGTCTCTTACAAGACATTGTTAAACAAGGAAGCTTAATATTGTTTCTACAGGACTAAAACTGTATATAAAGAGCTGTATAAATCCAGTTATGTTAGAGGTATGATAGGGACACAAGTCCTAAGGTAAATGTTATATCTCTCACATCATCTGTACTATATGAGAAGTAAAGTTGGAACAGTACTTTTAAGCTGCAACGTGGTTCTGTTTGATTTATTATAAAAAGTTATTTGTTACTGCTCTCTAAAGTTGATGCTGCAAAGTATATTCTCTCATCAGTGTATATTCTGCAAGTTTCTGTATGCAACAGACTGTGAATGCAAATATAACCAGACTTTGAATTTTAGCAGAATCCAGCCAGCAAGACTGAGTGTCTTAAGAACACTTCAAATCCATCCCACAGCAAGAAGCAGCAAGCAGTAAGCACAGAGAGCACAAAATATTGTTTCAATGGCGAGGCAGCTGAGTGACTAGCTCCATGTATTTTTTTCAATGGCAAGCTAGTCCGCATTTGAACCTACAATCTGCAATTCAAACACAGGGGGAGTGATGGTAAGCCCTGCAGAGGGTCACTTCAGTCAAATTGCAGTAACTAACATTTGTACGTATGTGTAAATCCTAAACAGAAGTATTCCAGTTTATGCAGCTTGCAGTAGTAAAGTTTTTTAGACGTCTACAATCCGGAGTGAGACTAGTTCAAGAAATTTGCAGTGCCATAAATTCTTCAAGAAAAGGGGTATATCCACTAGGCCAATAGTTCACTGCCTGTTGTGCTTTCCCAGCTTCTCAAGTGACTTTGAAAGATTTCCAGCCATCTGCAACAACAGCCTGATCACCTGTTTTCTTGCTCACTGGTAAGACTTTTTTCTACATCACATTTTTTAGTATGGTTGCTATTCGACAGTTTGGATATTAAACAGTCTGGATATTAGATTAGACAGTATGGATATTTTCATGCATAATTTAAGCAAATGTAAAAAATTGTAATGTTGGTATACACAGCACATTAGTAAATGTAAAACCTTATTAGGGCAGGTTGATAGTAAGGCATTATGCAAATGTATTACAATATTTGACTGGTATCTCAAAGAAAACCATGTGAAAAATGACAAATGTTTATTCTGTGCTTCAACAAAAACTGCATTTTGTGTATTATGCCATAAAATAATATTGCATCATATTGCTAAAAAATAGACTGTAAAGTCAGATCTGAAGAACTAACTAAGGGTAAAGTGTTTCCATTACATTCTGATGTTGAACAGTTATGTCCTGTCACCACATGTGAGTCAAGTCAGTTACTGATAGAACCCCTAGTACATTTTGTTACAAAGGAATGTAGTAAACTTCTAAAAGACAGACACAATGAGTTCAGGAAGCTTAGACAAGTTATACATACATCTTTTCAAAAGTGCTTAGGAGTTTCAGATTCAGCAGAACAGGCTCCTGAGACATATCAAGCAGACTATAAGGAAATTCAACAGCAGTTGCAGGATAAAGGAAATAAATTAGCTGAACTGACAAAGACTGGGAACTTCCTGCATACACAGTTAATCTGTGCACAAGAAATATATTTTATCATATGTTTATGTTTTGAAAATGGTTAAACATACATGGTAGGATGGTAGGATCTGATGTCTGGACAAATTGTTCTTAAATGTTTTACTTTCATTCAGTTAAAGCAAGACATCTATCAGTACTACAGTAAAGTAAAGCATATGAATGCCATTCTTAGCATAGTCAAAAGGTAAACAAAACTGTTCTAGTGTATAAAATTAAATAAAAATAGATGAGTAAAAATGTAAAGTCACAAGACATGACATGCTTGTATAAAGATATACATATACAAGACAGACATGCATGTGTGTTCTTTTCATCTAGAGTACATTTGTTTACAATACACAAAAGCAAAAGGCAGACAACAGCAAATATAAATAATATAAATATAAATGTGTTGGTTAAACTAATATCTATTTTGTTTTTTACAATTTGTTTATAATTATATAGTAACACCAAACAGTTAAAGTTCTAAATTTTAAAAAGAAAATCACAGATGGTATTAGTCAAACAGTTTTTGTAAAATTAATGGCAGGACAGTTCAATAGATAAATAAATAAAAAATACTGAAATCCATGTAAGGTAATTGTAAAATAATGTCTATTTATGTTGTATAAATGCATAGTTATGCAAATCACAATCACATTAAAGGAAAAATGCTAAAAGAATTAACTATAGTTTACAGAGTATAAAATGTGAGCTCTGACCTTCCTAGACTGAATGAATAGTTACAGGAAATGCTGGAAAGATAAGATAAACAACAAGACTGATTGCCAGATAAGTAGCTTGAGTTTTTCTAAAGCATCATTGTTATTAAAACATAATTGTTAAAATGTTTACAAGCAACACTATTTGGTAATTGTAATAAAATGCCACAATTGTGCATAGATGTCACTGATAATGTGTTTGCACTCAGTTGCATCAAGTAAAGCCAGCAAATGGGCTATAGTATACATACAGTTCAAATCAATTGTGCAGGAGGGTGTAAATACCTACTAATGATAGGGCAGGTAAATAGTGCTGAAGTACTACAGGGGGAGGGGCACTTTCTCAGTTTTACACTGACTGTATAAGCAGTACTGCACAAGGGTCTGAAATAAAGCTACAGAAAAAATAAACAACAAGGGTCTGAAATAAAGCTACAGAAAAAATAAACAACAAGGGTCTGAAATAAAGCTACAGAAAAAAATAAACAACAAGGGTCTGAAATAAAGCTACATAAAAATAAATAATAAGGGTCTAAAATAAAGCTACAGGAAAAAATATCTCATTCCTTCTTGACAATACTCTTTTAGGGAGAGGAAAAAACAGGTATTAGTGTATTAGAAATACTGGTAAACTGGATTAAACCTGACAGGATAAGATATTTTACAAGTTGTTAATAGCTATCATAATGGTTATTATTGTATTGTTTAGAATTAAATTGTATTTACAACCTGTTAAACTGTAAAGCTATACAAGAGATAGTTTAAAAAACAAGAGATGGCTTAAAATTGATTACAGCTATACAAAAGAGAGTAAAGATAGGTAAAAAAATTGAACAAGATTGGTCACTATTTTTAATATGTTTTTGGCAAAACAATGTTGGTATAAAAAAGCATCAATGTTTCTAATTGCTGAGTATGTAGTTTAAAATAACAGGACATATGGATATGGTATCAATTCCACTAGATATTTCTAAAGAGACATAAAAATTTTCTAAGATTTTGCTCAATATTAATGTTATTAAATTTGTAAGATTAGACTAAATGTATTTTACAGTCTTTGTATGTACAAATGTAGAAAATTTCAGTACAAATGATAGTCTTTGTATGTACAAATGCAGAAAAATTCAGTACAAATGAAATTAATGTCTAGTAATGAATATGTGTGAAAAAAAACATATTTAAAGAAAACAATGGGTCCAGGATACCTACTAGATTGAAATGCATAAATAGCAAACAGTCTGTGTAAATACATACTGTACAGAATACATCATAATAAGTTCAAAAGTAATTTGTCAAGTTGTAATATCACTGGTTTTACCCCAGTAAAATAATTGCTTTCAAATATTTATTATCTAAGCCCAGTTCAGTACTTTACCAAGATGTTAATGGGCAGTTCAAAGACATGACCACAATGTTATGGTTAAAATGACGTTGAAATTGTGTGTTTTCAGTAGTGTATAAATGCTTGCAGTAGCACATGGTTACTGTCTCTTATAGTTGGTTCAACAGTTGCAAAGAGTTAATGAAACAGTTCTAAGTCATAAATTAAATTCTGTGATTGCAAAAGAATACATTGATCATGTTAAAAAAATAACATTAAAGGAGACACAGCTCATAATTGATAAAATATTGTCACAGAATGGTCTGCAAAAGAAAAAGTTTGAAATACATTCAGTTTTGGTAGTAATACTTAATATCATTGTATTAACTATGTAAAATTGCATTTTGACTTGTATCAAAAGAAGACTATAGGTTTGTTTCTTAATGTGTTTTCTATATAAAATGTTTAGAGTATGTTTAAAAACAGGGAATTGTTAGATTTTATTAATATTAGTCTGAAATTAATTATGTTGTAAATATGCTGAAAGAAAAGGCTTGCTTAAATGCAGAAACAGAGTTTAGTAATATGTGATCAGCAGTCATACTAAATGACCATGGCTTGGAAAAGGAATCTGCTGAATGGACATTTTTCCCTTACAGACTCAGAAACAGGATGTATGCAAGAACAAAAATGCAAAATCTGCTTTTAAAGAACACTGACATGCTTTTCTGCATATATAAAAAAATGGACACAATATGTTCCAACAGGATGGACACAATATGTTTCCTAAAACAACAGGATATGTTTATGACACTGTGACAATGTGTTTTCTCAAAAATATGTTTTTCTGCATGAAAAACAGGATATGAACAGATGTTTTTATACAAAGATCCAAATAAAATACAGGATGTTCACACTGTCAGAAAAGCTGATCTCTGACAATGTGTTTTCTCAAAAATATGTTTTTCTGCATAAAAAACAGGATATGCTTATCAGCATTGGCACAAGAACATATGTTCATATACACAGATCCAAACAGAATACAAAACAATGTGTTTCCTCAAAAATATGTTTTTCTACATGGACATCAGGACACTGTTACAGGATATTCACACTGTCAGAAAAGCTGGTCTCTTGCAAGACATTGTTAAACAAGGAAGCTTAGTATTGTTTCTACAGGACTAAAACTGTATATAAAGAGC
>NC_056735.1:1849985988-1850006826 GCF_019279795.1 Protopterus annectens | reverse complement strand
AGGGAAAGTGGAACAGCCTTACCAGACTATCTGCAAATATATAGAGCTCATTATATTTTTCTGTATTATTCTGTATTATAGAGCTAAAGTGTTGCTTAGATATCTGTTGTCTTAATGTTCTGTAAATATACAGAGATCAGTATATATGTTTTGGGTTTTATAATTTGCACTCTGATTCCTCACATCTCTGTTGAAACTTTCTTCCCCACCCCCCACCCTCATTGTGGTTTCTATTGCTTGTGTATTGTTAACTCAAGGATCCCTTAATTTGAACTGTTAATAGCAGCAGTCTGCATTGAAATTGGAACAGCCTTACAAGACTATCTGCAAATATATAGAGCTGAGTATATTTTTCTGTATTATTCTGTAATATAGAGCTAAATTGTTGCTTAGATATCTGTTGTCTTAGTGTTCTGCAAATATAAAGAGATCAGTATATATTTTTGGGTTTTATAACTTGCACTCTGATTCCTCACATCTCTGTTGAAACTTTCTTCCCTATCCCCCCTCTCATTGTGGTTTCTATTGCTTGTGTGTTGTTAACTCAAGGTTCCCTTAATTTGAACTGTTAACAGCAGCAGTCTGCATTTAAAGTGGAACAGCCTTACAAGACTACCTGCAAATATATAGAGCTGAGTATATTTTTCTGTATTATTCAGTATTATAGATTTAAATTGTTACTTACATATCTGTTGTCTTAGTGTTCTGCAAATATACAGAGATCAGTATATATTTTTTGGGTTTTATAATTTGCACTCTGATTCCTCACATCTCTGTTGAAACTTTCTTCCCCACCCCCTCATTGTGGTTTCTATTGCTTGTGTGTTGTTAACTCAAGGTTCCCTTAATTTGAACTGTTAATAGCAGCAGTCTGCATTTAAAGTGGAAGAGTATCTGCAAATATATAGAGCTGAGTATATTTTTCTGTATTATTCTGTATTATAGAGCTAAATTGTTGCTTTGATATCTGTTGTCTTAGTGTTCTGCAAATATACAGATCAGTATATATTTTTTGGGTTTTATAATTTCCACTCTGATTCCTCACATCTCTGTTGAATCTTTCTCCCCCCTCCCATTGTGGTTTCTATTGCTTGTGTGTTGTTAACTCAAGCTTCCCTTAATTTGAAATGTTAATAGCAGCAGTCTGCATTTAAAGTGGAACAGCCTTACAAGACTATCTGCAAATATATAGAGCTGAGTATGTTTTTCTGTATTATTCTGTATTATAGAGCTAAATTGTTGCTTAGATATCTGTTGTCTTAGTGTTCTGCAAATATACAGAGATCAGTATATATTTTTGGGTTTTATAATTTGCACTCTGATTCCTCACATCTCTGTTGAAACTTTCTTCCCCACCCCACACCCTCATTTTGGTTTCTATTGCTTGTGTATTGTTAACTCAAGGATCCCTTAATTTGAACTGTTAATAGCAGCAGTCTGCATTGAAATTGGAACAGCCTTACAAGACTATCTGCAAATATATAGAGCTGAGTATATTTTTCTGTATTATTCTGTAATATAGAGCTAAATTGTTACTTAGATATCTGTTGTCTTAGTGTTCTGAAAATATACAGAGATCAGTATATATTTTTTGGGTTTTATAATTTGCACTCTGATTTCTCACATCTCTGTTGAATCTTTCTTCCCCACCCCCCACCCCCATTGTGGTTTCTATTGCTTGTGTGTTGTTAACTCAAGGTTCCCTTAATTTGAACTGTTAATACAAGCAGTCTGCATTTAAAGTGGAACAGCCTTACCAGACTATCTGCAAATATATAGAGCTCATTATATTTTTCTGTATTATTCTGTATTATAGAGCTAAAGTGTTGCTTAGATATCTGTTGTCTTAGTGTTCTGCAAATATACAGAGATCAGTATATATTTTTGGTTTTATAATTTGCACTCTGATTCCTCAAACCTCTGTTGAAACTTTCTTCCCCACCCCACCCCCTCATTGTGGTTTCTATTGCTTGTGTGTTGTTAACTCAAGGTTCCCTTAATTTCAGCTGTTACTAGCAGCAGTCTGCATTTAAAGTGGAACAGCCTTACAAGACTATCTGCAAATATATAGAGCTGAGTATATTTTTCTTTATTATTCTGTATTATAGAGCTAAATTGTTGCTTAGATATCTGTTGTCTTAGTGTTCTGCAAATATACAGAGATCAGTATATATTTTTTGTGTTTTATAATTTGCACTCTGATTCCTCACATCTCTGTTGAAACTTTCTTCCCCACCCCCCCCCCTCATTGTGGTTTCTATTGCTTGTGTGTTGTTGACTCAAGGTTCCCTTAATTTGAACTGTTAATAGCAGCAGTCTGCATTTAAAGTGGAACAGCCTTACAAGACTATCTGCAAATATATAGAGCTGAGTATATTTTTCTGTATTATTCTGTATTATAGAGCTAAATTGTTACTTAGATATCTGTTGTCTTAGTGTTCTGCAAATATACAGAGATCAGTATATATTTTTTGGGTTCTATAATTTGCACTCTGATTCCTCACATCTCTCTTAAAACTTTCTTCCCCACCCCACCCCCTCATTGTGGTTTCTATTGCTTGTGTGTTGTTAACTCAAGGTTCCCTTAATTTGAACTGTTAATAGCAGCTGTCTGTATTTAAAGTGGAACAGCCTTACAAGACTATCTGCAAATATATAGAGCTGAGTATATTTGTTTGTATTATTCTGTTTTACAGAGCTAAATTGTTGCTTAGATATCTGTTGTCTTAGTGTTCTGCAAATATACAGAGATCAGTATATATTTTTTGGGTTTTATAATTTGCACTCTGATTCCTCACATCTCTGTTGAAACTTTCTTCCCCACCCTCCTCATTGTGGTTTCTATTGCTTGTGTGTTGTTAACTCAAGGTTCCCTTAATTTGAACTGTTAATAGCAGCAGTCTGCATTTAAAGTGGAGCAGCCTTACAAGACTATCTGCAAATATATAGAGCTGAGTATATTTTTCTGTATTATTCTGTATTATAGAGCTAAATTGTTTCTTAGATATCTGTTGTCTTAGTGTTCTGCAAATATACAGAGATCAGTATATATTTTTTGGGTTTTATAATTTGCACTGAGATTCCTCACATCTGAGTTGTATGTTTTGGCAAGGCCAGCTTGACTTCCTCTGTTTTGGGTCTGCGTTTTTAATTTTCATTTAAACAGATTCAACAGGGGATTTTATGGGACGTGATTTATGTGTGTGTTGACTAGGTTTACTTCCGGATGTACCTCCTTTGATATCTGTGTGATGTATTGATTCAGTATATGTTTGCCGGTTTCTCAGTTTTTTATTATTGAAACTAGCTGCTTTGCTTATATGGTTATTATTAATATGGAAATGGGGCATTAAGCTTCTAGTCTCTGGAGAATGTGCTACGAGACTATGCTGTATGTATAGAATTTTTGTACTGACGTTTTATGTATACATTCTTTATAATATATTTTTAGAATTTTTTCTTTTTTCCTTTTTTATTATGATCATTTTTTAAGCTACTAGGTTGATTATTTTAGCAGCAACCATTGATTAGTATGCAATCAATATCCCGCCAAAATGGATAGTATTTAAGTCTGTATTATTTTTTTGAATTTATCTGATGAAGCGTAGCCTTGCACTACGCGAAAGCGCTTATTCATTTCATATTAAAGTGGTTTTTGGATTTTCATGCTATTTTGTGTTTGGATTTTGACAATAGTGAAGTTCCTATATCGTGTTGGTGTCTCCTACTGCTGTTTTTACATATTACTCTTTCTTCGTTTTGGTGAGAGGCACCTTCAGCTGAGAGTTGTGGTCCTGGTTCTGATTCCATTTTCCTGTGCTTTTTGTCTACAACTCTACGCACACGATGGATGCTAATGTTCCTGCTCCTGCTTCCATTCCAGAGTCGAGGGACACCTCCCGCCTTTGGACGGGGCTGTTTGTACCTGAACCTAACCCTTTATTGTCTTTGGATTTTAAGGAAGCGTTGGACTATGCTCAATCTCCAGAAACTGGTGAGGATTTAAATGTATTTCATGAGCAATTAAAATTATTGGAGGATAATTTGTATCAGATACATAGGTATCTTTGGCAGAGACTACATCTGGAAGCCTGTTTGTTTCATAAGGTGGTCCCCAGAGGCATGCGGGTTTTCTGCATGCCTACGTATGGGGACTCACATCCATCTTTACTTAAACAATGGCAGGACCTTAACATAAATTTGGGCTTCGATTATGTGAAATTGCTATTAAGATACTTTTTACCATTGGAGACAGATCTTCGCAGCAAAACCGATACACTTTATCAGAAATTAACTGAACGTTTCCATTCTGATTATTGTCATGAGAAACTGTGCTCTATTTTCTCACAAGTGAAATCGTTTAGTGACAGACTTGGAAAAACTAAACAACGCAAACTGAGAAGGGACTTCCAAGACTTTCAGAATGGCCATGTCTTTGTATGGCCGAGGTCCCAGGTTAACCGACAGACAGCACAGGCATCAACTAGTAATCTATCAGCTAATGTTGGTATCAGTGAGGCTATGAATGTGATACCTAGTTCAGTATTGACATCCATTAACGCTCATTCATCCAACCAGGCTGATGTATCATCAGTCAGAATCAATAGTCTGGATCCTATCGAATTACCCCATACTGATACACCTCCTCCGAATCAGGAAGCATTCTTTGGGCATCGCGATCCTGGAGCTATACCGAAGAATAACAACACTGCATCTGCAACCGATGCCCCCCTTTTTTTACCTTTCCAGAAGAAATATACGCAATACCAAAGGGGGCGTTCCAACAGCAGAGGGCCAAGAAAGCGCAAGTTCTCAGAAGAAAGGAATGTATCGAACAGGAAAATGAGGTATTGACTTCCCTGGTGTTTAATCATTCTAGTGTTTACTTGGGTGTACATACGCTTAGTCTTCTGGATAGAGGGCTAAATTTTATTCCAGCAGCCACATCAACTTTGGTAGAGACCCTCATTGACCTTAGGCTTTTTTGTCGATGTTTATGTCTGAAGTTATTTTTTTGTAACAGTATTGAGTCTACCACAGTGACTGATTCATCCATACCATTCAGGAATAAGAGCACCTTTGTTCCACCGATGCCCCCCATGGTGCAATGTTTCCTGGACCTTTGTGAGAAGGATTTTTATGAACTTTTCTCAGGAGCTCACTGTAAGAAAGGGAGATTTTACAATCTTACCAGACATGAAAATCAAGCACTTATTGATTTAAAGACTAATAATATGCTGGTAGTGAAACCTGCAGATAAAGGGGGGGGGGAGTTGTTGTTTTAGATACTGAAGAGTATGTAAAATGTATGACTAATATGTTATCTGATGAACTAACCTACAAGAATATATCCAGCAGTGAAGTGCATAATATTGTACAAACAGTGAAGGATACCCTATATGACCTTCTACTTTGTAGACAGATTAGTGTAGAGTTGCATGAATACTTTTCTAGAGTTTATCCTGTTGTACCAGTGTTGAAGGGGTTACCCAAAATTCACAAACAAGCCTGGCCCATACCAATGAGACCGATAGTGTCAGGTGAAGGTTGGATAACCTCCCAAGTATCAGCCTTTTTGGAGGGCATTCTAAGACCTGTAGTTGACAGTTGTTCCACTATTTTAAAAGACACGTACCAACTGCTAGAGAATATAAAAGGTTTACATCTAGATATGGAGAATAAACAATACTTCCTCATAACCATGGATGTGGAGAAATTGTTTACTTCTATCCCTAATGATATTGGGATAGAATATGTTAGAGAACTTTTGCATAAAGTAACAACCTTCTCTAATGACAGGGTTATACTTGTCTGCCAACTACTAGATATTATTCTGAACAACAATGTCTTCATGTTTGGCGATAGGTATTTTTACAAACATGGGGGGTGGCCATGGGCACCCCCTGTGCTAATACCTACGCCAATCTGGTTGTCTATTGGTGGGAACAATTGTTCTTGTTCCCACATGAATCATCCAAGTCCATAAAGTTTTATACACGATTTGTGGATGACATACTTATTGTATGGGAAGGCACCATCGAAGACTTTGATAGGTTTTTGGGATACTTGGAATCAACAACCGATTTCCTCAGGTTCACCAAAGAACATTCTCCTGAACAGGTTCATTTCTTAGATGTTACACTCAGGTTGACTAATGAAGGGAGTATTCTACCAACCTTATATAGGAAATCGGTTTGGAAGAATGCAATTCTAGCCTATGATAGCATGCACCCCAGGCATACATTCCAAGGCATTGTTAGAAGTCAGTTCACCAGAATATCTAGACTTTGTTATGACAAGCAAGACTTGTTGAGACAGGCTGATTTGATGGAGCTCCTATTTATGAACAGGGGCTATGACCCAGCTATGGTCAGGAAGATAAGGTATGAGGTTCTAGCTGACGTAGAACCTACAGGTACACATGGTTTTGTAATCTCAGATGGGTGTAAATATAAGAAGTTTTATGAACCGAGGTATTATGGTTCTATGGTGAACTATACTATTAAATACACGAGCGATATTGAAAGAATAAGACGCATAATAAGGAAGAATTGGAATGTTTTAGTCATAAGCAAACAAGTTAGGGACATTATAGGTGTCAGGCCTAGGTTTTGTTATAAAAACAGTGACAATCTCAAGTTTCTGTTGTGTAATGATCAACATGTGACCAATGTTAGAGGTCCCAATAAATTGGTACTAGGGGAAGTGGTGACTAAAGGCACGTATCCATGCTACCAATGTAATAGGTGTATCAGCATCACCAAAATACAAACTTTTCAACATCCTGTTATGGACATCACTTTCCAACCCCATTCATATGCTAGCTGTAATACTAGAAACGTGGTGTATTTGGCCACATGTTCTGTATGTACAGCCTTCTATGTAGGGCTGACTAAGAGGAGGCTGAGAGATCGTATTTATGACCATCTCTACAGCATCCGTAGGCAAGAAGATACTAATGCCCTGGCCAGGCATGTTAAAGAGTATGATACACATTCTTTTACTTTCAGGGTGCTGCAAGTATTGCCAATGAACATGAGAGGGGGAGATAACGACAATGCTCTAGCTAAAGCTGAGCTTTATTGGATCTTAAGGCTGGCAGCTCACTTACCCCCTGGATTGAATGGCTTTGTTTCTATTAAGCCAGTATTGTTAGATAGAAAGTGGCATCTATTATAACTGTGAGATATTTTATTCAGCTTCCCTACAGTTTTTGAAAATATTTTTTGTCCTATTTATCTTATTGGCTGAATATGAACTTAGCTATTGTTTTGAGTCTATAGCCTTGTTCTCAGCTTCTCAAGAGAGCATAGTAATTTCTGACAATTACACCTTAAGGATATGTTACCTTACTATGTATTATCAGCTGCTTCACACATTTGCATATTCCTCCATCATATATGTGATGCCCTACGTCGATCATATGAATTTATTATTTATGTACATATATCTTTCATTGTATTTAGTATTTATTAGAATTTCTGTAATATATCTAGAGTGTTTGTACACAAGTGTGTTTTTTGCAGATGTATTTGATCGTCTGAGTTTACCATGATCTGCATTGTGTAATATGGTGATTGTTGTAGCACACAGTTACACTTCTCAGTTTTAAAGGAGTGTGTTCGTTGTTTGATGCTAAGCTCCGTTTACTTCCTTGTTTTGTATAGTCATCACGTGACCTACAGGCAACAACATGTCTTCCAAACAATGCATTTATTTGTGACATTGCCTATTGCATCTTGATGCCGGTTGGGGCTAATCTACTACTAGATTGTCTACTTTGTTCAATCGATTCCTTGGGTATATGTAGTAATAAGTTTTTGGTCGGGATGGATTGTACTGTGGCTTTCAGGATCTGATAACAGGTATGTTTATCTTGTTTGTAAAACGTTTTTTTCCGTGGTTCTTCTATGCATCCGATTATTGTTCTTTGTATTGCTTTATACATATAATGAGATCTATATATATTTCCTCGACGGAACCTTTTGTATTTGTTGCTACATGTCTTTGATTATCTAAGGGCTGTTATGAAGTTCCATCTTTGAAGAGTCGTATTATGGGCGCACTTCATTTATTTATTTATTTATTTGTTGCACCATGGCTTTACGACGGGAATGGTTATATAGGCAACATTGGGGAAGATGTTGTTTAACATCAGTGTGTTTATACTGAGTTGTATGTTTTGGCAATGCCAGCTTGGCTTCCTCTGTTTAGGGTCTGCGTTTTTAATTTTCATTTAAACAGATTCAACAGGGGATTTTATGGGACGTGATTTATGTGTGCGTTGACTAGGTTTACTTCCGGATGTACCTCCTTTGATATCTGTGTGATGTATTGATTCAGTATATGTTTGCCGGTTTCTCAGTTTTTTATTATTGAAACTAGCTGCTTTGCTTATATGGTTATTATTAATATGGAAATGGGGCATTAAGCTTCTAGTCTCTGGAGAATGTGCTA
Organism: Protopterus annectens; assembly: GCF_019279795.1. Classification (NCBI taxonomy): domain Eukaryota; kingdom Metazoa; phylum Chordata; order Ceratodontiformes; family Protopteridae; genus Protopterus; species Protopterus annectens. The sequence goes on along the minus strand of NC_056735.1, from coordinate 1,849,998,369 downwards.
CGAGACTATGCTGTATGTATAGAATTTTTGTACTGATGTTTTATGTATACATTCTTTATAATATATTTTTAGAATTTTTTCTTTTTTCCTTTTTTATTATGATCATTTTTTAAGCTACTAGGTTGATTATTTTAGCAGCAACCATTGATTAGTATGCAAAGAGACTGTAATACACTTTACTAATTCATTTGATTTTTTATGTCAACTATCCCGCCAAAATGGATAGTATTTAAGTCTGTATTATTTTTTTGAATTTATCTGATGAAGCGTAGCCTTGCACTACGCGAAAGCGCTTATTCATTTCATATTAAAGTGGTTTTTGGATTTTCATGCTATTTTGTGTTTGGATTTTGACAATAGTGAAGTTCCTATATCGTGTTGGTGTCTCCTACTGCTGTTTTTACATATTACTCTTTCTTCGTTTTGGTGAGAGGCACCTTCAGCTGAGAGTTGTGGTCCTGGTTCTGATTCCATTTTCCTGTGCTTTTTGTCTACAACTCTACGCACACGATGGATGCTAATGTTCCTGCTCCTGCTTCCATTCCAGAGTCGAGGGACACCTCCCGCCTTTGGACGGGGCTGTTTGTACCTGAACCTAACCCTTTATTGTCTTTGGATTTTAAGGAAGCGTTGGACTATGCTCAATCTCCAGAAACTGGTGAGGATTTAAATGTATTTCATGAGCAATTAAAATTATTGGAGGATAATTTGTATCAGATACATAGGTATCTTTGGCAGAGACTACATCTGGAAGCCTGTTTGTTTCATAAGGTGGTCCCCAGAGGCATGCGGGTTTTCTGCATGCCTACGTATGGGGACTCACATCCATCTCTACTGAAACAATGGCAGGACCTTAATATAAATTTGGGTTTTGACTATGTGAAATTGCTATTAAGATACTTTTTACCGTTGGAGACAGATCTTCGCAGTAAAACTGATATACTTTATCAGAAACTAACTGAAGGTTTCCATTCTGACTATTGTCATGAGAAACTGTGCTCCATTTTTTCACAAGTAAAATCATTTAGTGATAGACTAGGAAAAACGAAACAACGCAAACTGAGAAGGGACTTCCAAGATTTTCAGAATGGCCATGTGTTTGTATGGCCGAGGTCCCAGGTTAACCGACAGACAGCACAGGCATCATCTCGTAATCAATCAGCCAATGTTGGTATCAGTGAGGTTATGAATGTGATACCTAGTTCAACATTGACATCTATTAACATTCATTCATCTAACCAGGCTGATGTATCATCAACTAGAATCAATAGTTTGGATCCTATCGAATTGCCCCATACACCTCCTCAGAATCAGGAAGCGTTTTTTGGGCATCGTGATTCTGGAGCCATACCTAAGAGCAACAATACTGCATCTGTAACTGATGCCCCCCTTTTTTTACCTTTCCAAAAGAAATATACGCAACATCAAAGGGGGCGTTCCAACAGCAGAGGGCCAAGAAAGCGCAAGTTCTCAGAAGAAAGGAATGTATCGAACAGAAAGATGAGGTATTGACTTCCCTGGTGTTTAATCATTCTAGTGTTTGCTTGGGTGATCATACGCTTAATCTTCTTGATAGAGGGCTAAATTTTATTCCAGCAGCCACATCAACTTTGGTAGAGACCCTCATTGACCTTAGGCTTTTTTGTCGATGTTTATGTCTGAAGTTATTTTTTTGTAACAGTATTGAGTCTACCACAGTGACTGATTCATCCATACCATTCAGGAATAAGAGCACCTTTGTTCCACCGATGCCCCCCATGGTGCAATGTTTCCTGGACCTTTGTGAGAAGGATTTTTATGAACTTTTCTCAGGAGCTCACTGTAAGAAAGGGAGATTTTACAATCTTACCAGACATGAAAATCAAGCACTTATTGATTTAAAGACTAATAATATGCTGGTAGTGAAACCTGCAGATAAAGGGGGGGGGGAGTTGTTGTTTTAGATACTGAAGAGTATGTAAAATGTATGACTAATATGTTATCTGATGAACTAACCTACAAGAATATATCCAGCAGTGAAGTGCATAATATTGTACAAACAGTGAAGGATACCCTATATGACCTTCTACTTTGTAGACAGATTAGTGTAGAGTTGCATGAATACTTTTCTAGAGTTTATCCTGTTGTACCAGTGTTGAAGGGGTTACCCAAAATTCACAAACAAGCCTGGCCCATACCAATGAGACCGATAGTGTCAGGTGAAGGTTGGATAACCTCCCAAGTATCAGCCTTTTTGGAGGGCATTCTAAGACCTGTAGTTGACAGTTGTTCCACTATTTTAAAAGACACGTACCAACTGCTAGAGAATATAAAAGGTTTACATCTAGATATGGAGAATAAACAATACTTCCTCATAACCATGGATGTGGAGAAATTGTTTACTTCTATCCCTAATGATATTGGGATAGAATATGTTAGAGAACTTTTGCATAAAGTAACAACCTTCTCTAATGACAGGGTTATACTTGTCTGCCAACTACTAGATATTATTCTGAACAACAATGTCTTCATGTTTGGCGATAGGTATTTTTTACAAACATGGGGGGTGGCCATGGGCACCCCCTGTGCTAATACCTACGCCAATCTGGTTGTCTATTGGTGGGAACAATTGTTCTTGTTCCCACATGAATCATCCAAGTCCATAAAGTTTTATACACGATTTGTGGATGACATACTTATTGTATGGGAAGGCACCATCGAAGACTTTGATAGGTTTTTGGGATACTTGGAATCAACAACCGATTTCCTCAGGTTCACCAAAGAACATTCTCCTGAACAGGTTCATTTCTTAGATGTTACACTCAGGTTGACTAATGAAGGGAGTATTCTACCAACCTTATATAGGAAATCGGTTTGGAAGAATGCAATTCTAGCCTATGATAGCATGCACCCCAGGCATACATTCCAAGGCATTGTTAGAAGTCAGTTCACCAGAATATCTAGACTTTGTTATGACAAGCAAGACTTGTTGAGACAGGCTGATTTGATGGAGCTCCTATTTATGAACAGGGGCTATGACCCAGCTATGGTCAGGAAGATAAGGTATGAGGTTCTAGCTGACGTAGAACCTACAGGTACACATGGTTTTGTAATCTCAGATGGGTGTAAATATAAGAAGTTTTATGAACCGAGGTATTATGGTTCTATGGTGAACTATACTATTAAATACACGAGCGATATTGAAAGAATAAGACGCATAATAAGGAAGAATTGGAATGTTTTAGTCATAAGCAAACAAGTTAGGGACATTATAGGTGTCAGGCCTAGGTTTTGTTATAAAAACAGTGACAATCTCAAGTTTCTGTTGTGTAATGATCAACATGTGACCAATGTTAGAGGTCCCAATAAATTGGTACTAGGGGAAGTGGTGACTAAAGGCACGTATCCATGCTACCAATGTAATAGGTGTATCAGCATCACCAAAATACAAACTTTTCAACATCCTGTTATGGACATCACTTTCCAACCCCATTCATATGCTAGCTGTAATACTAGAAACGTGGTGTATTTGGCCACGTGTTCTGTATGTACAGCCTTCTATGTAGGGCTGACCAAGAGGAGGCTGAGGGATCGTGTTTACGACCATCTCTACAGCATCCGTAGGCAAGAAGATACTAATGCCCTGGCCAGGCATGTTAAAGAGTATGATACACATTCTTTTACTTTCAGGGTGCTGCAAGTATTGCCAATGAACATGAGAGGGGGAGATAACGACAATGCTCTAGCTAAAGCTGAGCTTTATTGGATCTTAAGGCTGGCAGCTCACTTACCCCCTGGATTGAATGGCTTTGTTTCTATTAAGCCAGTATTGTTAGATAGAAAGTGACATCTATTATAACTGTGAGATATTTTATTCAGCTTCCCTACAGTTTTTGAAAATATTTTTTGTCCTATTTATCTTATTGGCTGAATATGAACTTAGCTATTGTTTTGAGTCTATAGCCTTGTTCTCAGCTTCTCAAGAGAGCATAGTAATTTCTGACAATTACACCTTAAGGATATGTTACCTTACTATGTATTATCAGCTGCTTCACACATTTGCATATTCCTCCATCATATATGTGATGCCCTACGTCGATCATATGAATTTATTATTTATGTACATATATCTTTCATTGTATTTAGTATTTATTAGAATTTCTGTAATATATCTAGAGTGTTTGTACACAAGTGTGTTTTTTGCAGATGTATTTGATCGTCTGAGTTTACCATGATCTGCATTGTGTAATATGGTGATTGTTGTAGCACACAGTTACACTTCTCAGTTTTAAAGGAGTGTGTTCGTTGTTTGATGCTAAGCTCCGTTTACTTCCTTGTTTTGTATAGTCATCACGTGACCTACAGGCAACAACATGTCTTCCAAACAATGCATTTATTTGTGACATTGCCTATTGCATCTTGATGCCGGTTGGGGCTAATCTACTACTAGATTGTCTACTTTGTTCAATCGATTCCTTGGGTATATGTAGTAATAAGTTTTTGGTCGGGATGGATTGTACTGTGGCTTTCAGGATCTGATAACAGGTATGTTTATCTTGTTTGTAAAACGTTTTTTTCCGTGGTTCTTCTATGCATCCGATTATTGTTCTTTGTATTGCTTTATACATATAATGAGATCTATATATATTTCCTCGACGGAACCTTTTGTATTTGTTGCTACATGTCTTTGATTATCTAAGGGCTGTTATGAAGTTCCATCTTTGAAGAGTCGTATTATGGGCGCACTTCATTTATTTATTTATTTATTTGTTGCACCATGGCTTTACGACTCGAATGGTTATATAGGCAACATTGGGGAAGATGTTGTTTAACATCAGTGTGTTTATACTGAGTTGTATGTTTTGGCAATGCCAGCTTGGCTTCCTCTGTTTAGGGTCTGCGTTTTTAATTTTCATTTAAACAGATTCAACAGGGGATTTTATGGGACGTGATTTATGTGTGCGTTGACTAGGTTTACTTCCGGATGTACCTCCTTTGATATCTGTGTGATGTATTGATTCAGTATATGTTTGCCGGTTTCTCAGTTTTTTATTATTGAAACTAGCTGCTTTGCTTATATGGTTATTATTAATATGGAAATGGGGCATTAAGCTTCTAGTCTCTGGAGAATGTGCTACGAGACTATGCTGTATGTATAGAATTTTTGTACTGATGTTTTATGTATACATTCTTTATAATATATTTTTAGAATTTTTTCTTTTTTCCTTTTTTATTATGATCATTTTTTAAGCTACTAGGTTGATTATTTTAGCAGCAACCATTGATTAGTATGCAAAGAGACTGTAATACACTTTACTAATTCAATTATTGATTTATTGGTTAAGTATCCCGCCAAAATGGATAGTATTTAAGTCTGTATTATTTTTTGTGAATTTATCTGATGAAGCGTAGCCTTGCACTACGCGAAAGCGCTTATTCATTTCATATTAAAGTGTTTTTTGGATTTTCATGCTGTTTCGTGTTTGGATTTTGACAATAGTGAAGTTCCTATATCGTGTTGGTGTCTCCTACTGCTGTTTTTACATATTCCTCACATCTCTGTTGAAACTTCCCCCCCTCTCATTGTGGTTTCTATTGCTTGTGTGTTGATAACTCAAGGTTCCCTTAATTTGAACTGTTAATAGCAGCAGACTGTATATAAAGTGGAACAGCCTTACAAGACTATCTGCAAATATATAGAGCTGAGTATATTTTTCTTTATTAATCAGCTAAATTATTGCTTAGATATCTGTTGTCTTAGTGTTCTGTAAATATACAGAGATCAGTATATATTTTTTGGGTTTTGTAATTTGCACTCTGATTCCTCACATCTCTGTTGAAACTTTCTTCCCCACCACCCCTCATTGTGGTTTCTATTGCTTGTGTGTTGTTAACTCAAGGTTCCCTTAATTTGAACTGTTAATAGTAGCAGTCTGCATTTAAAGTGGAACAGCCTTACAAGACTATCTGCAAATATATAGAGCTGAGTATATTTTTCTGTATTATTCTGTATTATAGAGCTAAATTGTTGCTTAGATATCTGTTGTCTTAGTGTTCTGCAAATATACAGAGATCAGTATATATTTTTGGGATTTATAATTTGCACTCTGATTCCTTACATCTCTGTTGAAACTTTCTTCCCCACCCCCATTGTGGTTTCTATTACTTGTGTGTTGTTAACTCAAAGTTCCCTTAATTTGAACTGTTAATAGCAGCAGTCTGCATTTAAAGTGGAACAGCCTTACAAGACTATCTGCAAATATATAGAGCTGAGTATATTTTTCTGTATTATTCTGTATTATAGAGCTAAATTCTTGCTTAGATATCTGTTGTCTTAGTGTTCTGCAAATATACAGAGATCAGTATATTTTTTTGGGGTTTTATAATTCGCACTCTGATTCCTCACATCTCTGTTGAAACATTCTTCCCCACCCCCCTCACAAGACTATCTGCAAATATATAGAGCTGAGTATATTTTTCTGTATTATTCTCTATTATAGAGCTAAATTGTTGCTTAGATATCTGTTGTCTTAGTGTTCTGCAAATATACAGAGATCAGTATATATTTTTTGTGTTTTATAATTTGCACTCTGATTCCTCACATCTCTGTTGAAACTTTCTTCTCCACCACCCCTCATTGTGGTTTCTATTGCTTGTGTGTTGTTAACTCAAACTTCCCTTAATTTGAAATGTTAATAGCAGCAGTCTGCATTTAAAGTGGAACAGCCTTACAAGACTATCTGCAAATATATAGAGCTGAGTATGTTTTTCTGTATTATTCTGTATTATAGAGCTAAATTGTTGCTTAGATATCTGTTGTCTTAGTGTTCTGCAAATATACAGAGATCAGTATATATTTTTTGGGTTTTATAATTTGCACTCTGATTCCTCACATCTCTGTTGAAACTTTCTTCCCCACCCCCACCCTCATTGTGGTTTCTATTCCTTGTGTGTTGTTAACTCAAGGATCCCTTAATTTGAACTGTTAATAGCAGCAGTCTGCATTGAAAGTGGAACAGCCTTACAAGACTATCTGCAAATATATAGAGCTGAGTATATTTTTCTGTATTATTCTCTATTATAGAGCTAAGTTGTTGCTTAGATATCTGTTGTCTTAGTGTTCTGCAAATATAAAGAGATCAGTACATATTTTCTGGGTTTTATAACTTGCACTCTGATTCCTCACATCTCTGTTGAAACTTTCTTCCCTATCCCCCCTCTCATTGTGGTTTCTATTGCTTGTGTGTTTTTAACTCAAGGTTCCCTTAATTTGAACTGTTACTGGCAGCAGTCTGCATTTAAAGTGGAACAGCCTTACAAGACTATATGCAAATATATAGAGCTGAGTATATTTTTCTGTATTATTCTGTATTATAGAGCTAAATTGTTGCTTAGATATCTGTTGTCTTAGTGTTCTGCAAATATACAGAGATCAGTATATATTTTTTGGGTTTTATAATTTGCACTCTGATTCCTCACATCTCTGTTGAAACTCCCCCCTCTCATTGTGGTTTCTATTGCTTGTGTGTTGATAACTCAAGGTTCCCTTAATTTGAACTGTTAATAGCAGCAGACTGTATATAAAGTGGAACAGCCTTACAAGACTATCTGCAAATATATAGAGCTGAGTATATTTTTCTTTATTAATCAGCTAAATTATTGCTTAGATATCTGTTGTCTTAGTGTTCTGTAAATATACAGAGATCAGTATATATTTTTTGGGTTTTGTAATTTGCACTCTGATTCCTCACATCTCTGTTGAAACTTTCTTCCCCACCACCCCTCATTGTGGTTTCTATTGCTTGTGTGTTGTTAACTCAAGGTTCCCTTAATTTGAACTGTTAATAGCAGCAGTCTGCATTTAAAGTGGAACAGCCTTACAAGACTATCTGCAAATATATAGAGCTGAGTATATTTTTCTGTATTATTCTGTATTATAGAGCTAAATTGTTGCTTAGATATCTGTTGTCTTAGTGTTCTGCAAATATACAGAGATCAGTATATATTTTTGGGATTTATAATTTGCACTCTGATTCCTTACATCTCTGTTGAAACTTTCTTCCCCACCCCCATTGTGGTTTCTATTACTTGTGTGTTGTTAACTCAAAGTTCCCTTAATTTGAACTGTTAATAGCAGCAGTCTGCATTTAAAGTGGAACAGCCTTACAAGACTATCTGCAAATATATAGAGCTGAGTATATTTTTCTGTATTATTCTGTATTATAGAGCTAAATTCTTGCTTAGATATCTGTTGTCTTAGTGTTCTGCAAATATACAGAGATCAGTATATTTTTTTGGGGTTTTATAATTCGCACTCTGATTCCTCACATCTCTGTTGAAACTTTCTTCCCCACCCCCCTCACAAGACTATCTGCAAATATATAGAGCTGAGTATATTTTTCTGTATTATTCTGTATTATAGAGCTAAATTGCTGCTTAGATATCTGTTGTCTTAATGTTCTGTAAATATACAGAGATCAGTATATATGTTTTGGGTTTTATAATTTGCACTCTGATTCCTCACATCTCTGTTGAAACTTTCTTCTCCACCACCCCTCATTGTGGTTTCTATTGCTTGTGTGTTGTTAACTCAAACTTCCCTTAATTTGAAATGTTAATAGCAGCAGTCTGCATTTAAAGTGGAACAGCCTTACAAGACTATCTGCAAATATATAGAGCTGAGTATGTTTTTCTGTATTATTCTGTATTATAGAGCTAAATTGTTGCTTAGATATCTGTTGTCTTAGTGTTCTGCAAATATACAGAGATCAGTATATATTTTTTGGGTTTTATAATTTGCACTCTGATTCCTCACATCTCTGTTGAAACTTTCTTCCCCACCCCCCACCCTCATTGTGGTTTCTATTCCTTGTGTGTTGTTAACTCAAGGATCCCTTAATTTGAACTGTTAATAGCAGCAGTCTGCATTGAAAGTGGAACAGCCTTACAAGACTATCTGCAAATATATAGAGCTGAGTATATTTTTCTGTATTATTCTCTATTATAGAGCTAAGTTGTTGCTTAGATATCTGTTGTCTTAGTGTTCTGCAAATATAAAGAGATCAGTACATATTTTCTGGGTTTTATAACTTGCACTCTGATTCCTCACATCTCTGTTGAAACTTTCTTCCCCACCACCCCTCATTGTGGTTTCTATTGCTTGTGTGTTGTTAACTCAAGGTTCCCTTAATTTGAACTGTTAATAGCAGCAGTCTGCATTTAAAGTGGAACAGCCTTACAAGACTATCTGCAAATATATAGAGCTGAGTATATTTTTCTGTATTATTCTGTATTATAGAGCTAAATTGTTGCTTAGATATCTGTTGTCTTAGTGTTCTGGAAATATACAGAGATCAGTATATATTTTTGGGATTTATAATTTGCACTCTGATTCCTTACATCTCTGTTGAAACTTTCTTCCCCACCCCCATTGTGGTTTCTATTACTTGTGTGTTGTTAACTCAAAGTTCCCTTAATTTGAACTGTTAATAGCAGCAGTCTGCATTTAAAGTGGAACAGCCTTACAAGACTATCTGCAAATATATAGAGCTGAGTATATTTTTCTGTATTATTCTGTATTATAGAGCTAAATTCTTGCTTAGATATCTGTTGTCTTAGTGTTCTGCAAATATACAGAGATCAGTATATTTTTGGGGTTTTATAATTCGCACTCTGATTCCTCACATCTCTGTTGAAACTTTCTTCCCCACCCCCTCACAAGACTATCTGCAAATATATAGAGCTGAGTATATTTTTCTGTATTATTCTGTATTATAGAGCTAAATTGTTGCTTAGATATCTGTTGTCTTAGTGTTCTGCAAATATACAGAGATCAGTATATATTTTTTGTGTTTTATAATTTGCACTCTGATTCCTCACATCTCTGTTGAAACTTTCTTCTCCACCACCCCCCATTGTGGTTTCTATTGCTTGTGTGTTGTTAACTCAAGCTTCCCTTAATTTGAAATGTTAATAGCAGCAGTCTGCATTTAAAGTGGAACAGCCTTACAAGACTATCTGCAAATATATAGAGCTGAGTATGTTTTTCTGTATTATTCTGTATTATAGAGCTAAATTGTTGCTTAGATATCTGTTGTCTTAGTGTTCTGCAAATATACAGAGATCAGTATATATTTTTTGGGTTTTATAATTTGCACTCTGATTCCTCACATCTCTGTTGAAACTTTCTTCCCCACCCCCCACCCTCATTGTGGTTTCTATTCCTTGTGTGTTGTTAACTCAAGGATCCCTTAATTTGAACTGTTAATAGCAGCAGTCTGCATTGAAAGTGGAACAGCCTTACAAGACTATCTGCAAATATATAGAGCTGAGTATATTTTTCTGTATTATTCTCTATTATAGAGCTAAGTTGTTGCTTAGATATCTGTTGTCTTAGTGTTCTGCAAATATAAAGAGATCAGTACATATTTTCTGGGTTTTATAACTTGCACTCTGATTCCTCACATCTCTGTTGAAACTTTCTTCCCTATCCCCCCTCTCATTGTGGTTTCTATTGCTTGTGTGTTTTTAACTCAAGGTTCCCTTAATTTGAACTGTTACTGGCAGCAGTCTGCATTTAAAGTGGAACAGCCTTACAAGACTATATGCAAATATATAGAGCTGAGTATATTTTTCTGTATTATTCTGTATTATAGAGCTAAATTGTTGCTTAGATATCTGTTGTCTTAGTGTTCTGCAAATATACAGACATCAGTATATATTTTTTGGGCTTTATAATTTGCACTCTGATTCCTCACATCTCTGTTGAAACTTTCTTCCCCACCCCACCCCCCATTGTGGTTTCTATTGCTTGTGTGTTGTTAACTCAAGGTTCCCTTAATTTGAACTGTTAACAGCAGCAGTCTGCATTTAAAGTGGAACAGCCTTACAAGACTACCTGCAAATATATAGAGCTGAGTATATTTTTCTGTATTATTCTGTATTATAGAGCTAAATTGTTACTTAGATATCTGTTGTCTTAGTGTTCTGCAAATATACAGAGATCAGTATATATTCTTTGGGTTTTATAATTTGCACTCTGATTCCTCACATCTCTGTTGAAACTTTCTTCCCCACCACCCCCATTGTGGTTTCTATTGCTTGTGTGTTGTTAACTCAAGGTTCCCTTAATTTGAACTGTTAATAGCAGCAGTCTGCATTTAAAGTGGAACAGCCTTACAAGACTATCTGCAAATATATAGAGCTGAGTATATTTTTCTGTATTATTCTGTATTATAGAGCTAAATTGTTGCTTAGATATCTGTTGTCTTAGTGTTCTGCAAATATACAGAGATCAGTATATATTCTTTGGGTTTTATAATTTGCACTCTGATTCCTCACATCTCTGTTGAATCTTTCTTCCCCACCCCACCCCCATTGTGGTTTCTATTGCTTGTGTGTTGTTAACTCAAGGTTCCCTTAATTTGAACTGTTAATAGCAGCAGTCTGCATTTAAAGTGGAACAGCCTTACAAGACTATCTGCAAATATATAGAGCTGAGTATATTTTTCTGTATTATTCTGTATTATAGAGCTAAATTGTTGCTTAGATATCTGTTGTCTTAGTGTTCTGCAAATATACAGAGATCAGTATATATTTTTTGGGTTTTATAATTTGCACTCTGATTCCTCACATCTCTGTTGAAACTTTCTTCCCACCCACCCCACCCTCATTGTGGTTTCTATTGCTTGTGTGTTGTTAACTCAAGGTTCCCTTAATTTGAACTGTTAATAGCAGCAGTCTGCATTTAAAGTGGAACAGCCTTACAAGACTATCTGCAAATATATAGAGCTGAGTATATTTTTCTGTATTATTCTGTATTATAGAGCTAAATTGTTACTTAGATATCTGTTGTCTTAGTGTTCTGCAAATATACAGAGATCAGTATATATTTTTGGTTTTATAATTTGCACTCTGATTCCTCACATCTCTGTTGAATCTTTCTTCCCCACCCACCCCATTGTGGTTTCTATTGCTTGTGTGTTGTTAACTCAAGGTTCCCTTAATTTGAACTGTTAATAGCAGCAGTCTGCATTTAAAGTGGAACAGCCTTACAAGACTATCTGCAAATATATAGAGCTGAGTATATTTTTCTGTATTATTCTGTATTATAGAGCTAAATTGTTGCTTAGATATCTGTTGTCTTAGTGTTCTGCAAATATACAGAGATCAGTATATATTTTTTGGGTTTTATAATTTGCACTCTGATTCCTCACATCTCTGTTGAAACTTTCTTCCCCACCCACCCTCATTGTGGTTTCTATTGCTTGTGTGTTGTTAACTCAAGGTTCCCTTAATTTGAACTGTTAATAGCAGCAGTCTGCATTTAAAGTGGAACAGCCTTACAAGACTATCTGCAAATATATAGAGCTGAGTATATTTTTCTGTATTATTCTGTATTAT
>NC_056735.1:1849899380-1849985488 GCF_019279795.1 Protopterus annectens | reverse complement strand
TTTGCAGAACACTAAGACAACAGATATCTAAGCAACCATTTAGCTCTATAATACAGAATAATACAGAAAAATATACTCAGCTCTATATATTTGCAGATAGTCTTGTAAGGCTGTTCCACTTTAAATGCAGACTGCTGCTATTAACAGTTCAAATTAAGGAACCTTGAGTTAACAACACACAAGCAATAGAAACCACAATGAGGGGTGGGGAAGAAAGTTTCAACAGAGATGTGAGGAATCAGAGTGCAAATTATAAAACCCAAAAATATATACTGATCTCTGTATATTTGCAGAACACTAAGACAACAGATATCTAAGCAACAATTTAGCTCTATAATACAGAATAATACAGAAAAATATACTCAGCTCTATATATTTGCAGATAGTCTTGTAAGGCTGTTCCACTTTAAATGCAGACTGCTGCTATTAACAGTTCAAATTAAGGGAACCTTGAGTTAACAACACACAAGCAATAGAAACCACAATGAGGGGGTGGGAAGAAAGTTTCAACAGAGATGTGAGGAATCAGAGTGCAAATTATAAAACCCAAAAATATATACTGATCTCTGTATATTTGCAGAACACTAAGACAACAGATATCTAAGCAACAATTTAGCTCTATAATACAGAATAATACAGAAAAATATACTCAGCTCTATATATTTGCAGATAGTCTTGTAAGGCTGTTCCACTTTAAATGCAGACTGCTGCTATTAACAGTTCAAATTAAGGGAACCTTGAGTTAACAACACACAAGCAATAGAAACCACAATGAGGGGGTGGGAAGAAAGTTTCAACAGAGATGTGAGGAATCAGAGTGCAAATTATAAAACCCAAAAATATATACTGATCTCTGTATATTTGCAGAACACTAAGACAACAGATATCTAAGCAACAATTTAGCTCTATAATACAGAATAATACAGAAAAATATACTCAGCTCTATATATTTGCAGATAGTCTTGTAAGGCTGTTCCACTTTAAATGCAGACTGCTGCTATTAACAGTTCAAATTAAGGGAACCTTGAGTTAACAACACACAAGCAATAGAAACCACAATGAGGGGGAAGAAAGTTTCAACAGAGATGTGAGGAATCAGAGTGCAAATTATAAAACCCAAAAATATATACTGATCTCTGTATATTTGCAGAACACTAAGACAACAGATATCTAAGCAACAATTTAGCTCTATAATACAGAATAATACAGAAAAATATACTCAGCTCTATATATTTGCAGATAGTCTTGTAAGGCTGTTCCACTTTAAATGCAGACTGCTGCTATTAACAGTTCAAATTAAGGGAACCTTGAGTTAACAACACACAAGCAATAGAAACCACAATGAGGGGGTGGGGAAGAAAGTTTCAACAGAGATGTGAGGAATCAGAGTGCAAATTATAAAACCCAAAAATATATACTGATCTCTGTATATTTGCAGAACACTAAGACAACAGATATCTAAGCAACAATTTAGCTCTATAATACAGAATAATACAGAAAAATATACTCAGCTCTATATATTTGCAGATAGTCTTGTAAGGCTGTTCCACTTTAAATGCAGACTGCTGCTATTAACAGTTCAAATTAAGGGAACCTTGAGTTAACAACACACAAGCAATAGAAACCACAATGAGGGGGGGAAGAAAGTTTCAACAGAGATGTGAGGAATCAGAGTGCAAATTATAAAACCCAAAAAATATATACTGATCTCTGTATATTTGCAGAACACTAAGACAACAGATATCTAAGCAACAATTTAGCTCTATAATACAGAATAATACAGAAAAATATACTCAGCTCTATATATTTGCAGATAGTCTTGTAAGGCTGTTCCACTTTAAATGCAGACTGCTGCTATTAACAGTTCAAATTAAGGGAACCTTGAGTTAACAACACACAAGCAATAGAAACCACAATGAGGGGGGTGGGGAAGAAAGTTTCAACAGAGATGTGAGGAATCAGAGTGCAAATTATAAAACCCAAAAAATATATACTGATCTCTGTATATTTGCAGAACACTAAGACAACAGATATCTAAGCAACAATTTAGCTCTATAATACAGAATAATACAGAAAAATATACTCAGCTCTATATATTTGCAGATAGTCTTGTAAGGCTGTTCCACTTTAAATGCAGACTGCTGCTATTAACAGTTCAAATTAAGGGAACCTTGAGTTAACAACACACAAGCAATAGAAACCACAATGAGGGGTGGGGAAGAAAGTTTCAACAGAGATGTGAGGAATCAGAGTGCAAATTATAAAACCCAAAAATATATACTGATCTCTGTATATTTGCAGAACACTAAGACAACAGATATCTAAGCAACAATTTAGCTCTATAATACAGAATAATACAGAAAAATATACTCAGCTCTATATATTTGCAGATAGTCTTGTAAGGCTGTTCCACTTTAAATGCAGACTGCTGCTATTAACAGTTCAAATTAAGGGAACCTTGAGTTAACAACACACAAGCAATAGAAACCACAATGAGGGGTGGGGAAGAAAGTTTCAACAGAGATGTGAGGAATCAGAGTGCAAATTATAAAACCCAAAAATATATACTGATCTCTGTATATTTGCAGAACACTAAGACAACAGATATCTAAGCAACAATTTAGCTCTATAATACAGAATAATACAGAAAAATATACTCAGCTCTATATATTTGCAGATAGTCTTGTAAGGCTGTTCCACTTTAAATGCAGACTGCTGCTATTAACAGTTCAAATTAAGGGAACCTTGAGTTAACAACACACAAGCAATAGAAACCACAATGAGGGGGTGGGGAAGAAAGTTTCAACAGAGATGTGAGGAATCAGAGTGCAAATTATAAAACCCAAAAATATATACTGATCTCTGTATATTTGCAGAACACTAAGACAACAGATATCTAAGCAACAATTTAGCTCTATAATACAGAATAATACAGAAAAATATACTCAGCTCTATATATTTGCAGATAGTCTTGTAAGGCTGTTCCACTTTAAATGCAGACTGCTGCTATTAACAGTTCAAATTAAGGGAACCTTGAGTTAACAACACACAAGCAATAGAAACCACAATGAGGGGTGGGGGGGGAAGAAAGTTTCAACAGAGATGTGAGGAATCAGAGTGCAAATTATAAAACCCAAAAATATATACTGATCTCTGTATATTTGCAGAACACTAAGACAACAGATATCTAAGCAACAATTTAGCTCTATAATACAGAATAATACAGAAAAATATACTCAGCTCTATATATTTGCAGATAGTCTTGTAAGGCTGTTCCACTTTAAATGCAGACTGCTGCTATTAACAGTTCAAATTAAGGGAACCTTGAGTTAACAACACACAAGCAATAGAAACCACAATGAGGGGTGGGGAAGAAAGTTTCAACAGAGATGTGAGGAATCAGAGTGCAAATTATAAAACCCAAAAATATATACTGATCTCTGTATATTTGCAGAACACTAAGACAACAGATATCTAAGCAACAATTTAGCTCTATAATACAGAATAATACAGAAAAATATACTCAGCTCTATATATTTGCAGATAGTCTTGTAAGGCTGTTCCACTTTAAATGCAGACTGCTGCTATTAACAGTTCAAATTAAGGGAACCTTGAGTTAACAACACACAAGCAATAGAAACCACAATGAGGGGTGGGGAAGAAAGTTTCAACAGAGATGTGAGGAATCAGAGTGCAAATTATAAAACCCAAAAAATATATACTGATCTCTGTATATTTGCAGAACACTAAGACAACAGATATCTAAGCAACAATTTAGCTCTATAATACAGAATAATACAGAAAAATATACTCAGCTCTATATATTTGCAGATAGTCTTGTAAGGCTGTTCCACTTTAAATGCAGACTGCTGCTATTAACAGTTCAAATTAAGGGAACCTTGAGTTAACAACACACAAGCAATAGAAACCACAATGAGGGGGTGGGGAAGAAAGTTTCAACAGAGATGTGAGGAATCAGAGTGCAAATTATAAAACCCAAAAATATATACTGATCTCTGTATATTTGCAGAACACTAAGACAACAGATATCTAAGCAACAATTTAGCTCTATAATACAGAATAATACAGAAAAATATACTCAGCTCTATATATTTGCAGATAGTCTTGTAAGGCTGTTCCACTTTAAATGCAGACTGCTGCTATTAACAGTTCAAATTAAGGGAACCTTGAGTTAACAACACACAAGCAATAGAAACCACAATGAGGGGTGGGGAAGAAAGTTTCAACAGAGATGTGAGGAATCAGAGTGCAAATTATAAAACCCAAAAAATATATACTGATCTCTGTATATTTGCAGAACACTAAGACAACAGATATCTAAGCAACAATTTAGCTCTATAATACAGAATAATACAGAAAAATATACTCAGCTCTATATATTTGCAGATAGTCTTGTAAGGCTGTTCCACTTTAAATGCAGACTGCTGCTATTAACAGTTCAAATTAAGGGAACCTTGAGTTAACAACACACAAGCAATAGAAACCACAATGAGGGGGGGAAGAAAGTTTCAACAGAGATGTGAGGAATCAGAGTGCAAATTATAAAACCCAAAAATATATACTGATCTCTGTATATTTGCAGAACACTAAGACAACAGATATCTAAGCAACAATTTAGCTCTATAATACAGAATAATACAGAAAAATATACTCAGCTCTATATATTTGCAGATAGTCTTGTAAGGCTGTTCCACTTTAAATGCAGACTGCTGCTATTAACAGTTCAAATTAAGGGAACCTTGAGTTAACAACACACAAGCAATAGAAACCACAATGAGGGGGGGGGAAGAAAGTTTCAACAGAGATGTGAGGAATCAGAGTGCAAATTATAAAACCCAAAAATATATACTGATCTCTGTATATTTGCAGAACACTAAGACAACAGATATCTAAGCAACAATTTAGCTCTATAATACAGAATAATACAGAAAAATATACTCAGCTCTATATATTTGCAGATAGTCTTGTAAGGCTGTTCCACTTTAAATGCAGACTGCTGCTATTAACAGTTCAAATTAAGGGAACCTTGAGTTAACAACACACAAGCAATAGAAACCACAATGAGGGGTGGGTGGGGAAGAAAGTTTCAACAGAGATGTGAGGAATCAGAGTGCAAATTATAAAACCCAAAAATATATACTGATCTCTGTATATTTGCAGAACACTAAGACAACAGATATCTAAGCAACAATTTAGCTCTATAATACAGAATAATACAGAAAAATATACTCAGCTCTATATATTTGCAGATAGTCTTGTAAGGCTGTTCCACTTTAAATGCAGACTGCTGCTATTAACAGTTCAAATTAAGGGAACCTTGAGTTAACAACACACAAGCAATAGAAACCACAATGAGGGGGTGGGGAAGAAAGTTTCAACAGAGATGTGAGGAATCAGAGTGCAAATTATAAAACCCAAAAAATATATACTGATCGCTGTATATTTGTAGAACACTAAGACAACAAATATCTAAGCAACAATTTAGCTCTATAATACAGAATAATACAGAAAAATATACTCAGCTCTATATACTTGCAGATAGTCTTGTAAGGCTGTTCCACTTTAAATGCAGACCGCTGCTATTAATAGTTCAAATTAAGGGAACCTTGAGTTAACAACACACAAGCAATAGAAACCACAATGAAAGGAGGGGTGGGGAAGAAAGTTTCAACAGAGATGTGAGGAATCAGAGTGCAAATTATAAAACCCCAAAAATATATACTGATCTCTGTATATTTGCAGAACACTAAGACAACAGATATCTAAGCAACCATTTAGCTCTATAATACAGAATAATACAGAAAAATATACTCAGCTCTATATATTTGCAGATAGTCTTGTAAGGCTGTTCCACTTTAAATGCAGACTGCTGCTATTAACAGTTCAAATTAAGGGAACCTTGAGTTAACAACACACAAGCAATAGAAACCACAATGAGGGGGTGGGAAGAAAGTTTCAACAGAGATGTGAGGAATCAGAGTGCAAATTATAAAACCCAAAAATATATACTGATCTCTGTATATTTGCAGAACACTAAGACAACAGATATCTAAGCAACAATTTAGCTCTATAATACAGAATAATACAGAAAAATATACTCAGCTCTATATATTTGCAGATAGTCTTGTAAGGCTGTTCCACTTTAAATGCAGACTGCTGCTATTAACAGTTCAAATTAAGGGAACCTTGAGTTAACAACACACAAGCAATAGAAACCACAATGAGGGGGTGGGAAGAAAGTTTCAACAGAGATGTGAGGAATCAGAGTGCAAATTATAAAACCCAAAAAATATATACTGATCTCTGTATATTTGCAGAACACTAAGACAACAGATATCTAAGCAACAATTTAGCTCTATAATACAGAATAATACAGAAAAATATACTCAGCTCTATATATTTGCAGATAGTCTTGTAAGGCTGTTCCACTTTAAATGCAGACTGCTGCTATTAACAGTTCAAATTAAGGGAACCTTGAGTTAACAACACACAAGCAATAGAAACCACAATGAGGGGGGGGAAGAAAGTTTCAACAGAGATGTGAGGAATCAGAGTGCAAATTATAAAACCCAAAAAATATATACTGATCTCTGTATATTTGCAGAACACTAAGACAACAGATATCTAAGCAACAATTTAGCTCTATAATACAGAATAATACAGAAAAATATACTCAGCTCTATATATTTGCAGATAGTCTTGTAAGGCTGTTCCACTTTAAATGCAGACTGCTGCTATTAACAGTTCAAATTAAGGGAACCTTGAGTTAACAACACACAAGCAATAGAAACCACAATGAGGGGTGGGGAAGAAAGTTTCAACAGAGATGTGAGGAATCAGAGTGCAAATTATAAAACCCAAAAATATATACTGATCTCTGTATATTTGCAGAACACTAAGACAACAGATATCTAAGCAACAATTTAGCTCTATAATACAGAATAATACAGAAAAATATACTCAGCTCTATATATTTGCAGATAGTCTTGTAAGGCTGTTCCACTTTAAATGCAGACTGCTGCTATTAACAGTTCAAATTAAGGGAACCTTGAGTTAACAACACACAAGCAATAGAAACCACAATGAGGGGGTGGGGAAGAAAGTTTCAACAGAGATGTGAGGAATCAGAGTGCAAATTATAAAACCCAAAAAATATATACTGATCTCTGTATATTTGCAGAACACTAAGACAACAGATATCTAAGCAACAATTTAGCTCTATAATACAGAATAATACAGAAAAATATACTCAGCTCTATATATTTGCAGATAGTCTTGTAAGGCTGTTCCACTTTAAATGCAGACTGCTGCTATTAACAGTTCAAATTAAGGGAACCTTGAGTTAACAACACACAAGCAATAGAAACCACAATGAGGGGGTGGGGAAGAAAGTTTCAACAGAGATGTGAGGAATCAGAGTGCAAATTATAAAACCCAAAAATATATACTGATCTCTGTATATTTGCAGAACACTAAGACAACAGATATCTAAGCAACAATTTAGCTCTATAATACAGAATAATACAGAAAAATATACTCAGCTCTATATATTTGCAGATAGTCTTGTAAGGCTGTTCCACTTTAAATGCAGACTGCTGCTATTAACAGTTCAAATTAAGGGAACCTTGAGTTAACAACACACAAGCAATAGAAACCACAATGAGGGTGGTGGGGAAGAAAGTTTCAACAGAGATGTGAGGAATCAGAGTGCAAATTATAAAACCCAAAAATATATACTGATCTCTGTATATTTGCAGAACACTAAGACAACAGATATCTAAGCAACAATTTAGCTCTATAATACAGAATAATACAGAAAAATATACTCAGCTCTATATATTTGCAGATAGTCTTGTAAGGCTGTTCCACTTTAAATGCAGACTGCTGCTATTAACAGTTCAAATTAAGGGAACCTTGAGTTAACAACACACAAGCAATAGAAACCACAATGAGGGGGGTGGGGAAGAAAGTTTCAACAGAGATGTGAGGAATCAGAGTGCAAATTATAAAACCCAAAAATATATACTGATCTCTGTATATTTGCAGAACACTAAGACAACAGATATCTAAGCAACAATTTAGCTCTATAATACAGAATAATACAGAAAAATATACTCAGCTCTATATATTTGCAGATAGTCTTGTAAGGCTGTTCCACTTTAAATGCAGACTGCTGCTATTAACAGTTCAAATTAAGGGAACCTTGAGTTAACAACACACAAGCAATAGAAACCACAATGAGGGGGTGGGGAAGAAAGTTTCAACAGAGATGTGAGGAATCAGAGTGCAAATTATAAAACCCAAAAATATATACTGATCTCTGTATATTTGCAGAACACTAAGACAACAGATATCTAAGCAACAATTTAGCTCTATAATACAGAATAATACAGAAAAATATACTCAGCTCTATATATTTGCAGATAGTCTTGTAAGGCTGTTCCACTTTAAATGCAGACTGCTGCTATTAACAGTTCAAATTAAGGGAACCTTGAGTTAACAACACACAAGCAATAGAAACCACAATGAGGGTGGGGAAGAAAGTTTCAACAGAGATGTGAGGAATCAGAGTGCAAATTATAAAACCCAAAAATATATACTGATCTCTGTATATTTGCAGAACACTAAGACAACAGATATCTAAGCAACAATTTAGCTCTATAATACAGAATAATACAGAAAAATATACTCAGCTCTATATATTTGCAGATAGTCTTGTAAGGCTGTTCCACTTTAAATGCAGACTGCTGCTATTAACAGTTCAAATTAAGGGAACCTTGAGTTAACAACACACAAGCAATAGAAACCACAATGAGTGGGGGTGGGGAAGAAAGTTTCAACAGAGATGTGAGGAATCAGAGTGCAAATTATAAAACCCAAAAAATATATACTGATCTCTGTATATTTGCAGAACACTAAGACAACAGATATCTAAGCAACAATTTAGCTCTATAATACAGAATAATACAGAAAAATATACTCAGCTCTATATATTTGCAGATAGTCTTGTAAGGCTGTTCCACTTTAAATGCAGACTGCTGCTATTAACAGTTCAAATTAAGGGAACCTTGAGTTAACAACACACAAGCAATAGAAACCACAATGAGGGGTGGGGAAGAAAGTTTCAACAGAGATGTGAGGAATCAGAGTGCAAATTATAAAACCCAAAAATATATACTGATCTCTGTATATTTGCAGAACACTAAGACAACAGATATCTAAGCAACAATTTAGCTCTATAATACAGAATAATACAGAAAAATATACTCAGCTCTATATATTTGCAGATAGTCTTGTAAGGCTGTTCCACTTTAAATGCAGACTGCTGCTATTAACAGTTCAAATTAAGGGAACCTTGAGTTAACAACACACAAGCAATAGAAACCACAATGAGGGGTGGGGAAGAAAGTTTCAACAGAGATGTGAGGAATCAGAGTGCAAATTATAAAACCCCAAAATATATACTGATCTCTGTATATTTGCAGAACACTAAGACAACAGATATCTAAGCAACAATTTAGCTCTATAATACAGAATAATACAGAAAAATATACTCAGCTCTATATATTTGCAGATAGTCTTGTAAGGCTGTTCCACTTTAAATGCAGACTGCTGCTATTAACAGTTCAAATTAAGGGAACCTTGAGTTAACAACACACAAGCAATAGAAACCACAATGAGGGGTGGTGGGGAAGAAAGTTTCAACAGAGATGTGAGGAATCAGAGTGCAAATTATAAAACCCAAAAAATATATACTGATCTCTGTATATTTGCAGAACACTAAGACAACAGATATCTAAGCAACAATTTAGCTCTATAATACAGAATAATACAGAAAAATATACTCAGCTCTATATATTTGCAGATAGTCTTGTAAGGCTGTTCCACTTTAAATGCAGACTGCTGCTATTAACAGTTCAAATTAAGGGAACCTTGAGTTAACAACACACAAGCAATAGAAACCACAATGAGGGTGGTGGGGAAGAAAGTTTCAACAGAGATGTGAGGAATCAGAGTGCAAATTATAAAACCCAAAAAATATATACTGATCTCTGTATATTTGCAGAACACTAAGACAACAGATATCTAAGCAACAATTTAGCTCTATAATACAGAATAATACAGAAAAATATACTCAGCTCTATATATTTGCAGATAGTCTTGTAAGGCTGTTCCACTTTAAATGCAGACTGCTGCTATTAACAGTTCAAATTAAGGGAACCTTGAGTTAACAACACACAAGCAATAGAAACCACAATGAGGGGTGGGGAAGAAAGTTTCAACAGAGATGTGAGGAATCAGAGTGCAAATTATAAAACCCAAAAAATATATACTGATCTCTGTATATTTGCAGAACACTAAGACAACAGATATCTAAGCAACAATTTAGCTCTATAATACAGAATAATACAGAAAAATATACTCAGCTCTATATATTTGCAGATAGTCTTGTAAGGCTGTTCCACTTTAAATGCAGACTGCTGCACGTTAATAAGTCTTTGTGGACCACTGAGTTTTTTATCAGTCCTGAAGGATATCTCCACTTTCTCAGGCCCTTAGGAACTCTATTAGTTTTAATCAACTCAATAAAGTATGCATTCCCCAGCTGCAGTTTTTGTATTTTAAATAATTTATAATCATAATCAGTCAAATGTCCACTCAAAGTTATTCCATTAAAATGTTGTTCCATACTAAAATCCATATTTTGCTGCAACCATTCTTTCAGCGCCGGTACACTACCAATATTTAAGTGACAACCCTCCACATTCAGAGCAGGCTGGTTAAATACATTATTGTTTTTGTAACCGATACCACTTCAGGTTTGTTCACCTGCTAGGTTTGATATACTTCATTTCCACCACCTTCTCTTATAGCTATGATATTTAATCAAATTTCATCAATCCTCTGTGTAAGTTGCTATGCCCAGTAATGCAAAGTTCCCCACCATTCTGTGAAACTCATTAATGTTCAGTTCAGAAAAAAAGGGCTGTGAACCAGTAAAAGCACCCATAGCCATCATGTTCAGCAAAACAGCCACAAAAACTAAAAAACAAAAACACAGGTAAGAGACAAACTAATAGAGTACCAAAGCAGAATACGTAAATCATCACTAACGCCGTTAAAAACTTGTTATTATTACCAAGGATAAGTGCTTTTGGCTTATTCACTCTAAAGACTTTATCAGATAAAAATATTTAAAACAGTCTTTAGACTGAATAAGACGAAAGCGCTTTTCCTTGGTAATAATAAAAAGTTTTTTACAGTATTAGTGACAAGTTACTCATTCTGCTTTGGTGCTTTATAAGAGACAAAAGACTAATGCTTGTCATAAGTTCAATTTACATCTCAGTTCATCTTTATTTTGAATGGCATATACCGAGTAGTACAATTAATAAAAACATAAAGAATTGAAGTGATGACATAATTATATACAGAAAGAAGCAAAATAATGTGACAAGAAACTATGTTATGTACTTGAAAGACTATGTTGGAGTAGACTGACAGTGAACATAAACAAATGATAAGTTATCAAATTAGTGTTATTTCGGCTACTTCATCTCTTTAGACAAATAGACTGACAATGAATGGAAATATATGTGAGTTTAAAAAGTCAGCGTTTAATTGGTTTCATCTGTCCAAAGTGGACTGACATCGAACAGAAACAGATGTAAGTTCAGCAAATCATTATTACAACTGTATGGCAGCAAAAGTAGGTTAAAGTACGAAAGACACAGCACCACCAGCAACTGATAAGGAACATAGACGCCTGCTTGGAATGAAAAATTGTAGCGTATTTTTTATTAAAGATTTCAGCACAGGAATACTTCCATGTAGAAAATTAATGTTGAAAAACATTCTTTGGAGATTGAATGAAGAATAACAAGTAACTTTAGAATAGTCAGGGAAAAAAGTTTGAGTTCAGAGACAATGATGTGCTATTGTGACCCAGAATGTTAAACCAATTTCAACAAGATAGAGGTCATTTGGTATTAGTTAGGAATCATACTAAACCTATGACTTATACTAAACCAAAGACAAATTGCTAAATATGCAAGCAAATGTTCATCTGATGTAAACAAGCAGTGCTCACAGACTAAAAGGAAGCAATAACAATAATGCTGGCATATGAATACTTTTATATTTATTATCAGTGTGAAAAAAACTGTCAAACAAATAAAAGACCACATGTGACTACAGTCTGTTTTAATAACTCAAAATCAAAATTCCTTTAAGAATAGAAAAATGGACATTAAAATTATCATAGCACTTCATAGTACAGTACAAAAAATGTGAGAAAATATAGCAGACTATATATTAAGACATCCACAGCAAGTCATAGACAAATAGAAATATGCCAAGATAGTGATGACTACATTAATGATAGCTGGGAGGAGGACAAGAGAAAAGAATCCAGTTTTACAGAAAGCAAAACAGTTTTTAATACTGAACAGCTGCCAAAAGAAAGAAAGAAAGACATGAAATGGTGACAGGAAAGTATTTTTGGAAGTCAGTAGGTTAATCACCTCAGAATCTTTACAAAAAAGGTCCACTGATATTGTTCTTCAATCCCATTTGGAGATTTGTGAAAATCGAAGTGTTTAGTATACAAAATATGATGCACAGGAAAGAACTTCAGAATAGACAATATGTTAACTGACAATATACAGCCAATACAGACTGTGCCTGTAATTGATCAATTTACTACCCAGGTAAACAATATTAAATAAATAAATACTGATCATGTGAATGGCTTAGTTGTTCTGGCAGAGTTGTTAAGTCACCCCTGATATTTTTGTATTTATTCATTTATTCACTTTGCTAACTAGGCAGATGGTCTGGTGCAAGAATCATTTTCAGCCATGATTTGGGTCTAAAAGCTACAACAGCAAAATTACAGAAACATACATGAAATATCAACAAAATATAAAGAATAAGACTCCATTCATATCAAAATAAATGGTACACTGAGGAACTTATAAAACTGAGCCCTGAATTGCAGTCATATTTACAAAGGCTATAAAATATGTACAGTATGGAAAATAATTTAACAAATATTTAATCAAAGTAATCATACATAATTAGGAGCAACATATAAGAAAAATTTTAACAAATTTGTTTCCCAAGGAAGCATGGTGCTTATAAAAGAAAATACAAAGATAAATATTATACAAATGAAGAATTCTGAAGATGTTAGCTTGTCTGTGTATAATGCTACTAGGAATTGAAAAGCAATCAGTTAGATAGGGCATAAGTCAGGATACTATCCCACATCGTCAGAGCATCGGTATTTGAACTTTTGGATTAGATGGCCTTTTAGCTCCTTCTGAAACAGTATAAGGTCTTTTGCATCTGTTTCTTTAATATCTATGTTAAATTACAATTTACACAGTGACATAGGTACACGTGCATTAATGAAAAAGAAAACAAACTATAGTGACATTTTCATTTTCATGTGGTATGCATATATTTCTTTCTTTTTAACATTTACTATTCACCCCAACACTACATAAATTGCTCAGTTCCTGGCATCTCTTAAACCTTACTCTTTCTTCTAAACCTTCTGAACATTATTTTGCATGTATTATTTCTACAAATTCCATTGATTTGTATGTAATTTGCTCCTTCCCTTTTCTAAATGTTACATCTTCAGTTCTTTTATGTCCTATACAATACTCTATATTTCAATTACAGTTGGTTTAGATTTTGATTTCCATTTTTAATAAATGCTTTTTTGACAGCCAATAGCATTAAACATAGTAGGACCTTCTTATTGAATACCATTAAACATAGTATTGTCTTTTTATGTCCAGGCAATTCACATCTTGTGTTACAGCTCAGAAGAATCATTTCCTTAATTACATCAAATTGATCCACCAAGATTTCTGACAGAGTACTTTATAGGGAATTTTTAAAAACTGCCAACTCATTACATTCCCAAAAACATATGTTCCCAGTTACCTCGCTCTTTCCCATTATACCTCCAGCATCTGCTCTCTACCTGAGGAAAAACATCTCTGAAATCTACTGGTGTATAAAGATATATAGCGTTGAAAGGTAAATTAAAAATGCTGGTTACTGCCACAGCACGCTTGCTTATAAAAAAGATAAGTAAATGGATAAATAACTCAAGCAAGCGTTGACAGAGTGAGAAATAACCTTCTATGTGTAAAAAATCCAAGTAATCCGGTCTTCTGAGACAAATAATTCAGTTTATTACACAGATAAACCACGATAAGCGCTTTCACTAACTAGTAGCTTCTTCAGATCACAAACAGGAAGCACAGGAACCATGTGCTTTAAATATCTGCATGTTAATTAATCAACCAACTTTTAAAGCAGAAGCGCCATAAAACCTAAAAACTAAATATATAAACATAAAATCATCTCAAGATGCAACAGAAATAAACAATGGTGTATGCGTATTACTTTTAAAAAATTAAAATAACTTCATTCCATAAGAAACAATAAAAATTGAAGTAAATATAAGAACATGTTGTGAGCAGCATACTATCAAGTACGAAAGTGTATACAGCCTAATACATAACTGCATGTGATAGTCATATTATTAATAATACGAGGCAACTTAGAAACTATACATAGTAGATGCCATCAAAAACATGAAACCATATACAAGTCGAAAGAACTATTATCAACCAAAGTGATACTTGGTATAATAAGGTCAGTGCATAAACAAAGATGTATATCTGCATATGTATAAAAATGTGTATATAAATGTAGTGTCTTAATAAATATATGTATCTAAATATAAAAGAATGAATGAATGTGTACAAAAATATAAATAAATAAATGAATAAATAAATAAGTTATTGTCTAAAAATGAAGCTAAAACCATTAACATTAACAGTATTACAATATAAAATGAATAAATTACCCAAAAATGTGATATATGTATGTGTATGTATATGTATGGGAACAAATATCAGAGCACATTGAATTCTTAAAAATTTCAGAACTTAGTGTGCCTACGTTTCTTTAGGTGTGGTCTGATAGATGCCCTTTCATTCAAACCATGACCTTTATCAGCTCTCAGCAAAATAATCCACCTACTTTCTCTATCTTCGGTATGATTCATGATGTCACCTCCTCTTACATTAACATTCATTTTCTCCAGCACCCTAAACATGAACTTGTGTTCAGGACTTGTTTGTGTCACATGCTTGGCCAATGCATTCTGCAGATTACCTTTCCTTATATTATAACAGTGTTCCCTTATTCTGTCTCTTAATACCCTATTCGTTTTACCAACATAGAAACATGAACACAGTTCACATACAGCAAGGTATATGACATCAGGTGTCATACAGTTGGCATTGGCTCGGTATATATTTCCCTCTGTGTATCTGGATGTATAAATACTATGCTAGAATCTATTGAGGAGCAAAAGTTGCATTGTCCACAAGGTGTGGTTCCATAACTAAGACTCGGTGCGTATTCTTGTTTGGTGGATAACAAAGCAATCTTTTAAGATTCTTCTTATTCCTATAGGTAAAGGACGGAGAATCACCTACAATGTTTGTCAATATGACATCAGTTTGTAGTATGTTCCAATTTTGGAGATGATCTCTCTAATTTGTTTATTATCTGCTGTATATGAAGTCAGAAACCTAACTTTTGCATTTGTGACTTCTTTGACATCATTCATTACTATAGGCTTGGGCCCAAAATATGGGGTACCTGATGTCGAACGTAAACTTAGAGCATTATCTAATTGTAAATCTACCTCCGTAGAATTATAACCTCTCTCAGCAAACTTCTCTCCCAAGTCATATAAGTCTGTCATAAAGCCTTTGTCATTGGAATTCAACCTAGACATTCGTAGGGTCTGTCCTTTGACTATGTTACTGAAAACATACTGAGGATGCATACTAGTTCTGAATAGTAAAGTGTTCCTATAACAGGGTTTCCTAAAAATCCCAGTGTTAAACATTCCACATTCGAGTTTTTCGACATATAAATCTAAAAATTCAATTTTCAATAATGAATATTTCATTGTAAATTTCAAACATGGTGTAATGTTATTCAAAACCATATTGAAACTAAGCAATTCTTCTATATTACCATCCCATAGAATAAACACGTCATCCACAAAACGTCTATAAAATCTTACATATTTCTTAAACATGTATTCTTTGAATAATAACTGTTCTTCCCAGTAAGCTAGGAACATATTGGCGTAGCTGTTGGCACAAGGAGTGCCCATAGCTACGCCGTCTAATTGCTGATAAATATTATCAGTAAACATAAACACATTATTTTCCAGCACTAGCTCAAGGAAATGTACCAACAAGTCAATTAAAACATTGCTATAGGTACTATGTTCTGTAAGGTATTTACTAACATAAGTTAGACCAAGATCATGAGGGATGACTGTAAACAATGATTGTATATCAAAAGTTACTAAAATCAGATTTTGGATAGTATCCATTTGATTATTAATATAGTACAAATCTGTTAAAAACTGTTTAGAATCCCGCAATACAAATTCATTATTGTTTAAAATACACCTTAAATGTTTCTCGATAAAAACTGACAAGTGCTCCGTAACCCATCCTTGCCCTGAGACTATTGGTCTCATGGGTGGCTTGGTAATGCTTTTGTGTATTTTGGGTATTCCATGTATAACTGGGATGGTAGGCATCTTAATATATAAATAATTTAACTAATTTCTATTTATTAAATTACTTCTATAAATATCTGTTAAAATATCATGTACATATGCACACATTTCATGGACCTTAGTAAAATCAATTCTTGTATAAAACACATCACTTAACATATTATACATTTCATTCTGATAATCTATGGTATCAAGTACCACTATGCCAGAGCCTTTATCTGCTGGCCTAATTGTTATATTTAAATCATTTCTTAAGTTATGAAGGCTCTTTCTTTCGTGGTATGACAGATTATTATTAAACATAAAATTAGAATTGTTCAGTCTCTTTTTATGAAAATACTTATAAATCTCATCTTCTGTAGTGCGTAAATATGCTTCAATTAATGGATGATTTACTGGTGTATAGTCACTCAGATTCTTAAACACAAATTTATCATTGCCAGTAGTTAATTCACTATCAATCTTATTAATAGAAGTATCATTATGAATGTACTTGAGCATAACATTTCTGCAAAACATTCTAACATCTATGATGGTTTCATCTAGCATACTATTGCTATGAGGAATGAAACTTAGTCCTTTGACTAATAAGTTAATGTCATGCTGTGACAGCGGAACACTGGACAAATTAAAAACTAAATTTTGTTGTGATTTGTCCACATTTTCTTTAGCGTTGTATTGGTGAGTGGCTCCCCTGAAAATTTCCTTTTTTGCCGCCCTCGACTGTTCGAGCGTGTTCTGCTTAAGTTCTTCTCCTGGCGTATTGCTAAAGGGAAGGAAAGATTTAAAGCTGCTCCTTTTTTAAATTCATTTGTTTTAGATCTAACAACCTGCTCTTGATCACTCAGCAGTCTATTCTTAACAACATTCACAGTAGGATATAAATTTACATTTTCATTCATACTGTTATGCGTTATATGTATAACATCTATAGAGTCATTGCTAGTTGCTATTTCCTCATTACTAGCAGCTAAGTTAGTAGAAGGACAAATATCAGCAGATATAGTATCAGAGTCAACATATTCATTAGCAATGGTTGGGGCCTCTCCTGCAATTTCTGGCACATTAGAAACAGCTGCAGGAGATGAGACCACTTTACCAGTGCTCTGTAGAGTCTTATGCTGTTGAAGAGGTAAGCTGCCTTGCTTGATAACAGATGCAGGCATACTTTCTGGGACACGCCTTTATATTTAGATACATATATTTATTAAGACACTACATTTATATACACATTTTTATACATATGCAGATATACATCTTTGTTTATGCACTGACCTTATTATACCAAGTATCACTTTGGTTGATAATAGTTCTTTCGACTTGTATATGGTTTCATGTTTTTGATGGCATCTACTATGTATAGTTTCTAAGTTGCCTCGTATTATTAATAATATGACTATCACATGCAGTTATGTATTAGGCTGTATACACTTTCGTACTTGATAGTATGCTGCTCACAACATGTTCTTATATTTACTTCAATTTTTATTGTTTCTTATGGAATGAAGTTATTTTAATTTTTAAAAGTAATACGATACACCATTGTTTATTTCTGTTGCATCTTGAGATGATTTTATGTTTATATATTTAGTTTTTAGGTTTTATGGCGCTTCTGCTTTAAAAGTTGGTTGATTAATTAACATGCAGATATTTAAAGCACATGGTTCCTGTGCTTCCTGTTTGTGATCTGAAGAAGCTACTAGTTAGTGAAAGCGCTTATCGTGGTTTATCTGTGTAATAAACTGAATTATTTGTCTCAGAAGACCGGATTACTTGGATTTTTTACACATAGAAGGTTATTTCTCACTCTGTCAACGCTTGCTTGAGTTATTTATCCGTATAAAGATATATATGCAGACACTTCCAAATAAAAATTTTAAAACATCTGGACTTATTTGGGAACCAAACAGATGTCCTCCCATTGTTCCTTTATAACCTGCCTTTCCAATCTCTCTCTCTTTCCAATATTTTCCAGCCTCTTCTGATAATTTTTATAGTTACCATGCAGTATTTTATATGCCTTACTAATTAAGCCCAGGGATTCAGAAACATCACATTCTCAAGCGTGGTCAAGTCAAGACTGTTTACTATGCATGCACAACAAGCACTGAGGCTCAGTATGAATGCATGTGGCCTGAACAGTGTGTGTAATGAGCAACTTCTGTTCACTGCTACAGTAGATGCCCACAGTAAGAGCATGTTAGAGCCACCCACAGCCAGAATAAAGTACGAACAGCAGCAGTAAATACTGACCGTGCACACATATGGTAATACTATGATACCATGCACACATATGGTAATACTATGATACCTTGCACACATATGGTAATACTATGATACCGTGCACACATATGGTAATACCTTGATACTGTGCACACATACGGTAATACTATGATATCATGCACACATACGGTAATACTATGATACCATGCACACATATGGTAATACTATGATACCATGCACACATACGGTAATACTATGATACCGTGCACACATACGGTAATACTGTGATACCATGCACACATACGGTAATACTATGATACCGTGCACACATACAGTAATACTATGATACCATGCACACATACGGTAATACTATGATACTGTGCACACATACAGTAATACTATGATACTGTGCACACATATGGTAATACTATGATACCGTGCACACATACAGTAATACTATAATACCGTGCACACATATGGTAATACTATGATACCGTGCACACATACGGTAATACTATGATACCGTGCACACATATGGTAATACTATGATACCGTGCACACATATGGTAATACTACGATACCGTGCACACATACGGTAATACTATGATACCGTGCACACATACGGTAATACTATGATACCGTGCACACATACGGTAATACTATGATACCGTGCACACATATGGTAATACTACGATACCGTGCACACATACGGTAATACTATGATACCGTGCACACATATGGTAATACTATGATACCGTGCACACATACGGTAATACTATGATACTGAAATATTGTTGTAACTCAGGACGAAAGAGATGCACAAAAATATTATATGGGAAAAGTAAGGCAATGACAGCTGGGGACTGAATGGAGAGGTGGAATAACAGAAAATTACATGGATACAGAACACAAAGGAGAAGGAGTATGACACATGCACACAGATATCCATCTGAAACACATGAACATAGACTATGTGAAACTCAGACATGATGGGATACAGTAAGGTAACATGATATACCAATCTACACCAGTCCAGACATGATCACAGTTTTATTTTATCAGTGTACCTGTATTATAATGAAAAACAAATTATCAGGCCTGAGGGGATTTGAACATATTACCCTAATCATTGATATTCTCTTAAATACAACATTCAGTTAAGCAACTGCAGAAATTGTACTGAAGGGGGTCAGGGAAACACATATCAGTGGGTTTTATATAAGAACAAAACTGAAAGCATAAATAATAAATAATAATAATGAAAAAGTCTCAAGGGAGTTGATCCCGTGATTCTTTTCAGTAGTACAGTCTTTTAAACACAACATTAACCAGCTGAGCTGTCGAAGAAGCCATACTGAAATGGTCATAGAAATACATATCAGGAAAATGTTACAGAAGAACAGAATGGAAGCAGAAACAAAATGATAGGCCCACAAGGGAATTGAATCCATGATTTGCTTTGGTGATAGTCTCTTAAGCACAGTATTAACAAGTTGAGACATTGCAGTAGTCATATTGAAGAGGTCAGGGACATGTTTATCAGGGAAAAGTTATACAAGAACAGACTAGAAGCAGAAATGAAAAGACAAGCCTCAAGGGGAGTTGTACCAATGATTCTCTTTAGCGACAGTCACTAAGTCACAGTATGAATAAGTTGAGCTATTGCAGAAATTAAACTGAAGGCAACTGGGAAAAAACATATCAGGGGAATGTTACACAAGAATACACTGGAATCAGAAATCAAAAGCCAGGTCTCAAGGAAATTCAAAGGTAACCATTTGAAATATTGGGACCTGCAATAGCAAGTCTGAAACATGGAGACTGAATGGCCAAAAACACAGACTTGCATCTGTCAAGTCCAAGATGGCAATTTCTTTGGATATTCCCTTTTCTCCAAGGTACGGTGATCTTGGAGTTAGTAGGGGATAGAGGGTTTTCCCCCCTGCAAAAATGAAGTTTGAAAGAGAATAGCAATGTTCGAGATTCGCATTTCTCCTACAATTTCAGTTTTTTTTCCCTGTGTGTTGGCACTCTGCATTTCGAGTGCTGACATTTCAACAGGGAGCCAAATTGAATTCATGATTCCTTTCAGTGATATGTTTTCAAACACAGCATTAACAACACGAGCTATTGCAGTTCTATAGAAGGGGTCAGGGAAACGCATGTCAGGGGAGTGTTACAAATGGACAAAATGGAGGCAGAAAATTAAAATAAAAAAGTACAACTGTGAAAGAATTGGAACACACCACTCTGTGTATCAACAGTCTATAAAGCAGATCATTAATAAGATGAGCCATAGCAGCACTCAAAATAAAATCATAACCTTTACTGTATTTCATATTCGACAACTGTCATACAACAGTGTTCAGTTCATTTGTATGACTGATGGCAGTATCTGTAGTGCGAGCCATTGAATCGAATTCATTTTTGTTATATAAGTGCCATTTCTTATCAGTTATAAATGGGCATCAAGGCTGCTCTCTTCATCTTATTGCACACTGTACCACCACAAAAAGAGAATTGTTTTATAAGCCTTTTTTGGACATGCGTGTGGTGTATTTATCAATTTTCTGACTAGGTTTAAGGTTGGACATGGAAGTACAGGTCACAGATAAAACAGGGAAACAAGCACAGGGTAGAACAGAAAGTGAGCAAATAAGAAATGAGCAAGCTGGAGGTGGGGTGGGAGGAATACGCTTTTTTTTTTTTTTTTTGTAGAACAGATGCCCATTATTTTTAAGAGAAAGAAATGTTGGGGAAGGAAAGAAGGGAAGTAAGAGAAGACAGAATGAAGGCACTGGTGAAGGAAGAATTGTAAAACCAACAGGGTTGGATGTGGAAACAAAAGGAAGGAAGGGGAACACCAAGTTGGAGGATAGGACTGGATAGTCATAGATGCAGTCTCCATGAGCTGAGATATGTTGTAAGATTACTCATCACTCTTGGTACTGTCACCACTGGGTCCTGGCTCAGAAGGTGAAGACAGTGCTGGGCAGGGGCACAACTCAACATAAATGGAGCATGGTTTTCATGTGCCCAATGCAAGCATCCAACCTCCTGTTGATGATATCCCTCACATCTGCTAGCTGCAGATGGGTGTCAGAGGTGTCACTCTAACTTGTAATGCTACCATTAGGTACCTCTATACCAGCTTCCAGTGTAGGGCTATGAGAAGCTGGTGGTGCAGGTAGGGAAGGAGGTGTGGAGAAAATATTGGCAAGCTGGGACCCAGAGGTGCTGGGTGCTTTAGTTGTTGTTGGTGATGAGGGTGATAGTCATGCTGCTGCTGCTGACAATGTTTCTGCCAGCTCTGGGAAACTGACAGGCTTTGCCATTGACTGACTGCATGTTGCTGTGCAGCTGCATATTATAATAAAACAAATGGAGGGAAATAAAAGAAATAAACCAAAAACAGTATATAATAGAAAGGATGGTGACAAGGGGTGGGAGAGTGAAATGTAAACACAATGCTATTTTTGCTGATGATACAGTTAAACATACACACTCTCACACACACATACACACACACACACACACACACACACACACATATATATATATATATATATATATATATATATACAGTGGATATAAAAAGTGTACACACCACTGTTAAAATGCTAGGTTTTTGTAATATAAAAAAATGAGACCACATTAAGAGTGCCCACTCTTAAACTAATATTTTGTTGAAGCACCTTTTGATTTAATTACAGTATTCAGTCTTCTTGGGTACGCACCTGCCCTCAATTAAAGAGACTCTGATTAACCCCAAATAAAGTTCAGCTGTCCTAGTAGGATTTTCCTGACATTTACTCAATTGTCTGCTACACCAAAAGCCATGGTTCACAGAGAGCCTACAAAGCATCAAAGAGATCTCATTGTTGAAGGGTATCAGTCAGGAAAAGGGTACAAAATAAAAATTCTACAGCATTGGATATACCATGGAACACAGTGAAGACAGTCATCAAAAAGTGGAGAAAATATGGGACAACAGTGATGTTCCAAAGAACTGGACGTCCCTCCAAAATTGATGAAAAGACAACACAAAAACTGGTCAGGGTGGCTGCCAAGAGACCTACAGCAACACTGAAGGAGCTGCAGGAATTTCTGGCAATACTGGTTGTGTACTACATGTGACAACAATTTCCTGTATTCTCCATATGTCCGGACTATGGGGTAGGCTTGCAAGAGAGAAGCCTTTTCTTACAAAGAAAAACATCTAGGCCCATCTAAAATTTGCCAAGCAATACATCAAGTCTCCCAAAAGCATGTGGGAAAATGTGTTGTGGTCTGATGAGACCAAGGTTAAACTTTCTGGCCACAATTATATATACAAATCACTGAGGCTTCCACGATAAACAGCAAAAGATATTTATTTAATAAAACAAGCGCTTTCACGGACTCGACAAGTCCGCTTCATCAGGTTACAAATTACTTAAAAAATGACCACATTTTATATAGTAAGGCATACGCCCTAATTAACTATCATTTTGGCGGTTAAAAATATAATTAAACATTAATTAAACAATTAATACCATTTAGGCTGAATTCCATATAAGGAAACCACTTCCTGCAAATGCATCTCTTACATCTTATATTATCTTAAATCCAAAATGTAAAGGAAACATTCAGTTACACATATAAAATTTCCCTTCATTGCTTTGTAAGACAAATCATTATACATACTAGCTCATAGAATATGCAAAAAGTGTTCAATCCAACTAGCATACATATCAGCTTAGATTTTCAAGTTAATGATTATAGTGTTTGCATAACATGATAATTTTATCTTTCTTAGATTAAGAATATATGTAATGGTACAAACTAAATTCAATATAATTGTTCCATAAAATTATTCAGTCATATATTAATTTCATATTCTGAATATACCAGTAAATCTAATAAACTTTAAGTGGTCATAAAAATAAAAAATATAAAAAACGAATCCATAAGATGATATCTCATATTATAATATGGCTAAGCCACAATAATAAATCATAGTTTAAAAAAGTGTATTTAGTTATTTACACAATCATATGAATAGGACAATAAAATAGAATTAAATGTATATATTTACATACTCCTAACAAATTCCTGCTTATATATAAACGATTTAGTAATTTTCTCTAAATCTAAATTAAGATATCTCTATAATAGTGCTGGTTTGATACTAAGTGCTGTATTCAGTCCTGGGTCTATATGCGCCCTGAGTAATAGAATCCATTTCAGCTCGAAGAGTTCCAAAGTACCTATTGTATTGCCTTCCCTTCTGTTATGATGGAGTATCTGTAATACTTTAAATTTGAACATATGGGATGGAAATAACTGACAGTGCCTGGCTAAAGCATTGTTGGTGTTCATCTTCCGTATATCATAAAGATGGTTGTAGGCTCGGTCTCTGAGCCTACGTGTTGTCAAGCCTATATAGTAGGCATTGCAATTGTCACATGTCGCCAAATAAATTATATTTTTGGTCTCACATGTGGCATAAAAGTTCGGGACAAACTTATAGCCAGTCTGTATATTTTCATATGCCTGTTCATCACTAATGTAACTACATACACTGCATTTCTTACATGGAAAGGTTCCCCTCCTAAAATTGGTTCTAATGTCCAAAGGTGTTTGTAATACTTTCTCTTTGCATAATAATCTTTTTAAATTTGGACAGTTGCTATATCTGAAAACAGGGTATTCACCCACCACATTTTTCAAATCTTTACTCATATAGAGCAACTTCCAATTTTTGTTGATAATATCTTTAATATACCTTACATCATTCGTGAATTTGATGTCATATTGTATCTTGCCTATCCCATGTTTATTATGATGTCCAAGATAGCCTCGTTTATAACTAGCCTTAGGATTCGTAACATTATTATGTTGCATGTATGTTTGTACATATTCTGGATAACCCCTGTTCTTAAAACACTTAATTTGAAAATTTAGCAACTGTTCTCTATCCTTGGCATCACTGCATAATTTGGTTATTCTAGCCATTTGATTTTTAACAATATTTGGAAAAATATGGCGAGGGTGCATGCTCTCATGATGTAAAATGCCATTTTTCCAGCAAGATTTTCTAAAAAGCGATGTAGTAAACCTGTTCCCATTATTTTTCATTATTGTTATATCCAGATAATTAACCTTATTCAGTGAGGCTTCATATGTAAAACTAAGGAATGAGGTGGTTGATTCCATATACTCAATAAAACTGAGCAAGGACTCCATACTGCCATTCCAAAAAAGTAAAATGTCATCCACAAATCTCCTGTAGTAAATAACATTAGCTACGAAGTTCTCATTGTTCAAGATATGTGTTCTCTCCCATTCATATACTGCTATATTAGCGTATACATTTGCACAAGGGGTGCCCATGGCTACCCCCCATATTTGTTTATAGACCTTATCTTGGTACAAAAAGATGTTATTATTGAGTATCAACTCTAATAAGGTACATATAATAAACTGTTCATTTTGATCACCCATACCATGATCATTCATACAGCTTCTAACAGCTTCTACTCCAAACTCATTGGGTATGCTTGTAAATAGATTCCTTATATCTAAAGTGACCAATAGTGTCTCACAATTCACTTTTTCAACCCATTGTGAATTTTCTAAATCTTCCAATAGTGTGTATGAATTTTTTAATATAGTTGGAATCTTATCTATCAGCGGGGCCAGTTTAAATTGTACATACTGTGAGGCGTTCTCAGTTGCCCATGATTGACCAGAAACTATCGGTCGAACTGGTGGGGGGTATACCCCTTTATGCATTTTGGGCAGTCCCTTAATGATGGGAATCAAGGGCGCTTCAATATCCAAAAAATCATACAATTGTTTGTCTATACATCTTGACATCAGGAGGTCGTAGAATGTATCTCTAACATTTCCAATTATGGATATGACTTCAGCTCTATTGATCATTAAATAAGCAGTATCATCACATAACATCATATTCATTATGTCATTGTAAAATTCGGAATCCATTAATACTACCCCACCCCCTTTATCAGCTGGTCTAAATACCACACTTTCATCATTACATAGTGAGTCTAGGCTACTTCTTTGTGATTCACTCATATTGTAAAATAATTTTTTGTGTCCTTTTTCTTTATAATATGCATAGAGATCAAATTCACATGCACGTAAAAAACAGTCAATAGAGCTAGGTAGCGGTGGAATGAAGGTGCTTTTCCTTTTAAGAGCAGTATTTTTTAACAATAAGGCATTATGTTCAGTATTACTTTCATCAGAAAATAGAAGTTTCAGGGCCAGTTTTCTAGTAAACTTTCGGAGCATTATAAGAGTATCAGAAAGTTCACTACCCCGGGAAGGGATAAACGAAAGACCCTTGTTGAGTACAATACATTCAGATTCAGTCAACTCACGAGATGAGACATTGAAGAATAAAACATTCAGTGTTTCTTCTTCCTGTTCTCCCAATTGTCTCCAGATATTTTGCGCTTCCCCCTTCCCCTGCTGGACGATCGCATCGGGGCTCGCTGTTTGTAAGGAAGCGGGGAGTTTAAAATCGATGACATATTGGGAGCAATATTCAGAGTATGAGTGCCTTCTTTCGGTCTAGCTCCTGTTGTAACATTTTTCAAACCTTGCTGATTGCAAGGCAGAGAGGAAGCAGGTGAAGCAGTATCCACTTCTGAAGAAAGCAAACCACTATTAGGTATTGTATTGTCTGAGTTAGTGACATTGATGTCAGTAGTTACGCTACTTACTATATCATTACTCACTTGATTTGCTTCTCGAGTTGCTACTGTCTCATTATATCTCGGCCATATAAATATGTTGCCGACACGGAAATCATTACAGTCTCTTTTTAACTTTTTTAGTTTCACTTGTTCTAACTTATTACTGTAGAAAGTCACTTGTGATAACATACTATTAAGTTTAGATAAGCAATGTTCACTTTTATATTTAGTAACCATATGGTTGTGCTCACCTTCAACTTTGTCAATTAGTTCATTTTCCACCGGTTGAAAATAGTCAATAAGTAGTCTCAAATATCTGTTACCAAGATCTAGGCTGAGTTGTTGCCATCTTCGTAGGAGCTCGGGATGCGCTTCTCCATAGCTCGGCATGCAGAGTACACGCATGCCCCGCGGAATGACCTTAAAATGCAGGCACGCCTCCAGATGTTTTCTCTGCCAAAGGAGCCTGTGAAGTTTGTAAAGATTGCTCTCCAAGCTCCTCAAATCTCCATAGAAATCTTGCATATTCTCATTATGGGTATTCACCTCTAGTGGAACATTACCTTGATTATCAAAGTTCAATAAAGAATTATCACGTTGGTGGAATATAGCATTCCAATTCATAGCATCACTGGCAACTTTCGGTGTATAATCCAGCTCAATATTTAAGTTTTCCATCGCGTGATGATTAGCCAGGAAATAAAACAAGAGAAACCAAATTATCAGCACCGGACCCAGCACGATCATCCAAAGCTTCAGCAAAAATAAAACGATCAGTATATATACAAATCACTGAGGCTTCCACGATAAACAGCAAAAGATATTTATTTAATAAAACAAGCGCTTTCACGGACTCGACAAGTCCGCTTCATCAGGTTACAAATTACTTAAAAAATGACCACATTTTATATAGTAAGGCATACACCCTAATTAACTATCATTTTGGCGGTTAAAAATATAATTAAACATTAATTAAACAATTAATACCATTTAGGCTGAATTCCATATAAGGAAACCACTTCCTGCAAATGCATCTCTTACATCTTATATTATCTTAAATCCAAAATGTAAAGGAAACATTCAGTTACACATATAAAATTTTTTTTCTGGCCACAATTCCAAAAGGTACGGTTGGCACATAAACAACACTTTGCATCACCAAAAGAACATCATCCCCACGGTGA
The DNA here is from genome assembly GCF_019279795.1 of Protopterus annectens. Taxonomy (NCBI): domain Eukaryota; kingdom Metazoa; phylum Chordata; order Ceratodontiformes; family Protopteridae; genus Protopterus; species Protopterus annectens. The sequence continues at coordinate 1,849,957,712 of NC_056735.1, read as the reverse complement.
AGCATGGTGGTGGCAGTATCATGCTTTGGGGTTGCTTTTCTTCAGCTGGAGCTGAGGCTTTAGTCAAGGTGGATGGAATTATGTACGGTTCCAAATACCAGTCACTTCTGGCCCAAAACCTTCAGGTGTCTGCTAGAAAGATGAAGATGAAGAGGAATTTCACATTTCAACACAGCAATGACTCCAAGCATACATCCAAATCAACAAAAGAATGGCTTCATCAGGCCTAAATCCAATAGAAAATCTGTGGGATGATCTGAAGAGGGCTGTACCCAAGAGATGCCCTCACAATCTGACAGATTTGGAGTGCTTTTGCAAGGAAGAGTAGGCAAATATTGCCAAGTCAAGATGTGCTATGTTGATAGACTCCTACCCAAGAAGACTGAATCTTGTAATTAAATCAAACTTTGCTTCAACAAAGTATTAATTTAAGGGTGCACACGTATGCAACCAGCTTATTATACTTTTTTATTTCCACTGTGGCGACCCCTAACCTGGATAAGTCGAAAGACACAACAACATATTCCCCCCCCCTAACAGATTTGTTTGTTTTTCAATTGAATTGCACAGGTTATAAGTCACATTAAAGGTGAGAAAAGTTTTGAAATGATTTATTGTGGTCTCATTTTTTATATCACAAAAAAATGGCATTTTAACAGGAGTGTGTATACTTTTTATATCCACTGTATGTATATATATATATATATATATATATATATATATATATATATATGTGTGTGTGTATATATATATATATATATATATGTGTGTGTGTGTGTGTGTGTGTGTGTGTGTATGTATATATATATATATATATATATATATATATATATATATATATATATATATATATATATATATATATATATATATATATATATATATATATATATGTATATATATATATATATATATATAGATATATATAGATATATGTATATATATATGTATATATATATATATATATATATGTGTGTGTGTGTGTGTGTGTGTGTGTGTGTGTGTGTGTGTGAGTGTGGGTGTGGGTGTGTATACATTTAAATATATATATATATATATATATATATATATATATATATATATATATATATATATACATATGTGTGTATATATATATATATATATATATATATATATATATATTTAGATAGATAGATAGATAGATACACATATATATATATATTCCACAGGAAAAACTGATACCTGTGAGCAACAAATCAAGAAATCTACCAAATCTGCTGGTTAAGAATCTTAAAAACCTAGAAAAAAGTGCCATGCACTGTAGGCAAACTTGGTTGAGACTTCAGAGTAATCAAGCCCTTATAACTTGTATAGAAATCAAAGTGTCTTTATTGAAAACAAATAAAGTGCTTTTGCTCTTAAATGAGCTTCATCAGATCCAACTCCAGTTTACATGACATGCAGTCTGCTCTAACACAGAGATCATTGTGAATTCACCCGAGCTGGGGTCATAAATGTATGTCATAGGCTGTTTATCCAAGCTACATCAGGATGTCTCATCTTTCATACCTGTTCTGCATGTCTATTACTATTGGTAGCTAATATGTTATAGCTTATGTGCTGTATTCCTATCCTACATGTCTAGTGCCTAACTAATACAATCACTTTATACAAATCTTGTCCCTGACTATGTATAACTATTAGTAGTACATCATTGTATCAGTGGTGTGATAAGTAGATGCGATTTTCCATGTTTAGATGGGGCAAAAAGTACTAAAAATATGTGACAACCAGTCAAATTAAAATCCTTAAGTATTATACTGTAAGTCATAAGTGCAGCTAGTTAGGACAATCTGTCTGAACCTGTGACTGGAAGCACTCACCCTGTATCCTTTATGTCAGGTAGCATACCACCCTTTCCATGACAGAATTAATTCTACTTTCTGGTGATATTTCAATTATAAGGTGTGTTCAGAGAGAATGGAAAGGGCTCTGTATGTGCTAGGTCTAAGATAAACTGCAACCAGACAGGGTTACATGAGGAAAGAGATCACTGACTCCTTTTTCAGTTTGTTCCATCTAAATGCTGTCAAAACAGGTACATTATAAGAGGTTGTCAGTAATGTGTCATAAGTCCTAGTTACCACAGTTGTAATCCTTATCAAACAGCAAGGTGTAGTTCCCACCTGGGAATCAGTGAGCCTCTAGTAAGTGCACTTTTACCAGTGCCTGTTGCAAAAGCCTTTGCAGAGATGTCTGGGGAAGTGGAAAAATATGCAACTTTACAGACTGTCTAGTTCTTGGTAGTATACTGAATTTACTTGATCATTAAATATTAGCAAGATATCAATCCATCTATAAATGAAAGAAGTAAAACATAATTCATAGATTGTTAATACAGTACTAAGAAACATTGGGTATAATGTAAAGAAAGGTCCACAGCCGGTAGTCTTACATACTAAATCAGTGCAGATGTTACAGGCTGTAAACTAACACAGTCTGAGCCTATGATGGGATAATTATTACAAATGTCTGATTTTTTTGTTGAAAAGAGACTTAAACTAAATGTGGTGAAGCTAGGGCTAAATAATAGGAAGTGGTGAATCTAATTAGGGTGGAAGGCAGCATTGCCTCAGGCCACATAAACTGAGCCTATGAAGGTTTATTACATAAACGCTGAGATAAGATTATGGTTGGGTAACTATGCTGACATAACATCATCAGTTTACTGCTGTTACTAAAACTGTGATGCAAGTAAGGAAAAATAATAAAATAATAATAAATGCAGGAGTATAAAGCACTTTCACTTAACTACCAATAAGTAGGTGAAGCATCATCAGGTCAGTGTAGAACAATACAATGGCATTAAGTGCATTCACATGGTTAACACCATTAAGTTATAAATAATAAATAATAAATATTTTCTGCTTAAAAACCTCAGCTTTGGCCAGCTAAGAACTTGCTGTATTCAACTGGACGTATAAGAGAATTTAAGTACCTTTATCTGCACTTTTTTTCAAAAAAATAGAGTATTTAAATTTATTTTAACTGTGTGTTGCAGGAATATTAACTGAACTGGAAGTTTTGACACTGCTCTTCAGTTAGTCCCACCCATCCTCCCTGTTTTTGTTTTGGTGTTAATCTTAGTGGCCTTGAAACTGCCCGCCCCTCTTGTAAATTTGTGTTTGGATACTCCTTCTGGGCCCATCTCATTTGCTCACTCAACTGAGTGCAGTGAGATCATATTCTGATTTCAGGCACTCCTACTGTGTACAAAGAGAGCATCTGGGAAACAGAAAAACAAATTTAAGCTTGTTTCCTGCCTTTCCTGTTAAGTGGTATAGACTATTTGTAGGCTTCTGAGCCCCCCAGCCCTTCTGTGTTGGAGGGAAGCCTTCTAGCTTGTTTTTTTTCTCATAACTAGCCAGTTTTCTAGTTTCAGCACTCAAATCTGTTTCTTAGATCTCAGCACTTGTTCAGAAAAAAAAAAAATCATCTGCTTTTACTGTACTTGTGTTTCTACCTACTTTATTTTACTTTTGCATCATCTTAGAAGTACTCAATTGTATTTATTACTGCTTGGTGTAACTCATTCTAAGCCTTTTGGTTTAAACACTTGGGCTTCGGACCAGTTGTTTTGCACTGAGAGAGGTTGTGGTCTGCACTGTAGTGGCAGAACAGGTAGCTTACATTCTTCTAGGTTGGGAACTGCTGATTGAGGGCTCAGTGTCTGTTATTCTAAAAGTGTATTAATTCTGGTTTAAGCAATTGGGCTTTCAGGCCAGTTATTTTACATTAAGAGGGTTCATGGTCTGCACTCTTGTGGGAGCAGAGGCTGGACTCTGCCCTTCTGAGCTGGGAATTTCTGGTTAAAGGCTTATAGTGCATGCATATCTGAACTGCTTCTTACTGAAGTTGGTGCGCCTTGTTTGCTGTGGCATAGACTGGATTCGGGCCTGCTGGATCTAGCTTTGTTTGTGTAACTTGAGCACTAATCCAGGCATTCTCTAAAGTATTCAATTGTATTTATTACTGCTTGGTAGTAACTTAATTAAAGTGTAGCTATCATTCTAAGTCTTTTGGATTAAGCACTTGGGCTTCAGACCAGTTGTTTTACATTAGGAAGGTTTGTGGCATGCACTGTGGTGGCAGGACAGGTAGCTTTCATCCTTCTAAGTTGGGAACTGCTGATTGAGAGCCCAGTGTCTGTTATTCTTAAAGTGTATTAGTTCCGGTTTAAGCACTTGGGCTTCAGGCCAGTTATTTTACATTAAGAAGGTTTGTGGTCTGCACTCTTGTGGGAGAAGAGGCTGGGAATTTCTGGTTAAAGGTTTATAGTGCCTGAATATTTGAACTGTATCTTACTGAAATTGGTACACCTTGTTTGCTGTAGCATAGACTAGATCCAGGCCTGCTGAATCTAGCTTTGTTTATATGCTTGTTGTTTGTTTGCTTGTTATTTCCCTGAAACGCTAATTCCACTTAATACGCGGCTTCTCAGCGCTTCTGTGGATCACTAGTGATATCTGCATTGCTTACTGTACTTATTTCCTTGTTTCACTTGAAAGAAAGTTACTGTTTGTCGATTTTGCATTTAAGTTACCTGTAACACATTGCACTTAAGTTAACTGGCACTTGCTCGCTAAAGCAATTATCTAAGTCAGCACTAAAAATTAAAAGCACTACACCCTCACTCTCCACTGGCCCTTGTTTTCAATTATTAAGGAATTCCCAATATTATTCTAGCATGTCCAAAGGTCAGTTGTCAATCTCCTCTCCGGTCCAGCTGGTGAATCTGGGAATCTTGAGGCAATGTTACAATTGCCTCATGTACACAGACAACCCTCTCCTCCTCCCAACAAATTCCAACACATGTGAGAGATGCAACCATATAGCCAAACTGGAGGCTAAGCTCTCTCAACTCAGTACTGGCATAACCAGTCAGGAGGAGAAGGAAACCACACTCACTACAATTCCAGTCTCACATAGACCTATCACGACAGCAAACCAAACACATAATCACACAAAAACATACTGGAGGCTCTAAATAAAGATCTGCCTAAGCAGCAGAGACCTCCAAAGCAGACACCCAAGCAACCGCTACCCCAAAACAAAACACGCAACACATATCTCACAAAGCCAGTGTGCCGAACAGTCACAGCCCTTAAGACTAAACAACACACCTGATACACTTGTAATAGGTGACTCTATCATCAGGCACACTGACGCCCCGCTCACCAGGCTGAACAAGGAGAGGGTCACGGTGAGCAGCCTGTTGGGCGCTAGGATCCGCCACATAACACAAGCACTCAGGTCACTCCAAGGCAAGTACAAATATGACTCAGTCATTGTCCATGCTGGTGTGAATGACCTGAGACGTACCTCCCTGGACTACATGAAAAGAGACATAAAGGAGCTCTCTGAGTATGTAGCCCAGGCCGGTATGACCCTGACCTTGAGTAGCATCTTACCCTCACCAAGAATGATGCCACAATATGAAGACAAGATGATCAATTTCAACAATTGGCTTAAGTACTGGTGTCATTCAAAGGGGATCCAATGCCTGCCAGCTTGGGATGATATGCTCGACAAGCCACAATGCTTCGCTAGGGACGGCTTGCACCTGTCACCCCTGGGCTTTCGGATATTGGCAAAGGCTCTTGCTACCCCATAGTGCCTTTTTAGGCAAGGCTCAAAAGACAAACCCACCTCCATAGGTATCACAAGGGATAAGAAACTAAGAGTAATGCTACTCAACGCCAGAAGTCTAAACCTCAAGATGCACGCACTCGAAACTCTCCTTAGCATGGAGAACATTGATATCTGTGCAGTAACAGAAACCTGGTTCAGGGCTCCCAAGAGTACCCCAGCACTACCAGGTTATACCTCATACCATGCTTTTCGGCCCCAAAACTTGGACCGAACCACAAAAGGAGGGGGAGTATCGATATTCATCAAAGATACCCACACTTCCAGGTTGGTGGCAAAGCACGAAGCATCAGAGACTATCCATGTGCAACTAACAGTGGGTAAAACTGCCTTCCAGTTTATAGCCTGCTACAGACCACCCTCTCAAACCCAGGAACCCCACTCAGCCTTTCTGAGAACACTGGAAAATATGAAGGTCTCTCCAAACACCATTATATTGGGCGACTTCAACTACCCAAACATAGACTGGGAGCATTACTCTAGCTCCAACACCCTAGCCCAAAGGTTCCTAGAATTTATAAACTCAAATGCTATGGAACAACTTGTTACCACTCCCACAAGAGGGGAAAACATACTGGACCTGATCATCACCAACATGGGGACTCTATGCTGCAGACCAGAAGTGTATCCCTCACTGGTAAGATCAGACCATAAACTAATCTCACTGGATATTCACATCCCGACCCCACCCCCTGCCCAGAAAACCACAGTGAAAAACTTCTCTAAAGCAAATTTTACACTCCTCAAAACCGAGGTGGAATCCTTCAAAGCCCCCGGGCCTATTGAAAATACGGCCCAGACCGCAGAATCCTTTATAAACACATTCTATGAACACCTTCAGGAATGCATGGATCATGCGATCCCAAATAAAACCAAGACCCAATCCTCCAAAGGCAGACGTCCTGTCTAGTGGACCCCAGCCATAAACAAACTATACAATAAAAGGAGGAAGCTACTAAATGATAGAGCAAAATCCCAAAAAGGGAAGGCATCACTGATCAGTATTAGCAAAAACCTACAGGCACTCATAAAATTGTCTAAGGCCAGCTTCGAGAGAAAAATTGCACAGGACACTAAGGATAATCACAAGGCTTTCTTTAGTTATGTTAGGAACCTGGGTGGTAATTCCCAGATATGCTCAGAATTAGTCCAAAATGACAAAAAATACACTGAACCCACAGACATTGCCAACATCTTAGCTGACAGGTTCAGCGCAAACTCCCCCCCCTCCCCACCAAAAGGGAAAATATCTATCCCAGCAGAGTGCTGCCCCCCTGACATCTCAGATGCTCAGGTAAGAGCCACCCTCTCCAAAGCAAAAAACACAGCATCAATGGGACCAGACGGTGTCCCGGGCTGCGTCCTACATGAACTCCAAGAAGAGCTAAACCCAAACATAAAACTACTGTTCAATCTCAGCCTTACTACAGGATATGTGCCCAAAGAGTGGCTTACAGCAACAGTGGTCCCTCTCCATAAAGGTGGTGCCTCAACGGATCCTGGAAACCATCACCCCATAAGCCTGACTAGCTTGGTCTGCAAAGCTATGGAAATGATCATCATGGACCTCATAAATAAAGATATTGGGGACCTACAGACACTGGATCCTACCCAGTTCGTCTTTGTTAAGGGCAGATCCTGCCTCTTAAACCTGGTTGATTTCTTTGAAACAGTCACCAAGGCCATTGACGAGGGGAAGGTGGTCCACACAGCCTGCCTGGACCTTGCAAAAGCCTTCGATACAATACCCCACTCGGGCATTATAGATAAGCTCACCAGCTTAAATATAAACCCCTATGTCACTAGATGGATTGCAAACTGGCTCAAGGACAGAACCCACATGGTTAGAATTGCTGGAGCCATGTCAGACTCCAAACCAGTTACAAGTGGCGTCCCACAAGGCTCAGTCCTGGGACCTCTCTTGTTCGGTATATATTTCTCGGAGGTACAGGCCAACGCGGAAGGACTGTGGGTGACCAAGTTCGCAGATGACTGCAAACTGGGCGCTATAATCGACTCTCCAGCCAACACAAGCATCCTCCAAAAGGGCCTCATAGAAACAGACAACTGGTGCCAGAGCCATGGCCTCAAGCTAAATGCCAAAAAGTGTATAGTCGTCTCCTTTGGCAAAAACAAAGTGCCCACAAATTACCACATAGGTGGTAATCCATTAAATACAGAAGAAGTAATTAGGGACCTGGGGACCCAAGTTGATAGCAATCTCTCATTTGACAACCACGTGGCCAAAGTGGTTAGAAAAACATTTTATATAGCCCACCTAATCATGAAGGGATTCACATCTAGATCAGGGGAGGTCATCGTGCCTCTTTACTCATCCCTCATCAGGCCCATAATTGAGTACAATGCCCCTTTTGGGATGTACCTTACCAGACACCTGCAGCAACTGGAAAGACCCCAAATGTACCTCACCAAGAGGATCAAAGGGCTCAAACAGATGCCATATGCTGCCCGGTTAAAGAAACTCCAGCTCTACTCAGTGGCATACCGCCTGTTCAGAGGCGATCTGTGCCTGACTTATAAAGCCATGTCCAACCCGGAATTAATAGACATGCTGCACCTCAGAAAATCCAAATCCCATCGAGCTACGCTCGAGACTTGAACCTCAGCACTGAAATAAATAGGACATGCTGGAGGGATAGATTCATAACCCAGAGGCTCCCTTCACTCTGGAATAAAATCCCAGTCCAGGTTAGGCAGAGTCTCTCATTGACTCTCTTCAAGAGGAATCTTGATGAGTGGATGGGAGATCATAGGTTTACCCCGGGTATCACTTCTGTGTCACTGTTAGACAGAGGCACAGTATACTAACCTCGAAAAAGGGCATAGCAAAATAAATTTAAAATGGGTGTCGAAAGCCAAACACATTCTGACTAGGCTTATAAATGCCCTAGGGCAGATAGCCTAGTATGAACCTATGTGTACATGACAGACTTAATTTCAAGACCAGGAAAAAAATAAACAGATTTAACAACATTAAACAATGAGTGTATGTAAACAAGAATTAAAATCTTGTATACCTTAATGCAGGAATGTTAACTTATGCTTACTAGTAATACTATTCCTGAAAAATGTATTGGAAATTGAAATCAGAGAAGGCTGTTTCATAAGACAGTGTTACATATGCAACTAACAGTGCTTCTAAGCCTATAATGTTAACTTTCCTATTTTTTTTTCTTTCTGGTCCTTTAGTAGTCAACCTATGTGAATATAATGCTAATTAAAAATGCAATAAAAGAACATAAAAATACAGTATATAACCATTAGTAAAGGTTATTATGGTCTGGTTTTCTAAGTTTAAGTACAGATTTGATGGAGCAGTTTGTATTCAGTCCTGGGTGACAAAAAGCTTTAGGTGAATTTTCCACTGTAGTTCCTTTTTTCCAAGTATAGTTCCTATGTTGACTTTAAGTGGGACAGTTGTTACTTTCTCCACTATGTGGAGCATAAATTTCTCAAAGTTTCTGCACTGCAGAGTATGTCTGGTTAGTGGATTATTAAGATTGTTTCGTCAGATGTCTGATAAGTGTTTAGTAACCCTTACCTTTAGGGCATTGATAGTCCTGCCTATGTAGAATGCTGTACATACTGTGCAGATGGCCCTGTACACTTGCTTTTGCAGTCATTTTTTGCTGTGCTATAATATCTCTTTTTTGAGTTCTGACAATAAAGGCTGTTTCTCTTACTCATAAAGTTACAACATTTGCATCCTGGAGGTATGCAGGGAAAGGTTCCAGCACCTATGTATTACTGGGCAATAGTCCTTCTACCCAGCTCCTAATATTTCACCCTTTATGATAGATGAAAGTAGAGTCAAGGTCAAATATCTTAATAATGGACTGTTTTCCACAGATGATGCTCCAGTTTTCATGCATGGTATTTTTATTTCAAGACAGTCTTTTGAAAATGTGGGAATCATATTTCTTTTGCGTTTCACTTTGTCAATATCATTATGTGAGCTTGGTATATTAGTTTGTTCTTGTCGTGATGGATTGAATAGAGTTGGATCGTTGTTCTGTTTCCTGGTTTCAATGGGACCGAGTATGTCTTTTATTAGCTGCCCACTGTAACCCCTTTCAAGAAAGTCACTTTGGAGTTTGTTCAGGTTATGTAGTAACTGCATCATTTCCCCAGGTACATGAGTCATCCTCATCCCTTCTGACTTTTACTTTATGATTTTGGGGTGCATAATCTTTGCATGTAGCAACAGGTTTCCCAGTGTGGGTTTTCTAAACAACTCATTATTTAACATTATATAATTTTCTTTTTTGTAAATGGTGAGATCCAGAAAGTCTACCTTTTCAAATCTGTAGAAGTTAGTGACATGCAGGAAGTCTTGTCGACTTTTCAATGTACTCAAACAATTCCTTAAGTTTTTCCAGTGAGCTGTTCCATGAGATGAAAATATCATCAATAAAGTGATAATAACAGTTCATATATGGAAATAGTCAGAGGTGTAGATGGTATTTTCTTCCCACTTGGTTAAGGCTATGTTTAACAGGCATGGGGCCATTTCTGCTCCCATGGCTATTCTTCTCGTTTGTTTGTACCATCTCTGGTTAAAATGAAAGAAGTTGTTTTTAAGTACTATGCCCAGAAGCTCACTTACTACATGTATTTCCCTGGGCTTGGTGGAAGTTCTTGTGTCCAGGAATTCTTTAACTGCCTCAATGCAGTACTTCTGTGGAAGTACAATGTAAAGCACTTCCACAACAGTGGTGACAAGTACAGTGTCTGGCTTGATCCTAATTTCTCTAACCTTTTTCAGAGTGTCAGAAGTGTCCAAGATGTACGATGGCGCATTTCTGACAGTTTTTTTTTTATTTTAAATTCCAAATAGATCAATAGGGGCTCAGTAGCAGAGCCTCCTTCCACTACCACTGAATGATATGAGGGTCAGCAAGGTTTTTGCGTGACTTGCAGATGCTAAAAAACTGGGGTATCCTCAGGTGAGGGACTATGAGAAAATTAACGAAATCATCACCAAGTAGATTACCTGAGTTCAGAACAGTAATTCTTGTGTTCACCAGTCTGTAGACACTGATGATATGTTCAATGTCCACCTTTTGTGGAAGTTCTGATTTCTCAACATTGTCTCAATTTTATGGTTGTAGGAATCAGTGTCAGTGATGAAGATGCCCCCACCTTTGTCTGCCTTCATCCCTCTCCTCCTAAAACTTTTTAGTGCTGACAGTTCATTCTGGGACACGTTATAAACCTTTCTTGTGCAGGGCTTTGTATGAATTCTATGAATGTCTTTCTCACATTTCTTCTCATATGTCCATATAGTTGGGTGGAGAGATAGGCACAATGTAATTGGTTTCTTCCATTTAGACTCATAACTGATGATTTTATTTTCCATTTCTTAGTCCTCATTCTACCTGATGCACCAAATTTCATTCTCCTTTCATAAAAAAAAGAAAAGCTTCCTGCAAAACAGCTTAAGGTCAATAATGGTGTTAACCAAGTTGTTATGGGATATAAATGCCAGCCCCTTTTCCAGCAGTTTTTCTTATTTTCAGTCTGAGAAATTTTGGAGTGGTTCCATATTTTGATTTTCCATGGATTGCTGTGGTGCTAGATCGAGTTCCCTGATGTATCCGTCGGGGGGGGGGGTTGCTGTACTCCTGGGACGTAATACTTGTGCCCCTTTCCTGTCTTGTCTAGGTTTCTCCATTGCCTTAGGGCATGGTGTTTTCTTGTAGGATTTCACTATCCTCTCTTGTTGCCTGGGTGTTTGTTGTGTGAAGTGGACCTGTGATGATCTCCTTTCTTCTCTCTTTTGTGGACCTTTGTCTGGAGGAGCTGCTTTTTAAGCCAAAGGAATATCCTGCTCAGGGTGGTATATTGCTAGGTCACTTTTTTCTGGGAGTTATCATTTCTGTGAAGAGTATCACCTGTAGCTTGGTCATTAGTCCCAACAGCATCAACACTGTTTATTGCTTGGTCATTACAGTGTTTGGATATTCCAAAGGGGCCAGGATTTCCAAGTCTTGCAAGTTGGTCATTAAGGTCTGTTTCTGTTTTTTTTCCATCTTTGCCATTCCTACCATAGTCCTTTTCATCTCTTGTAAGGAAGTATGTAAATCAAAGGGTATTGTCTATAATGTATATGCGGGCTACTGGGATAGTTTTCATGACTCCCACAAATAGCAAAGATGTGACCTATATCAAAATTTTGCAATATGTGACTTTCTACAGGGACATCTTGCTGGTGATGCTGAATATGTCATGGAACCCTGGTTCATGACACCCATTTGAAATCCAAACAAACTGACCAGTAGACAACCATGCACTATCAAAAATGAGTAACATTATAGAGCATATATTTGTGCTGCTGACATCATGCTTTTGCTGTCTGGATTCATACTGTGGTGTCCTGCATTATGATCCAGCCATGTGTGTGTGCCAACATAATGACCACATGTGCATGTTACACAATATTTTAGTTAGGAAGCAGTTAGTGCAGGGTGGGGTGGCCTGTTGCAGGGCCAGCAGTTCCCAGAATCACAGGCAGTGGAAGCTAAGAGAAATAAGGAGTCCGAGGAGGACCCAGCAGCAGGGGTTAACCATGCCCAAGAAGGTGGCTACAGTATGCCATGGCACTAGCAAAGAAGCAATAAATTGCACATAGCTTTACAACATAACTATACAAGTACCATAGTATAAATGATGCATGCAAAAACATCAGACTGTGCTTACCCATGCATAGGCTGGCCACGCTGTGTATCAGACACAAGCAACCCACTAATAATGTAGAAAGGGCAGGGTACTGTTATCATCATTTGCACATGTGGACAAGTGAGTACAGAGGTGCATGTCCTTCAAAGCAAAGTTTGTGAGTGTGACTGCTGAGGTGTAGAAAAAGAAAAGGCACTTTTATGGGAAGTGTGAGAACCAGTATAGGGGAATTAATGTCAAGAAGGGCCAGGTTTCACTGGATGTGTGTAATGTGCTGGGGGCTGTGGTGGAATGTGTTTGTATGTGTGCGTGTGTGCATGTGTGTGTGTGTGTGTGCACGCATGTGTGTGCGCGAGTGCGCGCACGTGTGTGTGTGTGTGCACGCATGTGTGTGCGCACGTGTGTGTGTGTGTGTGTGCACGCATGTGTGTGCGCGAGTGCGCGCACGTGTGTGTGTGTGTGTGTGTGTGTGTGTGTGTGTGTGTGTGTGTGCCTACAGGACTTAGCCTCAGCAGTTGGTGCAGCACAGCAGATTGGCCTACCTGACAGGTGCAGGTCATGTACGTCAGAGGATTCAGATTCTTATGCATGTCCTCGCACATTACAATAGACTCAATGAGATATTACACTGGCTTATCACAATCTTGGCTAGATGCTGTTGTGCTACATGACCTTGATCAACTTCTGCCAGAAGATGTGCCAGAATGCTGATGGTCACAACCACTGGACACCATCTTCTGGGAGTAGACAGCTCCATAATAAAATTTCCTATGGAAATGCTAGCACTAGGAGCAGGATCTCTATCATCCACAGCCATGTTAGCTAACATCCGTTGATGTAGCACATGACTGGTTATGAGGATGGCCCCTCACCCATGCCAGATGACCCAATGTAGATACTACATAGTCCAATGTTTGATTCATTCTATCCAAGGAATCACACAGATATGGAGCATGCACTCCTGTAGGTCACCTTGCACAGTCTGGATCACCCTTATTATCACTGCCATGGTTATGGTAGAACTTGCCTGTGCCTCCATATCTTGGGTTGTGGCCACTGACATACCAATCTCAGTAGGTGGGTAACCAAATCTCCAGCGAGCACCATTACTGCCCCTCTTAATATTACAAGTTTATGGTTGCCAGGTTTGTTAATATATTGTTTAGAGTATCATGAATAAATGGTAGCTATGATTACTGTGTTTTTATTACCCAGTTTTATCTCAATGAGTGTCCAGTCAAGAGCAGAATTGTTTGTTGCATTACTTTTTGAAAGGAATCTATAAGAAAGACTGACATATTTATTAATTTAAGTAGCCATCTCTATCCCCACTTCTTTGTCCTGGGCCATTGTCTGTAATGATATGAGTGATATTTGTAATGATATAAGGTAAAATCCAGCTACGGTCTTTCAGCCAAGTTTCTATGATGGTGACAGTTTTGGGTCTATGTAATTTTAATCAAATCCAGCTTAGCTGATTTGTCGTTAATAGTGATAATGTTAAGATTTGCTATGTTAAGCCCTTTGTTTTTTATTGCCTATTTCACGCTGTGTTGGTGGCATTTAGGAGAGTAATGTATGTCTGGACATCTCCTGATAATAACAGCGAGATAATGAAAATCAGTGTAATTGTAAAATGTTTGTGGCCATTGGGTAGATTATAGACGTGTCAGTAATTTTAAGATATAAATAAATGTATCAACTTTTATGAAGATGCGCCTTGTAGTACACAAGCAATTCCCACCACCCATTAATGGTAACTGTAAATGATACAGATAAAGGGTGTATTGATTGCTGTGTGTCTGAGTTTTTTTTTTTGTTTAAACAATTTTTATTAATTTACAGAAATAACATTAAATTAATACATACATATATATATATATATATATATATATATATATATACACACACACACACACACACACACACATATATATATATATATATATATATATATATATATACACACACACACACACACACACACACACACACATATATATATATATATATATATATATATATACACACACACACATATATATATATATATATATATATATATATATATATATATATAGGATAAATTATTATAACAAACTATATACAATATTTACAATTGGCCTAAGTAAAAGAAGTATTTTTTTGCGCAATAACAAGCATTTCATCTTCACTCTCTATTAGAAAAAAAAGTTGGGTTAGACTTTAATGTTACAATAAGAGAAAGAATTTTCTTCCAAGGGTTATAAGTCCATTTTTTAGAATAAGTTCTTTCTTCTTTGACTTTTATTTCCAGTAGAGTTTTTGATAGGATGTGGGGTTAAAAGCCAAAGGGCTAAGCTGATGTTATGATTCTGGATGTTAATATTATGTACAAAATGATGAAAGTATTAGACATGTTAGTTGTAACCTATTAAAAGAATAGACAGAAAAGAGGGAAAATAAATATATGTAAATATAAAAAGAGAATATCTCATAAAAGACTTATTGGGACTATAAATTATGCAAGGGAGATAACCTATAAGTGTGAATTGCAATACTGCAGTGGGAAAACAACAAACTTGGCTGTACTCTGTGAGTGATAGTAATTATAGTAATAGAGGGAGGGATGAGGTAGTACTGAAGAAGGGGGAGTGGCTAGGGCAGTATACATGAAATGATGTGAAAGAGGAGCTGAGGTAGTAAGGGGGAGTGACTACATTATGCAGAAATTGATTTGGGAGGAGGAGCTGAGGTAGTGTTGTAATGTTAGTAAGATTTTCTTTTACATTTGATAGAACAGAGTATGTACGTGCTCATCCCAAGTGATGAGAAGTCAAGGTTTCTAGTGGTACAACTTAATCTGTTGTCTCAGTACTTGATGAATTGTTCTTAAAATTTGAATTACTAAAAGCTCACAGATTAAACAACAATGCACTGTTTAATAGGTTTGTGTTTGAATGGCTTTTCACAAATCTAGGAATACATCTTAGAAAACTGACAGTGCTATAGCCTTGTGCAAACAGAACAGTGAAATGTTTTATGGCTAACATTAGGAAAGCTGTGAAAATTGCCAGTATGCAAGGTGTGCAATGGAAGCAAGGTTATTTCATATTACTAAGGGGGATGCAAGAGTGCAATGGATCCCAATGTGGGGCAACACCGGCTAGCTTGATACTTACATGCATAAAGGAGAACAAGATTCTAGTTCTGGTGAGAAGTAAGGCAGGCTCCCATTGAGACTTTCTGAACCAGGGATAGTCATCTACAAAAATATGACAAAGGCTCACACTAATTATGAGAGACAGGCAAAGGAAATGAATTTCACAATAGGACAGACAGTTCTCAAAACAGGTTAGACAAGGGAAACATTCTTCTGGGTACTTTCCATAGCCTTATGTAGTCAAAAACATGGTTAACATCTTGGTCAATAAACACACTGTGTTGAGACACTGTCCATTGTGAAATATTTCTGCATACTCCCATGAGTAGAAATGTGACCTTTTAGTTAGGACAGGTTCCAGTGATGTGTATGATGTAATATTCACTACCTTGGAGAAGACATATGACAGGGCAGCTACATTGCAGTACTACACTCTTGACTCACACATTAATGAAAGACTTTGCTGGTTTTACTGAAATGGGAGCATCTTCAGAAAAGCACATGCTTAAGAAGACAGCATGCAGGATTTTTATAGAAGAATTATGACATTGAGAATTTCAACTGATTTCATTGGTTACATTTCTATCAAATAATTACACAGCTAAACATTGACTGTAAAGTTAAAGAAAAATCACATCACTAGTCAGTATATAATATATCTTAATATTCAAAACATATGATACAGAAAGCCAGTAGACAAACCGGAGAGTTCAAGACGCAAAGAGTGAGAGTAATTGTCACATATATTCCAAAAATAAAAGTTATCAAGAGATGTATTAATAAGCACAAGAACAAATTACAAACTATTAGTTAAGTGAGCTTCTGCAACAACATGTGTGGTCTTCTGTAACGAGCCTGCAATAAGTAACAGGAAATGTAAATGGAATAAAACTGTTGGTTATATATATATTTCACTGCACACTGTAATTTCTATAACTATGTAAAGCAGGAAAATATTTCTTTGGCGTAGCTGTTAGAAACAAATAACTGATTCATCAAACTATTATTTATAATTCTACATATATAGTCTATTAGGATACTTGCAAATGAGGTAGTGTTTATGCAGGAAAAAATACCACAGCATTAAAACTAGACCTATGGAACATCCATCTGATATAATGGAAAAAGAAGCACTTATGTAATGATGCCATGTTTAAACATTTCAAGAATGGTAAACTAGAATGTAGTTTTTAACTTAAGGACATAGAAAAATTATATGCAAAAAAAAGTGGGTGGAGGCTTAATAACGATTTTTGAGATTAAATTGTTTCTGAAATAAAAGTAAACAGTTTATTATAACCAGAGCACTGAAAATCCATGCAAGAGCTTTAAGGACATCTTCTGGCAATTTTAGAGAATGCAGTTAATAAGCATTTCAGTCTTTTAAATTAGTATATACAGTATTTTGAGTAGGAATTGTACTACTCTTTAAATTAATAATGCATTTAACATTTTAGATATAAAATTAGTTGATGCAAGTGTAAACCATGACATTTGTTGGAAAGGATGATGTCAATGATGTAATTCTTCTTTATAAAAATGTGGTGTGCTGTCTAGTTAATTGTTTGCTCTCCAGAAGAAACTAAGTTACCACCTACCCCTCTCACAGGGTAGTATCTGCTTGGGAAGCTGTACCCTTCAGGGGGAAAAACTTAAAAAATGACAAATGTCCTGAGATTTCATGACATAAATATTTCCTAAGAATCCTCTAATAGCTGTATGAAACAATTATTCAGTATCTAAAACACCTCAGCATGATATAAAACAGAAACAGCTTGGATGCTATGCAAGAGAGTTTTTATTTTGGCAACAAAGTAAAATCCAGTCCTTTGTAATGGTTGTGGGTACAGTTTGCCCTGAAAAGTACTTGTTTCCATACAAAATGTTGCACGCTGAGCATCTGAAGAGGTGTCAACCTTACAGTAGACTGTCACTTTAGTGGAAATGGAGAAGTCTTTTATTAACATTTAAATAAAGAGTGACCTACTGCATCAATGCTGCTTTGTGTCACACTTATAGGTTCATAGGTAGGTACTAGGCTATTGGCCCTAGGGCCTGTATAAGCTTAGCCAAAAAGGTACCCTGGCTTTCGCCATCCAAGAAAATTATTTTCCTGTGCCATTGTTGAGCAGAGCCACAGAAGTGATCCCCAGGGTGAATTTCCTATTTCCCATCCAATTATCAAGATTTTTCTTGAAGAGTGCTAATGAGGAGCTTTGCTTGATATAGCTAGGTAGTTTGTTCCCGAGTATGGGGAGTCTCTTGGACAGGAATCTATCCCTCCAGCATGTTCTGTTTATTGTGGTGACCAGGTTTAGGTCCCTAGATTGTGTAGCTCGGAGGGATTGGGATTTCTTTAAGTGGAGCATGTCCAACAGCACTGGGTTTGACATAGCTTTGTATGTTAGGCAGAGATCGCCTCTGAGTAGGCGATATGCGACGGAGTAAAGCTGGAGTTTTTTGAGACGGTCTGCATAGGGCCGTTAATCATCTTTGTGAGGTATTTCTGTGGCCTTTCCAGTTGTTGTAGATGTTTTGTGAGGTACATACCAAAAGGGGAGTTGTACTCTATAATGGGTCTAATGAGTGACGAGTAGAGGAGAACAATGACCTCTTTTTTCCTGAATGAGAAACCTTTTGTGATTAGGTGTGCCATGTAGAAGGATTTCCTAACTACTGTGGTGATGTGATTATCAAAGGAGGGACTACTGTTCACCTGTCCTAAGGTCTCTTATCACACATTTGGTGTTAAGTAGATTTCTGCCTATGTGGTAGTTCATGGGTACAGAGTTTTTACTAAAGTGGATGACACTGCTCTTTTTGGCATTGAGTTTGAGGCCATGGCTCTGACACCAGGCATCTGTCTCAGTGAGGCCCTTCTGTAGGATGTCCACATCATTTGGGGACTTGACTATAGCTTCTAGTTTGCAATCATCTGTGAACTTCATTAGCCAGAGGCCTTCTGTGTTAGCCTGTACTTTAGAGAAGTAGATACCAAACAGGAGAGGTCCCAGGACGGAACCCTGAGGTACTCCACTTGTCACTGCTTTGAGGTCAGATTTGGAGTCTGCAACTTTTACAGTGTGGGTTCTGTCAGTGAGCCAGTTGGCAACCCATCTTGTGATGTAGGGATTTATACCTAGTTTAGTGAGTCTAGCTATAATTTCAGAATGGGGGATGGTGTTGAAAGCCTTGGCGAGGTCAAGATAGGCTGTGTGAACCACCTTACCCTCATCTACGGCTTTGGTGACTGCCTCAAAGAAGTCGATCAGGTTCAGGAGGCATGATCTGCCTTTCACAAACCCGAACTGGGTGGGATCCAGAGTTTGGAGGTTACCAATGTCTTTGTTTATGAGTTCCATGATGATACGTTCCATGGCCTTGCAGACCAGGCTCATCAGGCTAATAGATCAATAGTTTCCAGGATCAGTGGTGGCTCCCCCTTTGTGGAGTGGGATAACTGTTGCTGTGCACCATTCAGTGGGCACAAAGCCTGATGTGAGGCTATTATTGAACATGGTGCTTAAGTGGGGAGCCAGTTCATTCTGAAGTTTGTGTAAAATGCAGCCTGGGATGTTGTCTGGTCCCATGGATGCTGTGTTTTTGGTTTTAGAGAGTGCAGCTTTTACCTGCGTAGTTGTGATTACAGGGACTCTGCATTCTTCCTGTATAGATATGGGCCCTTTAGGGGGTGGGGGTGGGGGGTAAAGTTAGCACTGAACCTATCTGCCAGGATGTTAGCAATATCAGTTGGTTCTGTAATTTTCGTGCCTTTGTGCTGTAACTCAGAGCAGATCTGGGTGTTGCCATTGAGATTCTTGACATAGCTATAGAATGCTTTGTGGTTGTCCTTAGAATCAGTGGCAATTTTGTTTTCGTAGCTAGCTTTTAAGAGATCTCAGCTTCTTACTGAGGCTGACCAGGGAGCTCCTCCACTCATGGGATTTTATTCTTTTTTGCAACAGTTTCTTCCTTCTGTTGTACAGTTTGTTTAAGACAGGGGACCACCAGATTGGCTTCCTTTTTTTGGAGGATAGCATCTTGGTTCTGTTTGGGATAGCACGGTCCATGCACTCGTGTAAGTGCTTATAGAGTGCATTTGTGTAGGATTCAGCAGTTGTAACTGTATTGTCCATCTGCATGGGTGTCATGAAGTTCACCACTTCTGTTTTAAGAAGCATAAAGTTGGCTTTGGAGAATTTTTTTATTGTGGTTTCCTTAATGGGGGGTGGGGGCGGGATGTGAATATCAAGGGTGATTAGCTTATGGTCGGATCGGACCAATGAGGAGTTGACTTCAGGTGTGAAACACTGGTCACTCATGTTGGTAATGACTAGGTCTAGGATATTGTTTCCCCTGATGGCGGTGTGGATAAGTTGATCCAGGGCATTGGAGTTTATGAATTCCAGAAAGCGTTGAGCTAAGGAGTTGGTACACGAGTAGTTTTCCCAGTTAATGGTGGGGTAGTTGAATTTGCCCATTATTAGGGTGCTTGGCTGAACCCTAATATTTTCCAGTACATCAAGAAAAGAGGAGTGGGAATCCTGGGGCATTGTGGGGGATTTCAGTTTTGCCCAGAGATAGTTGCACTTGGATAACCTTGGATGCATTATGCTGAACAACTAGCCTGGAGGTGTGGATATCCTTAATAAATATGGACACACCTCTGCCTTTGGTGTTTCGGTCCAGGTTACATGGCCGAAAAGTGTGGTATGAGGTATAACCTGGTAGTAAAGGTGCTCTCTGGAACCTTGAACCAGGTCTCAGTCACAGCACAGATATCGATGTTCCCCATTTTAAGGAGTGCCTCGAGTGAGTGCATTTTGAGATTTAGACTTCTAGCATTGAGTAGCATTACCCTCAGTTTTTGCTTGCCTGTTCCTGTTACAGTGGTGAATTTGTTATTTGAACCTTGCCTAAAAAAGGCACTATAGGGGCAACAAGAGCCTTAGCCAGTATCCGAAAACCCAGGGGCGACAGGTGCAGGCCATCTGTGGTAAAGCATCGTGGTTTGTCGACCATGTCATCCCAAGCAGACAGATACTGGATCCCCTTAGAATGACACCAGAAGCTTAGCCAATTATTGAAGTCAATCATTTTGTCCTTGTACTGCAGTATCATTCTGGGCGATGGCAGAATGTTACTCAGGGCTAGGGTCATACCTGACTGGGCTACAAGATCGGAGAGCTCTTCCATGTCTCTTTTCATGTAGTCCAGGGCAAGAATACTTGAGAAAGGCAGGCACAGAGCCAAGAGTTTATGAAGCACTTTCTTCTTGGTAGATTATGCATGGTAACCACAACAGAGAGTTCCCAATTTCTCTCCTAACATTTCCTAACTGTGTCCTCCACCATGTTGCCAAATAGAGTGGTCTTGCTAGATTGCATGTGTGACCATGATGAAGCGTTCCTAACTTCTCTCCTGACATTTCCTAATTGTATCCTCGACCATTTTGCAGAATAGAGAAGGTCTTATTAATGATATGTTCATAATGCTAACCATGGGATCCTCTGCAAAACTGTTAAGCATTGTCCCTCACAGATACACATACAGATATGCTACTCGTTGCTGACATACTTACCAATTTGGCAACACAATATGAAGCTTTAAGGGTGTAGGACACTGCTTTTTTTAGCTGCTCCAAGAAGTTGAACTCAAAATGTTATTATAACCTGGAGAATAAAGTAATCCTTTATTTTCTCTAGAGCTTCTTTCAACAGAGATCTCAGGAAGTTTGTCATGTAAACAAGATTCAGTTCAATCCAAGTCACTTTTATTTATTACTAGAAGGCTACAAGGCAAACGGATTGGCCCAATGGACATTTTGGCTATGATCCAGAGGAGTGCAAGAAAAAAACTTCAAGAACAAACAAAAGAAAGACAAACACAGACTGTCACATGGTACTAATATCAAGTACTGCAGACAATGAACAAATATTGATGAAAATGTGCTGACATAATCTTAGATATGCAACATAACAGAATGAGCAAGAAATACATTAGTGCACCATGTACATTTAGCCCCCTCATTGCAAGAAGCAATATACACAGTATGTCATAGTTATTTCGCTTTCAGCAATACAAAAGTTGCAGGAAACAACTATATATGTAAAAAGAAAAGCTTGTGTACCTGATTATGTAAACTGGTGGCCCAAGGAAAGACATTTCTTGAACACTGGCTGCAGAGTCCCTTATTAATTAAAAAGCTACTAGTAGTTGCATTCATCATGACTTCTGTTTCATGGATTGTTTTTCAAATTCTGCTACTTTAGTAAGGCTAGGCCCTGATAATTTGTAGTACATCTAAAGCCAGATGGCATCATGATTATAGGTGTCAGAGAAGGCCCCAGCCCTGGCCACCCCTTTCCAAACTGCTCTAACACTATAGGTTGTTGTAATAACACTTATTGCTCTAGTCCCACTCACATTATTATTAAAATGCAGTAGGGTGCTTCTCTTCTTATGCTCATCACTACACTTTTGTTTCCTCCTTACCTGCTACAGTCTAGTGTGAACTTAATGACTCATTAGCCCATCGCTGTAGAACAAATGGATTTCCTCAGCAGCACTATCAGCATTGTGGCAGACATCAAAGGAATATTACACCAAATGGGTCACCTCAGTACTGCCACATCTACAATTACATAATAAGGGCAGTTTGGGTTAACACTTTTTTTCTCACAAGTGCTTCTGATTCCAATCAAAAGTGCACATTAGTGCAGTATTCCAGTGCAAAAGCAGTAAGTGAAACAATATTAACCATCAGACTTTCAAGACTCAGCATGGGTTTAGGTACAAGGGACATGAAGAAAACCATACTCTTCATAAACAGTATGTTGTATAAAATAACAGTTCAGCACGGTCTTCTTCCCAAGCAAAATATTACACACACAGAGCCACTCAAAGTTGGCCCATAATGTTCAAGGCTCACAGGTATTTCCCTTTAGTGCGTTCATAGCACAAGCTGTAACAGTCCCACAAGTGGAGAAGTGGAGAAGACTCTCAATAGCTTCCTATATAGGCATGACAAACTCTATAGGTGCAACAGCCTTCATCTAGATATCCTTTACAGGATAGCAGTTCCACTTTTCTATGACACTTCTGAGGACTAAACAAAATCCAAAACAGTACGCACGCCAAAAACAGACTCAACTGAAGGAAACGCACTTTCTCAAATGAATGAGACTCCACAATCCTTTATTATACAAAAGATTTAGCGCTTTCATCCACTAATATACGTGAACTTCATCAGAATAACTACAGTCATTTACACATCCCTTATATAAACCAATTTGGTGCCAAAAATCTACTTTAAAAATTACTTTGGTGTTAAAGAAATATACACCAATAAATTAAAAACTAAATTATAACATTTACACATACATAAAATAACATTCACATATACATAAAATATATAAAAATGTCAGTGTGAAAGACATAATAAATAAAACTTTTTTACTATTTTATTACATTAGATCGTATTTGCAAAATAGGTTTAATGGTTATGTAATCATTAAGACCAGGAAGATTTAAAGCATCAGTAAGTAGTTGCCATTTGGTCTCCTTATACCCTAATAATGTCTTAAAATTACCTCCTCTTGAACCTAATTTAAAACATTTCCCATAGGTGTAGCCATTGATCATTGGCTTAAACATATCTATGGCACTATGCCTCATATGGTTAAAGATTCATGGGCCTTTCTTAGTAGCCTTACCCCTGAAATTTGGAAGCAAGGATTGTATTACATTACCATTGACGTTATTGACCTTTTTTCATGCATCCCCAAGGAAACAGGCTTGGATGGGTTTTGCAATAGTATTAGACAACACACTAACTTAAACTGGGATACTGTTTCCATTATACTGGAGTTGATGTCTATTGTGCTTGACAACAATTTTATCTACTTTGAGGGTGAGTATTATAGGCAGACCAGGGGTGTGGCGATGGGGGCAGCGTATGCCCCCATGTTTGCCAACCTGGTTATGCTAGATTGGGAAACCCAATATGTGTTTCAGAGTAGATTTTATATGCACATTAGAGACTACTCGAGATTTTTGGATGACATTTTCATCTTGTGGGAAGGCCCGTACAATATTTTTGAGAAATTCATGACCTACATCAACAATACCACCACATTCTTACGATTTACATACACATGTAGTACTAGTGGTATAGCATTTTTGGATACGTATATTTCCAATACAACTTCTGGATTTAGGTCCAAAATATATAGAAAAGACACCTTCTCAAATAGTTATCTTGAATATAGTAGTAATCACCCTAGGAAACTTATGAGAAATATTTTAAGGGGCAATGTATACCAGCTGCCTGGATGACATCCCAATATGATGATGTGTTGAGGGAAATGGATACCATTGAGAATTTTTTCAAGGTGAGAGGATACCCCACTTCATTATTAGAAGATGTGAAAAGGTATGTTACAAGTGAATGGGGAAGGAAATACCCCCCCCCCCCATATTGGGAAAACCATTAGTGAAAACTATTCCTTTGGAAGTGAGAAAGAATGACATGAATTACAACAGAGCTTGTGTTTTGAAATATTCACCATATGTGAACAGGTTCAAACAAATTATGGTGAAAAATTGGAATACATTGATGACGGACAGTGAAATAAATAAAGTTGTTGGAGCAGCACCCTTCTTTGTATATAAAATGGGTAATAATCTAAAGAGGGTATTGGAACACAATAGGGCTGTTATTAAACACAACAGACACACTAGGAAGTGTGGGAGTTGCAGACAATGTCCTGCTATTTTAGAGGATGAAGGGCTAGTGTTAGAAAATGTTAACAACACCAGGGTCACTTTTGCAAATGGGAACTGTAATTCCAAATGTGTTGTTTATATGGCCAAATGTATGGTCTGCCCATGTTATTGCATTGGGAAAATGGAGAGATGCCTGAGGAACAGGATTTATGATCATTTATATAACATCACTAAGAAAGACAAGACAAATGCATTGTTTAGGCACATTGAGGCAAAAGGGGATGATCATACATTTAAATTTGCCATTCTCGAGCAGATTAAATTAGGTCCAAGAGGAGGTAATTTTAAGACATTATTAGGGTATAAGGAGACCAAATGGCAACTACTTACTGATGCTTTAAATCTTCCTGGTCTCAATGATTACATAACCATTAAACCTATTTTGCAAATACAATCTAATGTAATAAAATAGTAAACATTTTTTTTTATTTATTATGTCTTTCACACTGACGTTTTTTATATATTTTATGTATATGTGAATGTTATTTTATGTATGTGTAAATGTTATAATTTACTTTTTAATTTATTGGTGTATATTTCTTTAACACCAAAGTAATTTTAAAGTAGATTTTTGGCGCCAAATTGGTTTATATAAGAGATGTGTAAATGACTGTAGTTATTCTGATGAAGGGTACGTATATTAGTGGATGAAAGCGCTAAATCTTTTGTATAATAAAGGATTGTGGAGTCACATTCGTTTGAGAAAGTGCATTTCCTTCAGTTGAGTCTGTTTTTGGCGTGTGTACTGTTTCGGATCTTGTTTTGTTGCTGTTACGCCAATTGTGTTTTATTTCTGAGGACTACTAGGGTTAGAGGAAAGTACATCAGACAAGCTTTCTAAGATCTGGTAAAAAATACACGTTCTTTTATCCTCATGTGACTTCATGCTTTCTGCCTGTAGAGTTTGTATCTGATGTCAAAAGTACACCCTCAAGTGTCCAACATGAGTTCTGCTGGGGTGTTTTGTATCTCTCTCAGTGCTCCCCACAGTATTTGAAGCTGGCAAAACAGCCACTACATTACATGACCCCCCCCCCCGAGCATAGAACCACTGGCTCCAGTGCAAGCCCACCTGACAAGGATGGAATTATTGTCTATCGGCTTGTAAAACCACTCAAGGGGTGCATTATCTGTAACCAATGGAAGTTCTCTGCCCAACAGATAATACTTAAAGGTAGATAAAGCCTACTTAACAACCAAATACTCTTCCTCAGTTACTGAATACTTAATTTCACAGTTACTTAACTTCTAACATGTATATACCAAAGTGGGTGTTCATCTCCATCAACAGTTTGTGCCAATAGTGCTCATAAGCATAATTCAAAGGCATCTGTGAACACTGTGAAAAATGTGGGGCTATGGAGGTGGATTCAGATCTCAGCATACTCTAACTTCACTGTGAAAAGTCTGGGGCTATGGAGGTGGACTCAGATCTCAAAATAATCTAACTTCACTGTGAAAAGTCTGGGGCTATGGAGGTGGATTCAGATCTCAGCATACTCTAACTTCACTGTGAAAAGTCCTGTGTTAAGGAGGTAGACTCAGATCACAACATACTCTAACTTCACTGTGAAAAGTCCTGGGTTAAGGAGGTAGACTCAGATCTCAGCATATAACTTCAATGTGAAAAGTCTGGGGCTATGGAGATGAGCTCAGATCTCAACATACTCTGACTTCACTGTGAAAAGTCAGGGGCTATGGAGGTGGGCTCAGATCTCAACATACTCTAGCTTCAATGTGAAAAGTCTGGGGCTAATGAGGTAGGCTCAGATCTCAGGATACTCTGACTTCACTGTGAAAAGTCTGGGGCTAATGAGGTAGGCTCCGATCTTAGCATACTCTAGCTTCAATGTGAAAAGTCTGGGGCTAATGAGGTAGGCTGAGATCTCAACACACTCTAACTTCACTGTGAAAAGTCTGGGGCTAAGGAGGTGGGCTCAGATCTCAACATACTCTAACTTCACTGTGAAAAGTCTGGGAGTAAGGAGGTGGGCTCAGATCTCAGCATACTCTAACTTCACTGTGAAAAGTCTGGGAGTAAGGAGGTGGGCTCAGATCTCAGCATACTCTAACTTCACTGTGAAAAGTCTCGGAGTAAGGAGGTGGGCTCAGATCTCAGCATACTCTAACTTCACTGTGAAAAGTCCGGGAGTAAGGAGGTGGGCTCAGATCTCAGCATACTCTAACTTCACTGTGAAAAGTCTGGGGCTAAGGAGGTGGGCTCAGATCTCAACATACTCTAACTTCACTGTGAAAAGTCTGGGGCTAAGGAGGTGGGCTCAGATCTCAGCATACTCTAACTTCACTGTGAAAAGTCTGGGAGTAAGGAGGTGGGCTCAGATCTCAGCATACTCTAACTTCACTGTGAAAAGTCTGAGGCTAAGGAGGTGGGCTCAGATCTTAGCATACTCTAATTTCACTGTGAAAAGTCTGGGGCTAATGAGGTAGGCTCAGATCTCAACACACTCTAACTTCACTGTGAAATGTATGGGGATAAGGAGGTGGGCTCAGATCTCAACATACTCTAACTTCAGTATGAAAAGTCCAGGGTGAGGAGGTGGGTTCAGATCTCAAAATACTCTAATTTCACTGTGAAAAGTCTGGGGCTAAGGAGATGGGCTTGAATCTCAACATATTCAACATTTTTGAATTCCTAGTCTATCTCTTCGTGGGGTGGGAGGGGGGTCCTTGGCTAAGTCAGTCAAGCGGCATACTATAGAGGTAAAATTTGATACATATTTACAGGAGCAGTTGGCCAATCTCAAGAAGGTCTAAAAGATGATGTGCAAAGGTTTTTTTCTGCCATTTCCTTTTGCTGTACGTATGCTCTCATAATATAAAGTGGGTTTGCAGTTTTTATTTCAGTTACTTCATTGGAACTATATTTACTGAGTTTAATAAAACTCTTTCTATTTTCTGTATGCTGAACAGCTGCCCACTTACTTCCTGAATCTGTGCCATCTGGTCCTGCCTTCTGATGATGTAATAATAATTGGTAGGCATGCTTTTCTGTGTTCAGCAGCAGATTTCAGTACAAAGTGGCAAAGAATTTAGTGCAGTCAGTTGGACAACAAATGAATAAATAAAGGATATCAGCACTTTAAACTATTAAATCTCAAATTTGTTTACTTCTTTCAAACAAACACAGTGACAAATCTTTTCTTGTAGTCTAAAGCACTATTTACAAACAGCTCCCACTGTCACAACTCCTAGAGCTAACCTCCATTGTACTAAACATGCCTCTTTTGTTTTACTGCCTCACTTTAGCAATCTCTCCCAACACACCTAAAAGAAAGTGCCACTACTCCTAATTCAGGGGGAGCTTAAAATATACCTGTTAAAACAAATCCAGTGTACCTGTTTCTTCAATGACCAGTTCACCTAACCTCTATGACATTCCTTCTCCCTCTGTATGACCTTGCTCAACTCCGCCTCTCTGTCTTCCCATTGACTTGTGAATTATATCGTACATCATATAAATATTGGTAATTTTTGACTGAATGTTAGATGTACTCATACTATGTTATACTAACTTCAAATATTTTGTATTGTTTTAATCACTGTACTTATCCTAATAACACTCTACATATTTTTATAGCAAAAGAAAATATTTTCACCTGGGCTGTGCCTGAAATTGGTGAATTTTGATAAGTTTATTTTTTCCCACTTTTGGAGTGTAATCATGGTGCTCTGTGCACTAGAAATAAATTCCTAATTGTGTATTGTACTTGGCATACAGTATAAAAACACAAGATATCACAATGTAGTAAACAGCTGTTTATCACACTCTACTATGCAATGATTGCTTTACTGCATTTTCATCTTCAGAGATGCACGCATTATTTTAAATGTTTTCTTTCCATCACTAATTCCTTGATGGTATAACATACAAACTCATTGTACAGTAGTGCTATCACTGAGGTGATTCGCACATCCGTAGTTTTCACCCTCAAAGTGATCAAGCCATGCTAAGCACTATATACTTTACTAAGAATCTTATCCTGTTCAGTTTTACTTTTTTTACCTTCCACTTGAATATGACTGTTTATTTTTTATTTATTGTCTGACTGAGTACCTGATTGTGCTCAGGGCTGGTGTTAGAATTTTGGGGGTCCCCCAGCAAATGTAAAGGTGGGGTGCCCCTAGTATATTCCATTCTAAGTATCATGCTGTCACTGCCACCCCTCCCAACCAGCCTTTTAGTTCATGCTGCAAATTTTTAGGAGTAGTTCACACAGACTGAACTGTAGCTACAATGACCTTACATTACAACAGGCCTGCGTACCACACTATGTTGGCCCATCTCACAAAGAGGCATTCACAGCTACTGGCATTTAGTTGCAACAATGTTACAGTACAACAACTCAATGTACAGGTCTGTACTTAAATGAAATGGCACCCTAGGCACTGCCTACTGTTTCAGCCCCCCCCCCCCCATGCATCCCCTCCAATTCTGACCTCTGTTTCCCTCATATTGGGCTCCCCATACAATGCACATTACTTTTTCTCACATTTTGCCTTACTCTTCAGCTTATTATGGAGGCCATAACTTTCTGTATGCTCTGAAGAGCATTTTTAATTTTTTTTTCTTTTTACACAACCAAAGATGGTTTGAACAGAAATTATAATTAAGGAAATAAATTCAGTGCTGCTGTTCAGCTTTAGTTTTCCTTGCATCCTTTTAAGACACCTTTTCTGATGAAGACAACATAGTAATAGCCATTTAAAAAATAACTCAATTAAGCTGGTGCCACCCAGAAGCCATATGGGGTTATAGATGCTTGGGGATATATTTTGTAGATTTTGGAGTATTTCCCAACCTTTTAATCCAATGGTGGCCTATACAAAAATCATGAGTATGAAAAAAATTTCAGTCTTTTTTTTTCTACCAAGGAAGACATCAGTTATCCCAAGGCTTAATGTTCAAAGCTGACAAAATATTAGCGCAGAATTAACTAACAAGCCAATTGTTGTAAGGATACACAAGTCTTATCTGAGAATTCTGCTTACCTCCCTAACACTCCATAAAATACTGTCAATGCCTATGCATCCCTCTGGTGTTAGATTGGAATGAAAGCAAAGGTTCAAATGGTGACAGTCATATATTTCAAGTGACTGTTGACATACACATACATAGCATGCCTCCTCACTCCTCACCCTAATCCTCAAAGGCAGCTCCCTGTATACATGCCTGATGTGTGATTGTGAGGAAAGCTCTGAGGTCTGTGAGAAAAGTAAAAGAAATGATGACCACACTGTCCTCAGACCAAACACAAGCTATAATGACCTCCTGCTCACACCACTAAGGTTTGACTGTGACGACAATTAAAGTAATAACCGCATAATGGGGTTACATAACCTGCAGCACCTTTCTGTTCACACACATCTATGTAGGGCTGATTTTAGAATGGATGTGGCTGAAAGTAGAGGCCATTATCAACTTTATCCTATTAGGGCCATGTCACAGCCCTCTTCTGGTTAAACATCATAATCAGAAAATTAATGCATTTTTTTGCTTCATTATTTCCCAAACATCAAAAGCTTTTGTGAGGCCCCCCACACTGTCATGGATGATTAAGGGAGCCCCCCCATATCTATTTATACAGTTTGGGGACTGGGATGACCAGAGACCTAGACGATCTAAGTGTTTCAATGTTTTGTGATATATTTTGTGCATTAAATTTGAATTACAATTACTTGTTAGCTGCACTTTGTACTGAAACCCAGAAGAATAATGTATATGTCCTAGCATTATTAGGTGTGTGCACAGATAAAAATCAGAGATATTTTTACACATACATACATGCATAAGCCATAACAATACTAGTTTTGTACTTATTTCAGCAAATTGCAATACATTGTGCAACACTGGAACTGTCATACCAGATCAATGACTGTTGTTTAATAGTCATCAAACAGCAGCAGGGGTAAATTCACTTTTATTTACTTCACTGAGGAGTAATACACACCTGCCACTGTCCTTGATTTCACAGACCTTCCCTGATTTTGCTCATGATTTTGCTCTATCCTTTGTTCATAGGTTCATGGGTTCATAGGTAGGCACTAGGCTATCGGCCCAAGGGCCTACGTAAGCCTAGCCAGCAAGGTACCATAGCTTACGCCACCCAAGAAAGTTATTTTCCTGTGCCACTGTCCAGCAGAGACACAGAAGTGATCCCCGGGGTGTATTTCCTATTTCCCATTCACTCATCAAGATTTCTCTTGAAGAGTGCTAATGAAGAACTTTGCTTGACATAGATGGGTAGCTTGTTCCAGAGCACAGGAAGTCTCTGGGACAGGAATCTATCCCTCCAGAGTGTCCTGTTTATTGTGGTGACAAGGTTTAGGTCCCTAGAGCGTGTAGCTTGGAGGGATTGGGATTTCTTTAGCTGTACACCAGTAGACAACAAATTGTAAAACACTCGGTAATATGGGTCAATAAAGGCGGTCTTCCATATAATATTCACCACGACCAGAAACTCCAGAAGTCAGCTATATCCTTTTATTATACACGACAAAGACAGATTTAGCGCTTTCATCTCCAAAACTGGAGACCTCATCAGAATCAATTAAAACAACACACCCCCTGTCTTATATATACAGTTCAATCAAGGTAATTAATTCAAAAAAATATGACAAAAACAATAAAGTGGCTGGCAATTAAACAAATTAAGAAATTTCTGTAGACAAGGTAAAACTAGAATAGCATTCCATATTCATGAATAATTATTGAAACACATATATAGGTGTATGCATACACATCAAATAAATATATATACATGTACCATAAAACATTATAAATGATATATTGAATAAATATTTATTTAAAACCAAGTATATGTTAATTAATTTAAAATATTATGCTTTTAAATTAACAATAAGTAATCAGTGAAATAAATCAATGGATTTACATATGCTTCTTGGGGTCATTGGCTAATAGTTTTAGGGCTGGTGTTATGGATATGTGATCATTGAAGCCCTTACCACTACAGGCATCCAGCCTAAGTTGCCATATCATCTCCCTGTATAGCAATTTTGTCTCCCAGTCACCCCCCCTATCAAAATAATGGACAACCTCAACCACCCAAAATTTAAAGTCGGCCTTCTCACATGTTAAGGAGTGTCTATATAAGGCATTATTTTCATTTTTATGGTTTATATCTCTCAGATGTTCATATATCCTTTTTCTTAAGTGTCGTTCCGTTTTGCCAATATAGAACCCCCTACATGATTTACAATAAACTAAATATACCAAACCCTTGGTGTAACAACTATAATATTTGTTTGCTTTTAGTGTAATGTTTAAACTAGGTAATGTTATATCTTTTTCTCCAGCTATAAATGGACACTGGGCACATCTAAAGGTACCAACTCTCTTAGAGACTGGTTGATTTTGGACTATACAATTCTTTCTCTCTAAAATGTTTTTTATATTGTACCCTCTCCTATAACTATAGGTTAGTTTATTTTCAAAAATAGTAGTCCTTGTAGCCAATGTTTTAAACAAATTCCACGTCTCGTTAATGCATTTATGTAACCACCCTATATTTTGATAATATGTAAGAGTTAGATAAGGAAAACCATTATTATCCAGTGCTTTCTCAGTTCTTTCCATAGTTCTATCATTTATCTGGTTTAGTAGTGGTACGTATTTTTTTCCCCATCCCTTAATTACATATTCCTTGATAGGTTGTGTAATTTCCACAGGGTAGTCTCTTTCGTGAAACATTTTTTGTATTTTATCAATTTCAACAAGAAACTCTTCCTTATCTGAAGTCATACGGGCCACTCTAATCATCTGCCCCATTTCTTTAGCTGTAGCATGTCCAACAGCTCTGGGTTTGACATAGCTTTATATGTTAGGCAGAGATCACCTTGGAGTAGGCGATATGCTACGGAGTAAAGATGGAGTTTTTTGAGGCGGTCAGTGTAGGGCATTTGCTTGAAGCCAGTAATCCACTTTGTGAGGTACTTCTGTGGCATTTCCAGCTGTTGCAGATGTCTTGTGAGGTACATTCCAAAAGGGGTGTTGTACTCTATAATGGGTCTAATGAGTGACGAGTAGAGGGGAACAATGACCTCTTTTTTCCTGGATGAGAACCCTTTTATGATGAGGTGTGCCACGTAGAAGGACTTCCTGACTACTGTGGTGATGTGACTATCAAAGGAGAGACTACTGTCCACCTGGGTCCCAAGGTCTCTTATCATGCATTCGGTGTTAAGTAGATTGCTGCCTATGTGGTAGTTCATGGGTACAGAGTTTTTACCAAAGGGGATGACACTGCACTTTTTGGCATTGAGCTTGAGGCCATGGCTCTGACACCAGGCATCTGTCTCAGTGAGGCCCTTTTGTAGGATGTCCACATCATGTGGGGACTTGACTATGGCTCCTAGTTTGCAGTCATCTGCGAACTTTGTCAGCCAGAGGCCTTCTGTGTTAGCCTGTACTTCAGAGAAGTAGATACCAAACAGGAGAGGTCACAGGACTGAACCCTGTGCCACTCCACTTGTCACTGCCTTGAGTTCAAATTTGGAGTCTGCAACTTTTACAGTGTGGGTTCTGTCAGTGAGCCAGTTGGCAACCCATCTTGTGACGTAGGGATTTATACCTAGTTTAGTGAGTTTAGCTATAATTCCAGAATGGGGGATGGTGTTGAAAGCCTTGGCGAGGTCAAGATAGGCTGTGTGAACCACCTTACCCTCATCCACGGCTTGTAAAGATTGATTTTCTGGTAAATTACTCAGGACTACAGAAAAGCAAGAAATCCAGACATAAGAGTTTTATACTTATTCTCCAAAAAATGTACGTTGATGCAAAATATGTTGTTCTATTAACTTTTTAAATGAATTAGAGTAATATTTAAAATATGGTACTGATGTTGAGCCTTTATTCTGCTATTATATTTGGCACTGTGCTGAATTCTTAAGCAAAGAAGTTGAGAGTTAGTGCCCGGGGTTCTTCCAGTATTTATAAAACTCCCTGAAACAGAAAACCATCCCTGATGATTCAAGACATCATCTCTTCTTAAAATCCAAGGTTTGCACTAAGATCATTGACTCTGGACTACTGAGCTCTCTAATGCTTACCTTGCCTATGTTCATTATCAGTTCCAAACACACAAAGCACTGCTAGATGTATAAATAAAGTATTCCACAAAAAAAGGCCAATACTTCAACCATAGGCAAATGAATTTCAACGCCAGTCCATCCAGTTTAAAACTAAATAAAACAAACTTTAATCTTCCATTGAGCTCAGTTAAACAAGGTTAGCGCTTTCATGGTTGTATCACACCACTTCATCAGACCATAAATGCATTGAATTGTGGTCCCTTATAAATATACTCAGCAATTAAATACAATAAATCTATAACCATTATTCTATTTGTAATTAAAGCCATACACATCCTTAATGAAATTTCTGATGCAGTTTTAAACTATATGTTTAACATCTATCTTAGAACGTTATAAAAGCATAAAAACATAAACATAAAAAATATAAAAATATAAATATATATATATATATATATATATATATATATATATATATATATACAAATATATATATATATATATCTATATATATATCACTTTATTACTTATTACTCTCACAAAATAAATTTATTTAAAAAGAGCCCTGTTCTTTAAAATGGGCTTCATTGGTATCCTTTCATTAAGGCCTTTGCCTCTGTCGGCCCTTAATCTAACTATCCATCTAGTTTCTGAGGTTTCTGTTTTATTTATCAAATCACCCCCTCTTTCCTTTGATAAAACCTGTTCCATAATTTGAAACTTAAAAAGTGTGTCTGTATATTTTTTCTCCTCACTTTTCCCCAACCAGCAGCAGCTTTTGTGGGGGTGGGGCCCTCTTAAAGGGCCACCCTGCAGTCATGGGTATTGCAGATATCTCAAGCTGGCTATGTTGTTAGTTTTAGTGAACAGAATATACACCAGCAGGGTTTAACTAAGTCAAAGGCACTATGTCAGTGTGGTAAAATATATAATTGAATTGTGAAGCCTGTTACTTGATAAAACAATGATACTATAATCACAGATATATTTTAATTTTAAAGGATAACTAAATAACAGTTATTACCCACCTAGTTTATTAAGTATATAAGACTGGTGTACTAGCTTTTGTTGGTTTGACAGACATGTTGCAAAATATCAAGTTAAGATGATTTGCTTGTGGTTGGGGGCCTTCAGTGACCGCAGGGTTCGCTGGTGCCTAAAGTCAGCTATGATTGTACTGTACACTGGTGAATTTGTAATAAAATCTGCTACAGACTACAAGAAATGTGCCTAAAAACAACAAACTGTTTCTCTCCATAACTGCATCATCAGCGGGTGGGGATGGATGACTGGAATCAGGAAGTAAAGTAATTGGACAGTTGCTCAACATACAGTAAACAGAAACACAGGTTTATTAAAGTTAATAAATATAGGCCCACTTATGTAATTAAAATAAGAACTACACATGTTAGAATCAGAAAGCCTACTTTGCATAAGTATACCAAAATGAAATGGTAAAAAAAAATTTGCATATGATCTTTAACTTCACAACGGGACATACAAGGCTCACAGCTATTCACTCAAATCTAACTTCTGTTAAACATAAGGTATCAAAGGGTACCTAAATCTGGTATTAGGCACTGTCTTTTGGCATGCTGGGCAAAATGCACAGAAATATTCTATTTACTCATAATACCTAACCAGTAGAACATAGCTTAAATTATAGCCTTTTGTTAAGGTACAAAATAACTTTCATGCAACATGGTTCAGCAAAGAATAATAGTCCAATTATTGCAGAGGGCAACACGCAAGTGGGAGACTAGGAAATCAAGTCCTATATCCCCAAACTATAATACTCATGGATATTTTATACCATTTTTGAGTAAAAGCAAAATTATTATAACAATTAGAATGCAGCCGCTGACCAATAAAAAATTAACACTACCACATTAATTTTACTAACTAAGATCTCCTGACTATCTGTGCCTTTCCATATTTAGCACAAGTTCCAAATTCCAAAAAAGAACTTTCTATACTTCACCATGTTAGCATTTTCATGTTGGCAGGAGATAAATCGTCAGAAGCAGACTGAAATAATCAGGGAACCATCTTGAAATTAAAGCATACTTGAAATGAAATACAAACACTATCATTTTTCTTTATTTTAAACTTCCCCATTCAGACTTTGTTTTATCCATTCCTAAATGACCACCCAAATGTGGTTATGTTCCTGCTTCATTATGAAAAGTTTAAAATGTTTTGCTGCTAGTAATTTTAGGTTCATAGAATGTTAGTAGGCTACTGACCTGAGAGTCTTTACAAGCCTAGCTGTTAAATCCCAATATAATACTAGATGAGAGATATTGTCTACGCCGAAGGTTTTTCTAGCAAGGACTACCCATGTCCAGGAGAGAAGCCAGGGCAATCCCCAGCAGACATTTACAGTTTTCCATCCAGTCATCCAGGTTTTACTTAAACAGGGTCATAGAGGTGCTCCGCTTGATATTGATTGGAAACCTATTCCAGAGGAGTGGCAACAATTGTTGCAGCATCTGCTTTCTCTCTTTAGTTACTCAATGAAACAAGTGATTTGTTAGTTCAAAATATGGGTATGAATTAAGACAGCTCTAGTCAGTGGTCTCCCCTTCACTTCTTATTATGTTTTCTCTAACTTTACGAGTGTCATGTTCTCATTGAGCTTTTTAAAAACCCGCATGGCTTATGTTGAGATCACCTAGTTCATCTTAACTCTTATTCATAGTCTGACATGAGATGGAGGGTTTATCTTAATTTACTGCAAAGACACTTGCTGCTTTCTCTCCTTTGTCTAGATCCTCATCTAGAAAGGACAATTCATTAAAGTAATTGTCTTCAATCCTGTAGTTTTTCTGTCTACAGCTTCTTTTTATTTCTACTTAACCTTGCATTAGAGTCTTTCTTTTGTACTTGTTTAGTTTTCTATTTAAGACTCGTTTTGGCTACTGTCTGAGTTTCTACACTTGTTTCCCTTCTTGTAACTATTGTTCCCTCTTCATAAGTCTCTGTATTGACTTATTTCACTACTTAAACTGCTGGTATTTTTTGCAGAAGCTATCCTTAATTGTGAACCCTTCCCTATCCAGCTCTGTACTAACTTCCTTTGTAGTGTTACCCATTGAAGTATTTCTGTCAGACACAGTTTCAGGTTTATGTTCTGCTCAGATCAAATCCTTACTGACTTTTGAAGCTTCTAATTTCACAGCATTTTAGCCAATGCACCTTAGCTTTATTAATCCTTCATATTTTCCACAACTTGTAGAAATGGGGGTAGTACTGCTTAATTATCATATAATGTATTAATGTAGATAAAGCTATGGGAGACTGAAATAATCAGGGAACCTTACTTAACTGAGATTGCATTCTTATTTGGTCTATGGGGTACTCCTTCCTGTTCCCATGTTCACTCATAACTTTGAATTTATTTTCTAATGGTTAGTTATTTTATGCTTATAAAAGTGTTGTGTTCTAACTATTGTAATCCTGCTTCTTTAATCTAACAATCATTGTAATTCCTTTCTAGCCACAAAAATAGTACATTTAATAAGTTTGGCAGAATTGCAAATGACAGATTCTAGAGGCATAGCACTTGGCAAGACCATGTTCCATTGGTTCACCTTCAGATACAGGTTGCATTGCAAATACAGCGCTTCACAATGTGCCCCTTTCTTTAAGCATTTAAAGCAAACTACTTCAGATAACAAAGATTCTTTTTTTTTTTTTTTTTTTTTTACTCACAGGCATGTACATATACTTAGATGAAATCTTATTAGTAACCCTTGCTGCATGCAGGTCTGACTTCAGATTTGCACTTTAAAAAATACCAAACATTCTGTTAGTTTGTTTAAAGCTATTAGTTGTTTAAAGGCTTTCATGTCCTTTTGAAACACACATTTTAGCAAATTGTTAGGTAGTGTCCTCTTAAATCTGACTTCAGATTTGCACTTTTGAACAATACCAAACATGCAACTAAGGTTACTAGTTGTTTAAAAGTTACACATCATTTTGAAATACATATTTTAATAGACTGTCGGTTAATGCCCCCTTAAATCTATCCACTGTTAAGATGTCTAAACCTTTTCATACAACATTCACATCAGGTTCTAACTATAATTTTACAGTAAAAGCTCATTCAGACTCTACCAGAGACTGCTGTAAGGGAAAGGTTAGTTTGTTTTTGCTTTCTTGTAGTTTGTATTACTTCATCGCCTTCTTCTATTTCATACATTGCATTGTGGTGTATTTTCTTTGCACTGTGTTTTAATTGTATTCTGCTTTTAATTGCATATTTAAATTAGAAAAGAGACCAGAGTTGTGTCTCTTGTGAGTCACACAGGAATGAAAACAGGTCAATTAAGGTTAATTACCTTTAAACTGACTACTCCTTGTATTTAAGGGGTAAAATAAA
The DNA here is from genome assembly GCF_019279795.1 of Protopterus annectens. Lineage (NCBI taxonomy): Eukaryota > Metazoa > Chordata > Ceratodontiformes > Protopteridae > Protopterus > Protopterus annectens. Next base: position 1,849,919,961 of record NC_056735.1, on the reverse strand, counting down.
ACATTTCAAGGCTTTACTGGAAAAGCTCACTCAGACTCTGTCGTAGACTGTGCTGGGAAGGAGATATGAGTTTGGTTTTGCTTTTTTTGTAATTTGTATTGCTTCATTACTGTCTTCTGATTTGTATATTGTGGTATATTTTCTTTACACTGGGTTTTAATTGCATTCTGCTTTCAACTGCATACTGAAACTAAAAAAGAGACCAGAAATGTGTCACTTGTGAGTCACACAGATTATTAGAACAGGTAATTTAAGGTTAATTACCTGTGAACTGAGGGTACAGCTAGGAAGTAAACCATGTATTTAAAAAGACTGATGATCACCAAAGAGCTTGTGGCCTGCTTCTCATCTTGGAATTGGTGCTTCTATTTTGCTTCTGGTGAGAGAAGAAGCAAAGGAGCATTCTATCCCAGCAGCTTGAAACTGTAGTAAGACTAGAACTAGTAGTAGCCAGGTAGTAGTCAATCCGGCATATCCCGTCTTTTCATCATTCTCCATAAAGATAATTCTTTATTTTCAGTCAGTACTGCTTGATTAGCTGCTGTCTAACCTAACTTCAGAATATATCACTAAATACTTTATCCATAAATCATCAGGGTCTACTTTAGTAGTTTCCCCACAAGCATTTGGCAGTGCTGTGTGTGGATGCAGGCTCCTAGAGTTGACATTTTTCCTGTAAAAGGACCCTTGAAATTTCAACAATACCTAGTTACACACAGGGCAACTAATTTGCAGTGACAATCACTGCCCCCAGAGCTGCAAATCAGATACTCCTGACATTACTTTATATTCTCAGTGCAACTGTCTAATGAACAAAAAAGGGCCTGTTGCAATGAATATATATGGGTATCCTGAGGCAATGTTGAAATTGCCTCATGTTTACTGACAACCAGCTAATTCTCAGACTGATAAGATATGTAACAAATGTATTTACACAATGTCACTGGAGGTAAAGCTCTCACATAAAGCACCCCTAATATCAATCAGGCTGTCAGTAGTACACACACTGCACCTATCCCACACAGTATAAAGCATACACATAGACCCATATATGCTAAGGCACTTAACTGTAAGCTTCCTAAACCCAAAAGACCTCCTAGACATAGTACACATAAATACTCTCAGCAGTCCCAAATGCACTCTTTCAAAACAACACCCACATCAACATATACAGCCACATCTCATGGAACCGCTACTTCTAAGTCCATAGGAAAGCCACCATGCAATCCAACATTCTGGCCACTGGAGATTCCATTGTGAGACACACTGATGTCTCTCTCACCGGGCTGAGTAAGGAGAAGGTCACAGTCATTTGCTTATCAGGGGCCAGGATCTGCCACATTATGCAGACAGTCAGGTCACTGGACCACAAGCACTAGTATAACTCACTCATTTATTTATTTATTTTATTTATTTTATTTTACATTTGTTGACCGGGATAGTCCGTCTGGATACATATCCATTTTCAGCGGAGGCCCGGGGAGAAAAGCTGCACATCAACAGTAGTTACAATCATGTTAGACAAGGTACATATATATTCAATTGATTATAATTACATAGAGCAAAAGAAGTAAGTAAAAAAAAAAACAATCGAGTATATGCCATAATAATTAGAAAAAACTTCATCATAGTGATAGTAACAGAGCAATGAACAACCTACACAAACTCATAGTTCATGTGGGTGTAAATGACCTGAGACATACCTCACTAGGCTATATGAAGACATACATCATGGTGCTCTCAGAATATGTATCCCAGCTGGGTATAAGCCTAGCACTGAGCAGCATTTTACCTTCTCCAAGAATGATCCCACAATATGAACAGAAGATGACTGACTTTAATACTTCACTTCATTTCTGGTATCATTCTAAGGGGGTGCAATATTTGTCACCATGGAAGGAGATGGTCAACAGACCATGCTGCTTTGTTAGGGATGGTCTGCACCTCTTCCTGCCTGAAAGCTTGTATCTCTGTGAGCAACCCCCTCTAGTGCACAGCATGGATTGAGTTCAGGCTTTCCTACTTTCCCATCTGCTCCTCCTAGTACTGACAAAGCAGCTACTATATACAAATGATACTTGTGTGCTATCTAGAGACACTGAAACAAATTTCAGGCCACCTTGCATAGTCATTGGAATACACAAATACACAAAACATGTCTTCCTTAATGCATGTACCATAAGAAATTATGGATGCTTATTTACATCAACACAACCTAGAGACATTAGGAATAAGGAAGCCACAGCTAAAACAAGATGATTTCATTCCATGCTCCACTGTAAAATCCTATAATTCTTACAAAGGTGAAAAGTATGAACTTCGGAAAGATGTTGGGGTTCCTCTGCTGGTTAACAAAATACCAAGCAAGTTTATTATTTGTCATTTCACCACATAAGGCAGGCAAAGACCTACACAGAGTTGGACATCTAAACATTTTTATAGGCTCTTACATGACCCTATCCACCTATTTTTTCATGTATTATAAACATCATGAATAGTATCCGATATATGAGTAAAAATAACAGTATCATAACTGAAATTTTAGTGCTTACTGCGAATCTTAGTCTAGACTTGAAGAGTGCCTTAATAAGTTCTCCTTAAAGCACTTAATTAATGAAACCACCAAATATAATTAGGACTTATACAGTACTGGACTGGATCAACACTAACATTCTAAAACAGATGTATAAGACTGCCATCACTCTACCACTTCAGTCACTAGTTTACACTAAAGCAACTTTTCTACCAAAAATAAAAAAATGACTTGTGTCACATTTATGTAAGAATAATTTAAGCACAATAATTTAGAATTGGTTCTCACCAAGGTTAGTAACAGACTTACCTTCTGTAAAAGCCCAAACAGCCTATACCATAGGACGTAGGTCTAGAATAACATTTCTTTCCCAGGAAACATTGTACTCTAAATTCACATGGGGGTCAAAAGCAGTCCATCCACTTGGATGACTACTAAAACAGGGAAAGTTACAATCAAAAGGAAAAGTCCCAAACAGGTGTCAAAATCAGTTTGACAAGTTAAACCTATACAAAAAGATATGAATGCAAAGTTCTTGTCAACAAAGCTAAGGCTCAGTTCCTTAGATGGAGACAATTTGAGCAAATGAGGATTCTCAAAGGCTTTCTGCAGGATATTAATAATCTGACAAGTAGACCTGAGTTATCCAATGACATTATACTTAATTACAATGAAAAACAGTTCACTCCTACCCTGGCAGTAACTGAAACATTTGCCAGTGTCCTTGCCAGTCAAACAACCTCACCAACAGGTGTATGTAAGCCTGACACTGATGATATGTCCAAAAAATCTACTGATTATACCCCTGCCTTTTCATTAGCATTGGTGAAGTGAATATGTGGCAGTATAACAAGCAGGTGCTGTTGTTCTATGCCTTAATCACCTTCAGCACTTTCATCTCCATCACAGTAAGGCAAAATATTTACTCTCCTTCTGCTCTGGTTCTTTTCACAGTATCTTGAAGGCCTCAGCCATGATTTCTCTTCTTGAACACAGAACTATGTGAATCATACAGGTTAATGTCTTGTTTTTCCCTTCTTTCAAAAGTGTTGAAAAAAAACATGTCCTTCCATTTAAAAGCCATACTGGAGGCTGTGGTCTTCTGTGTGAGGACTGACATGGGTTTTACAGAAAACACAGCACTACAGTCTCACTTGTCTTCGTTGCAAATGCCATAGGTACATTTATGAAGGGTAACTGACTAGTAAAGCCTTTGTGGATCTGACTGAAGCTTTTGATTTAGTTTTGAAGAAAATACTTACCCCTCAACTGCACTGATAAGGCTTAGGCCAAAAATCATCAAAACTAACTCGCCATTTATTGCACAAGACAATTTTGTATCATAGTGTAGGATAGTTAAAGGTGGAGTCCCACAAGGATCTGTATTAAGTACCATGCTATTGACTGTATTTAACAGTTCTACTTCTTAGCATCTGCTTGATAGTAGTGCCTCATTATATGTAGATGACATGGCATTCTGGCTGCATGACCAATCTCCTACATCATTTGTCAGACGGTAACTACATATTTGGCAGGTGTGATCAATTTCATCAACCCCTTTTAGGTTTGTCTAAACATAAAGAAACCCAACCTAGGATTAAGGTGATACCTGCAAAGTACACCTTATCTACCTCCAAAGGCTCAACCCTTAACACTTTCAAAAATGTAAGTATCTTGGGAGATTTCACATGATACCTGCTTATCCTTTACACAGCTCATGTACAAAGACCTAAATAAAATCCAAAAGTTACTGAGCACCTGCTAAAAGCTGGATATGCTATAAGAAAGGAAGCCGAGATTGCACTAATAAAGTAGGTACTTATGCCAAACTAGAGTCTTTCTAGTTATCACTAGCAGCTTATCCAGAAACTGTCCAAAGCTACAAACTGGCCTAAACAAACCATGCAGCTTTATAGTGGAAGATGATGGAAGGAAGAATCACTGTCTGAATATTGCAGTGTAGTTTCTTATAGGTTCATAGGTTTATAGATTAGTACTAAGCTAACTGCCTTTGCGAGCCATTTTAAGCATAGCCAATTATCCCTTGGGAGACTCAAACCCTGCACCTTGTGTTTGTAAGGCAAACACTTTAACCATTAGGCCACCCTCCCAACCCCTAAAAAAATATTTTTTGAGCGGGTAGAGGACTGAACTCCTAGCCAGCCCAACAATCTTGGTAAACAGAGACTTAACAGGATGAGCCACTTCTCTTATTACTCCAAAGGCAACATTGCTTACATGTGCCCTCATTTATAGTTGCTGCACCTGGGACATTGCTTATTAACAACAAATACACTGGTGTTGAAAATTCCCATCATGCAGCTCTGTGTCTCCACTGCAATATCACAAACTATGTATGCAGCTACTAGGTTCTCCCCCTCCCTCTCTCTCTCTCTCTATATATATATATATATATATATATATATATATATATATATATATATATATATATATATATATATATATATATATATATATATATATATATATATATATATATATATATATAAACACCGCTTATCAGACAGTCTTTTATCTGATGTAGCTTTAGGAACTCTTAAAATTTACCCCTGAAGCAAAACTAGATACAGACACAATACTGTTGTTACAAATGCATCAACTAAGCTGTTGCCCGTCTGTCCATTTTCTCTTTAATTCACAAAATGAACTGAAACCCAAAGTCTTAATGGATGCACCATGTAATGAAACTCAGCGCCCAAGATAAAATCTCTTCTTTAATAGGCCAAGAAGCACAAGTAAAACAGTGATTAAGCACTTTCATCCACATTAAAGTGGACTTCATCAGAATGTTTTGCATTAATCATATTCCGTTATTTAAAAACTTTTTGGCGCCAATTACAAAAATTTAAAGATACATAATGTCATTAAAATGTAATCAAAACACTACATGTATCCTTGTAAGCTAACTTAATAGGCTTATTAAATACTCTATATAAAATCCATAACATTGTCATATTCAATTGCCACTACCTAACAATACTATATAAAATTGTTGAACAACAATACATAATGATTTACTTGCAATATTATTTGGCACAGATTAATACATTATATTTTAAGTTATTAAAACTATATACATAATTCATGTGAACTGTTGTATATAAAATGTTATATATAAAAATCAAAATGATGGTGATCCTATCATACTGTACATATATAACTACTCTAATCTGACTAACTACAGTATTAATGCAACTCTAGAATGGGTTTGATTGTAATGTATTCATTAAGACTAGGCTCTCTGGCAGAATCAGTAAGTATCTGCCAAATTATTTTTTTTTACTTAACTGGGCTTTCAAATTACCCCCTCTAGGGTCAACTCTAATCTGATCGACAATCCCAAATTTAAATAAATGTGTGCTATCATGTGTTGATATGTGTCTATACAATGCATTATCTTTGGTCTTAATTCTATAAAAATGGCCATAAATTCCTTTTTTGAGTTGACGTTCAGTTTTTCCTATATAATAGCTGGAACATGCCGTACATTTGGCAAGATAAATCACGTTTCTGCTATTACAGCTACCATATCTAAAACACACCCTTGTCTTTGTTACATTATCTAATATGATCTCCTTTGTATCCAAAATAGCAAAACACTGTCTGCAACTTCCACATTTGGTGGTGTGTCTACTATCGTCAATTTTAACTCCCACTAATGGTCCAGATTCGATTCTTTTCTTTAAATTGGCTCCCATTTTATGGACAAAAACAGGTGCTTCACCTATTATTTTCTTTATTTCATAATCTCCCATCAGAATGCTCCAATTATTTCTAACTATATTTTTCACATGGTGAACATATGGGGAATATTCTAACACACATGCTCTATTATAACCACTACCTGATATGATATCATGGGTGTTCGAATCAGTAAACAGTTCTTTCCCTAATAATGGGGGATACTTTTCCCCCCATTCACTTATAACGTATTTCATAATGTCATTTAACATATAACTAGGGTAACCTCTATTTCTGAACATTTTTCCTATATGATGTATTTCATCTATCATATCTTGATAACTGGATGTCATCCGTGCAGCTCTGATGCATTGTCCCTTGAAAATTTTTTTCATCATATTTCGTGGATGATTGCTGGTATATTCTAAATAGCTGTTAGAAAAAGTACTTTTTCTGTATATATTAGATTGGTAACCATCGTTAGTTTTAGAAATATACGTATCAAGGTAAGCTATGCCTTCAGAGCTACAGGAATATGTAAATTTCAGAAATGTACTGAAATTATTTAAAAATTCCATAAATAGCTCAATACTCTCTATGTTGTTATCCCACAGGATAAAAATATCGTCTAAAAATCTGGAATAGTACAACACATTTTTGTAATAACTACTGTTGAAGAGCTTAGTGGTTTCCCATTCCAGCATAACAAGGTTAGCAAAAATGGGGGCACAAGCTGCCCCCATTGCCACTCCCCTTGTTTGTCTGAAATTCTCGCCCTCAAAATGTAATGTAATATTACAAGTAAATCATTATTTATTGTTGTTCAACAATTTTATATAGTATTGTTAGGTAGTGGCAATTGAATATGACAATGTTATGGATTTTATGTAGAGCATTTAACAAGCCTATTAAGTTAGCTTACAAGGATACATGTAGTGTTTTGATTACATTTTCAATGACACTATGTATCTTTAAATTTTTGTAATTGGTGGAATTGGCGCCAAAACGTTTTTAAATAACAGAATATGATTAACGCAAAACATTCTGATGAAGTCCACTTTAATGTGGATGAAAGCGCTTAATCACTGTTTTACTTGTGCTTCTTGGTCTATTAAAGAAGAGATTTTATCTTGGGCGCTGAGTTTCATTACATTGTGCATCCATTACGACTTTGGGTTTCAGTTCATTTTGTGAATTTCTGTAGTCGCCATCTGACACCGTGAGTTTTACTTTGTTGTCTTGTAATGGATGTTACAAATGAAACGTCTAGTGCTGTATTAGTATGGGATGAAGTTCAAAGACTTCAGGTGGAAGTCCAGATTTTAAAAGATGAAGTTAATAGATTGCGAGAGTTATACTCTCTAACGGAAGCCAAAAATCTGGGTTTACAAGGAATACCATTGACCCGGAACATCAGTAGCAGTTCATCGCAATTGGAAATTCCTAACGGTCAGGGAGCTTGCAACATATTATCTACAGCTGACGATTCGGGAGGTTCGAAAAGAAAAGTGGATACTGAATTTAGGTGTAATTCAATGGACAAAGAATACACCTTTGACTTTTCCATCTTTAATGTGAATGAGGAGAGTGAACGCCTGGGTGCCCAACCCAAACGTCCAATGAATATCAAAACTTATTCCACGGCGGTTAACAAAGGCTCAACAGAATGTAAAGGTACTGTTATTTGTTGTTCAAGCCCTCGGGCTCGTGTTGTTATGGACACCAGTGTGGGACATGGTGTCAATCAGTTAGACTGCTTTTTGTCAAAAGACTTTGACTTCAATGGGGGCAATGACATCAATCAGAATAAAACATTATAGAATGCAGTCTTTTACAGTGCAGGGAAACTTGAAGGACATGATTTTTGTTTTAGGTAAAAAGCTAACTGCCATTAAAGGTATCAAAATTGACAATGCATATTTGAATAAATGTATAGCTTTAAATATAGTACCCATGGGACTGTGATTTTTCAAGGTTCCCATGGGTGTGCTTTTAGATGAACAAGATAAAATTGAATTTAACATGTTATTTAACATTTTTGGCTTTGACTTCATGAAATTGCTCATTAAGAAAAATGATGAGAAGTTATGCAAATTGATGGAAGATGTTGAGAAATTGAACAACATAATTCTTAAGGATTTGATGTTCCCACAGTGGGAGAAATTATACGAAAAACAATTTAGTCAAGCTGACAAAAAAGCACAGGTTATATACAATAAGAAAAGTAAGAAAATAAAGAGAGATGTAGATCAATACAAAAATAACAGAGTGTATTTGTGGAAAGACAACTCAGATATAGGTTATGATGAACTACACAACAAAAATTTAGATTTTAGGATGGGAAAGAACACTGGTTACAACTACAACCAAAATTTTCAAAGAGGGAGACAACAGTTTACCACAAAGGGACAAAGAAGAAATCGGAAGAGAAGAAAACAGAGACAAGAATGGAAGGGGAGACCCGATATGAATTATCAGTGGGAGTGGAGACCAACACCAACCACATGGTACCACTGACAACATCTTCAAATGAACCTACAGAATCTGATATTGTTAATACATATAATGATTTTAAAATTTACAATTATACTAATGTAGACATTCAACAGGAATATTTTACACTGTTCTCTAAAGGTACGAAATATATACCTAGATCAAGGTTCAATTTAATAGATACTATAATGGAGATTAAGTTATATACACAAACATTAAATTTGGCTTTACATTTTAAGAACAATTCTCAGGAATATGTACATAAAGAATTAAAGAAAAAAAGTACTTTTATACCACCACCCCATCCACATTTGACCATTTTTGAAAAATCGGTAATAAATGACATATACAAGATATCCCATCAGAAAAGCAAACTAAAGTTTCAGGATAACCTATCTGAAGCTAAGAGATTAATTTTGCTCCAAGTTGTCAGAAATAAAGATAATATGTGTCATTAAACCAGATAAAGGTGGCAGTATAGTACTTTATAATTCTATGAATTATGTAAGTGAAATGTACAAAATATTATACGAATCTGGTAACTATGAAACAGTTTCAGTAAATTACATAAATATAGGTTACAAAAGAATTAATTTATTTATTGAAGAATTACTTTTGGACCAACGTATAACTGTGGATTTATATAATTTCATGAAGAATGATTATCCTACTCTTGCTACAATCGTAGGTATACCTGAAGTTCATAAAGATATCTTACAGCCACTTTTTCATCCTATAGTATCTGGTAGACATTCTAAAATTCATCCTTTAGGCATCATTATTGATAGATGGTTAAAACCAATCTACTAGAAAATACCACATTTAATTAAAGTTTGTGGTCTTTTTTGGCCAAATTAACTAATGAAGTATGGAAAGACAACATTATTTTTATCACTATTGATGTTATCGATCTATTTTCATATATTCCTAAGCAACAAGGTTTGGATGACTTTTGCAATAGCTTAAGGAAATTCTCCAATTTGGAATGGGACAAAATTAATATCATAATGGACTCAATGTCTATGGTATTAGACCACAATTATATACATTTTGAGGGAGAAAATTTCAGACAAACAAGGGGAGTGGCAATGAGGGCAGCTTATGCCCCCATTTTTGCTAACCTTGTTATGCTGGAATGTGAAACCACCAAGCTGTTCAACAGTAGTTATTACAAAAATATATTGTACTATTCCAGATTTTTAGATGATATTTTTATCCTGTGGGATAACAACATGGAGAGTATTGAGCTATTTATGGAATTTTTAAATAATTCCAGTACATTTCTGAAATTTACATATTCCTGTAGCTCTGAAGGCATAGCTTACCTTGATATGTATATTTCTAAAACTAACGATGGTTACCAATCTAATATATACAGAAAAAGTACTTTTTCTAACAGCTATTTAGAATATACCAGCAATCATCCACGAAATATAATGAAAAACATTTTCAAGGGACAATGCATCAGAGCTGCATGGATGACATCCAGTTATCAAGATATGATAGATAAAATACATCATATAGGAAAAATGTTCAAAAATAGAGGTTACCCTAGTTATATGTTAAATGACATTATGAAATACGTTATAAGTGAATGGGGGAAAGTATCCCCCATTATTAGGGAAAGAACTGTTTACTGATTTGAACACCCATGATATCATATCAGGTAGTGGTTATAATAGAGCATGTGTGTTAGAATATTCCCCATATGTTCACCATTTGAAAAATATAATTAGAAATAATTGGAGCATTCTGATGGGAGATTATGAAATAAAGAAAATAATAGGTGAAGCACCTGTTTTTGTCCATAAAATGGGAGCCAATTTAAAGAAAAGAATTGAATCTGGACCATTAGTGGGAGTTAAAATTGACACACCACCAAATGTGGAAGTTGCAGACAGTGTTTTTCTATTTTGGATACAAAGGAGATCATTTTAGATAATGTAATAAAGACATGGGTTTGTTTTAGATATGTAACTGTAATAGCAGAAACGTGATTTATCTTGCCAAATGTACGGCATGTTCCAGCTATTATATAGGAAAAGCTGAACGTCAACTCAAAAAAAGAATTTATGACCATTTTTATAGAATTAAGATCAAAGACAATAAAAATGCATTGTATAGGCACATATCAACACATGATAGCACACATTTATTTAAATTTGGGATTGTCGATCAGATTAGAGTTGACCCTAGAGGGGGTAATTTGAAAGCCCAGTTAAGTAAAAAGGAAATAATTTGGCAGATACTTACTGATTCTGCCAGAGAACCTGGTCTTAATGAATATGTTACAATCAAACCCATTCTAGAGTTGCATTAATACTGTAGTTAGTCAGATTAGAGTAGTTATATATGTATAGTATGATAGGATCACCATCATTTTGATTTTTATATATAACATTTTATATACAACAGTTCACATGAATTATGTATATAGTTTTAATAACTTAAAATATAATGTATTAACCTGCGCCAAATAATATTACAAATAAATCATTATGTATTGTTGTTCAACAATTTTATATAGTATTGTTAGGTAGTGGCAATTGAATATGACAATGTTATGGATTTTATATAGAGTATTTAACAAGCCTATTAAGTTAGCTTACAAGGATACATGTAGTGTTTTGATTACATTTTCAGTGACACTATGTATCTTTAAATTTTTGTAATTGGCGGAATTGGTGCCAAAATCTTTTTAAATCACGGAATATGATTAATGCAAAACATTCTGATGAAGTCCACTTTAATTTATAGGTTCATAGATTATAGATTAGTACTAAGCTAACTACCCTTGCGAGCCATTTTAAGCCTAGCCAATTATCCCTTGTGAGACTCAAACCCTGCACCTTGTGTTTGTAAGGCAAACACCGTAACCATTAGGCCACCCTCCCAACCCTGTGGGATGAAAGCGCTTAATCACTGTTTTACTTGTGCTTCTGGTCTATTAAAGAAGAGATTTTATCTTGGACGCTGAGTTTCATTACATCGTGCATCCATTATGACTTTGGGTTTCAGTTCATTTTGTGAATTACTGTAGTCGGCAGCTGACACCGTGAGTTTCATTTTCTCTTTAATATAATTAACATCTGATGGTGAAATGACTCCAAACAAAAGCAGCGCTATGTAAATGTATACCTGCAAATTGTCGATATGTGCACTTTGTGATGTTTTTTCTTGCCATTTATCTTTGCACTGTCTAAATTTATTACTGTAATAGGGCAGCCCTGAAAAGGCGCCTTTGAGGTCCAGTATACTCACATCAAACTCAAGTGAAACAAAGAAAATAGTAGAAAAGCGGTATATGGGGTTAGCAAGTTTGTACTAAGGCTAAGGGATCACATGAGGTAGTGAGTGGGTAGTATGGTACAAGGGGAAAACAGAGAAGAGAGGAATAGCATGAGAGGTAACCAGAACTATAAATGTGACAAGCGTTATATGCAGGTACAGAAGCAACCAGAACATGAGTAGAAAAACAAGAAGGTGAAGTTTTACAGCCTTAGGAAAATGTGAAGGTTTATTTAATGTTCTGAAATTGACTAGGATTTTATGTCAGAAAAGCAGCCTGTGTATGCAGAAACATTTAATAGTAGTATGAAGGCTACTATGGGGAAAATTATGACACCTGTCATCTGAGCTCCACTGTTAGGATTAATATAAATATGCAGTGCAGGAGCTGGATTTATGAAGATTCAAAAATAATCTTTATGTAATCTTGAAAATATCTATTTATTTTATTTTAGATTTGTTTACTGGGATAGTCCAACTGGATACATATCCATTTTCAGCGGAGGCCTGGGGAGAAAAGCTTCAAATAGACAAACTTACATAATTTACTCAAGAAGTTGGGTAACATTAGAAAATATAAAACAAAGTGATTATGTACAATGGTTTAGTAGTGTTCCCTAGTAGGGACTCACAATTCTCATGGACAGACACAATTAAAAGCAAGAGACATCAGATTGGATATAGAGCTTGGTGACGTCGTTGCATGTTATGATATTTACAGACTATGCTTTCAGTTTATAACTTAATTAGGGTTGGTACATGGGCAAAGCCGGTTCACTTCGAGATACTATTTGAGGTTTTTTTTTTTTAAGAGACTTTTGGAGGATTGTAGGGTTATATAGTTTGGCAACGAATTCCAGATTTTGCCAACAACGTTGGCAAACAGGGATTCACCAGCAGAGTTATTAGCTTTGTGGGTTTGGACCAGTAGTTTGTTGGCTGACCATAGGGATCTCAGGTTGCTATATGGCTTAATAATATTTATAAGTATCCTCAGGGTGGTACAGAATTTTGTGCGCTATTAAGAGCTGATTGAATTGAATTAAGCTGGGCAGTTCTAGCCACTCTAGTTGTTTCAGGTTTTGGCAGTGGTGGGTCCAATAGGTGGAGCCAGTGGCGAATCTGGCAATATGGTTGTAGCTATGGGACAGCTTACCTAGTTCGGATTTGTTGAGGTTTGAGAGTACAGGCGAGGAATATAAAAGAGTACAGAGTAGGTGTGACCGGGCGATTGCAGTCCTAGCCAGTGGGGTTAAAAAGAGTGTGAGCGGAGCAGGGTTAACACTGATTCCAAGTATTTCCTTAGGCTTTTGGTATGCATGGTTGTATGTTTGGCTGTATTTTTAATTTGTTTTTTGCACCAATTTATTGACTATGTTTAAGCTGTATTTTATACACTTGCAGGTTAATTTTATAGCTGGGTATAATTTTCAGGGCTATGTGAGAGAGAGCAGAGTGAAATTACTGTGTTCAGGGTATTATTTTGGGTGTAAGAAAGAAGATACTGGGGACAAACTAGCTAATTTTAACAATATGGAGGGAGCCAAATTACTGTGGGAGGACAGCCTAAAAGGTACCTTTAGACCCAGGTCAGCAGTATACAGTACTTGTTTTAAATTCTAATCAATGTTTTGTTTTCAAACACAGACAGCAACTTTAACAATACAATTTGGTGGAACTTTTTAGCATTAGGAGCCTTATTTAAGGGCTGGGAGGTTTGGTGCTGTTGACCCAGTATGACTGAATTAAACAGTTTAAGCAGAAAGACTTTAGAAAAAGTAGTAACCTTAGTTAAGTTTGTTATTGAGGGTAGACCAGTGAGGTTGTCCATTTTATTTTTATTTTTAAAAAAATTCCCAACTGGATGCAGACCTTCTAACTGTGCGAGCCTTTCAGGGTGGGAGCCGTGAGAAGAGATAATACCTAATAATATATATTTAGTGTTAGTTCATCAGCAGAACTAGAACTATAGCAAAAAAATTTGATTGAACAGTGTTTCATGCCACATATAACACAGCGACTGAGAGAAAAAGCATAATCCTTACATTAATAGTACACTGCACTGCCCTAAGAAACAGTTTCAAGTATTTGGTAGCTAAATAGAACAAGTAAGCAGGATAAAGCACGTATAAGACAAAACGCTAATCAGGGTCACACTATTCTGCATACAGCATCTTGTATCTTTAGCCTGAAAATAAAGCCCAAATGCTACTACCATTAAAGTAGGCTGTTTGTACAGAGTCTAGGATTTAAGAAGTAGACTAAATACTGCAACAAAGTTATACTGATCCACAAACAATCACTTCAGTTTAGCAGCAACAAGAAAGCACAAAATCAGTTGCCCACTGCATTCAACAAATAGTAACAAAATAGTAGATGAATACTTGTCTAATGTAGCTGCAGCTATATATTCATTTATTGTTCCTCATTAATGGTTACTGTGGTTGTGTACGGACTTTGTATTTAGACTGTCTGATTCTTATTTGTTGTACAACCTGTATTACTTATGAATGATCACTATAAAAAAGAGCAATAACAAATATATCTTTGTGTTTCTTGGTCATAGTTGCAATGGATCAGCATGGAACTGTCCACTTACATGATCAAAAACAAAAAATAAATAGGATTACACTAAGTGATTAAATAATAGACTGACAGACTGATTGCTTGATTTATATTTTGTAACTGTGAACATCTATCTGAGCATAACCCATTTTCACAACATAGTCCCCAAGTGAATAAAGCTCCAGTTGAAATACAGTACAAACAAAATTAAATAATTATGTGTTACGACTGGCAAATATGAAAGAAAACAAAAATTAAAGCATTTTAATCACATGTAGCAAACTGAGACTGTATCATAAATCTTATTGAGTAATCAGAACTGAATGTTCTTACTGCAGAGACAGGCACACAAGAATGTACATAGCATTACATTAACTATTTAGAAACTGAAAATAATAATGAGGTACTGTGGAACATTCACTTGTTATGCATTGCACAAGTCTGTTGCCTAAGCAACTACATATCTGTAGCAGGGCAGTTTATACTGGTGAATGCTTAGCTCAGGTTTGGAAACTTTACAGGAGTTGAGTGGATAAGCATTAGTAATTGAATAGCAGGTTCATATGTATATACTAGGCTAATGACCATCATGGCCTTTATAAAGTTAGCCATGCAATCTAACCCAGTTGTGTCCCTATGTATCATCAGCGTTTATTAGTAGGGGGTATGTTAGGAAGTTTCCAGAGGTTATGTTTGGAAGTATGTTAGTTTGGGCATTACTGCCTGTCTCTGTCTATCTGTCTGTCTGTCAGATACGTGGGGTTCAGACCTGGGGTGAATTTCCAATTTCCCATCCATTGAGCAAGGTTATGCTTAAATAGTATAAAGGATGAACTCTCCTTCACATAAATGAGGAGCCTATTCCAGAGAAGTCTGTTGCATCAGCAGCAGGGAGCCATGTTAGAGTAGTTAGGAGTCTGCAGTATTTTGCAAATGGGAAGCATTTAGTATAAATAAAAAATACAGTTTTGAGATGTTTAAAAGTTTGTGGAGGAGAGAGTGGTGAGACATAGCTAGTATAATCATTGTTTGGCAGCACGATACTCTAAGCAACAGATTTCTGTTTTGCCCCATGGTTAGTCAGTGTTTTGTGGTGCACTATGCTTTAAGATGATTAGTACTTTTGATGTAATGTTTTTGTTGTTTTGTTTGTAAAGTAGTGACCAAGTTCTTTGGCTGTAGTTTTGGGGGAGATGCACGTCGGATGTTATGTTAGTAGTGGCCTTGGCTTTGCATCTGCTTGTTAGATAGCTGATTAAATTCCCAAAACATCCTAGGGTTGCTGATTTTTTATGTTCTCTAACTTTGAAACAGCTCTCTTTCAGGCAGAGGGTGTAAAACAAATGACATCCCTGATGAACACAGTCTCACAACAAAAGCACACTTCCCCAGTCTGTCAAATGTTCTGGAGTTCTTGTCAAAAAAGACCACAGGTCAGGAGTTCAAGAACTGTAACTTAGTAGCCTGATCCTGTGAAGACAGCAACCTGTTTTTTGTTTTTTTTTTTTGAGAAATGAACCATACCTTCTAGTAAAGAATTTATACAATCTTATTTCATATGCAGGGGGAATATGTGGATGGCACCATGTTATAGTGAAGTCATTCTAGAAGCAGTCTATCATGGAGAGAAACAACTGAAGAGGCCTCCACTAATGCCTGGTGGTGCTTCTTAGCTGTCTATATTATTAATTGTCCTGTGCCCCATCTTACTGGATTTTACAGAGAAAATCTATGAAGGACAGTTTGTCCAGAGTAGAATGTGAAAACAAGCAGAATATGGAAGCAGAGCAATTATCTTGCAAATCCACACAGTTAGTATTGCAAGAAAAATATATGTACCCTGTTGGATATGAGAACATATTGATGCAGGAGGATGAGCACTGAGTTCCCTTCTTTTCCACAGAAAATATATGGCAGCTCTGAGGGCTCATTTGATACTTATTTTCTTACATTACCATAGAGGTTAGGAGGAAGCTGAATAGACTGCAGTGTTAGTGGCACAACAGGTGGCACATTCATTTTTGGTGCAGAAGTCTGTGGGTTCTATTCCCACACCAAATAGATTGACTGCTGATACTGCAGTGTAGTATAAGGAGAGTGATGCACTCCTGAACATATCACCCTTCAGATGAGATGTTAAACTAAGATTCCAAGCATGTCTTCCTTCAGATGAGACTGAGGTCCCATCTGCATGAGTTGGCAGTAGCTCTGGCTGATATAAAAGATGACATGAAACCTGTCATAAAGAGTAGGGGTCCTTTATTTACTTACAAAAGAACTCTTTATTTATAACATATTTACATATTTACAAATATTTACAAATGTACACATATATAGATGTATACATCTATTTATACATATTCACAACTTCCTTTACAATCATACTAAATTTTCATCCCTATTAGACTCCCACTTCTTTTTCCATAACCACTATCTGATTTTACTTAATACTGTTGCTAAATTCCATTTACAGTTAAACATAATTTCATTTATTCTATAATTCTATATAATCCATATAACATAAAATAATTTATCTACTTAACATATTCTTTACTTCTAGTCTTATAATATCAATATTTAATCATACCCATGTTTATTTTATCAACTTTTATATCTTTGAAAAAAAGTCTTTACAGTTTCCCATGCCTTTTTTTCTTTCATATTTCAAAAACATATGTTCTTTAGTTTCTTCTTCTTGATAATGTAAACATATTGTATCACTTTAATTTTATATGGCATATTTCATTTACTGGCAATTCATCTATTACCAATTTCCACAAAAAATCTTAACATTCTACTTTCTAATTATACAATTTATTCTTATTGTATAGGTTTATTTTTTCATTTGTTAGATTTTACCATGGTGTTACATAGTAATGTTTTCTCATGACATTCTTATACCACACTTTTCTATCTTTTTCTATACCATACAATTTTCCTTTCCACAAAAATATTTTTCTTGGTAACATTTTATTTCATTTATACATTCTTTTTCTCTTTTACTCTTTTTTACCATACCCCAAATTTTATCATACGTATGTTTATACAGTTTTACTACTAATCTATCATCTTTTTCATTTATACACTTTAACACTTTGTACAAATTTAATGAAGGAGCATATACCACTGGGTTAATTAACCACAGACCTCCTTTTTATTTACATAAAAACTCCTCTTTTTACTGGGTTTAATCTAGAAGCCCATATAAATGAAAATAAACAAATAAATAAATAAATGCAATAATTTCTTTCCAGATACTATTGGCAACATAAATATACTTCCTAAGTATGCTATTTTCCCATCAGTACTGAACTGATCAAATAAGCCTTTTTTCTGAATGATAATTTATATGTATAACTTTCCAAACTTGAATCCTGCTATAACAAAATAGCCAAGTTTGCCACTAACTCTCCACATAGGTCCCACTGTTGCTCCTCCTTACAACAATTAAATTGGTTAGAACTCCTCCAACATTTGATCTATACCCAACTCATTATTACTCAGTACTTAGTATACCAGCCAGACAGAATCTAAGCCTTGCAACAACTACTTCAACCATATACTAATACTTGTCAACTCCGGTCTGTACATAAAACCCTCCTGCAAGTCTTCAAAACCAACAACAAGGCTGGGAATTCTCTTTATTCCCACCATATCTCTAAAATCTGGAACACTATTCCCCAACATATTTTAAACATCACTGACATAACTCAATTCAAGAAACAGCTAAATAACTATCTATATAGCAACTGGGTCTGCTACTGTATCAACCCAGGGTAATCTCTTCCCTGTATGTCTTATTCCCCAACATGTGAACCTCTACTTACATACTTGATGTATCTCCTTCTTCTAACCCCTTCTCCTCTTTCTGCTCTTATACTAAACCTGACTAAAAAGCTAAACATACTCTTAAATATCTTCTATGTAAAAGAAAAAAAAACTTAGTCCTCCTTAAACAATTTTTTATGATATTTATATATCAATGTATACTATTATTTAACCCTATAATTTTGATGTTATATCTAAGATGCCAATTGTACATTTGTACTTGTCTTTTTAAATCAATGCATTTGTTCCTTTCATGTTAATGCCTATGTAAGTTGTACTTCTGGAGCTTTTCTCCCCAGGCCTCCGCTGAAAATGGGCTTACACCCAGATGGACTATCCCGGCTAACAAATGTAAAAAAACAATAAATAAATAAATAAATAAATAAATAAACATTCTCCAGAAAAGACAGATTTGGTTTATTTCTTCTATTGTTTTTCCCACTGAATTCTACTTACATCTTTATTCTCAAATTTTATACCTAACACAGAAATTTCATTCATTGTAAAACATATATACCCTAACTTTAGTACTTCACCTAAACCTTTACTTTTCTCTTTATTTAAAGCCATCCATATCAATTCTAGACACTAATTTGTGCAAATTACTACTCCGTTTATCCAAATTTTGTTTTTTGTAATTATTATAATATCATCTGAATATGTGAACAGAACTGGAATTCTTAACCCTTCAGGTGTTATATACCCTGCCTACTTCATTTTGTAATTTATTACACATACTATCACATTCATAACTAATGCAGATAATATATAACTCATTGGACATCCCTGTCTTGCACCACTCTTCAGATGTACCTCCTGGCTTAACCAGCCATTGACAAGTATTTTTACTTTATTATTACTATACATTTACATACATAATCTCCTAACTTTCTCATTTATGTTATATTATTTCATTATTCACTACCTTCCACACATTTAAATTGTCAGCAACACAGACACAGACAAAATGAAGAGGAATTTTTCAGTCTATATTAGCAACATGCATCTGTTTAACTAGTCAATGGCCTGGAATTTATCTATATGCAAATCGCAATAGACAAAGCCCGATACTATATCTTAGCAAGCTGTAGGTCACCATCAATGTCCCTAAAATCCCATAACTCATACCTAGACCTACTGGAGACACTCACCATTAAACCAAATACCCTAATCATGGGAGACTTTAACTAACCCTCTATAAACTGGGAAACATACATTTCCTCATACTCAAAGGCACAATGATTCATGGACTTTATTAACATAAATACTTTTGACCAGATAGTGCGTACACTCATTAGAGGTTCAAATATACTGGACCTGGTACTCACCAATATGGGAGAGAGCTACAAACCCCCATGTCACGTCTTCACTGGTGAGGTTGGACCACAAAGCTGTCTCCTTCAAAATAAAAATCAGCTTGGTAACCACAGCAAGCCCTGTAACAGTTAGGGACTATTCCAAAGCAAACTATATCCTATTATGAACAAACAAATCAGATATCTTGTTATGTCTTCTAAGGCTAGCTATTAGTTTAAATTAGCATCCCTAGCTAAAGACAATCATAAAGCATTCTTTAGCTACATCTGGAACCTAAAACAGAATACCCAGCTGTGTGCCGAACTTATAGTGGATGGTACCACTCACACTGAACCTGAGGAAATTGCCAACCTGCTAGCCAACAGATTTGGCAATAACTTCACCCCCTGTCCCCACCACACATACCCCAAACCAGTACTCTACCGAGTATCTCTAAAGAACAGGTCATACAAGTACTCTCCAAGGCCAAACACATGGCCTCTATGGGACCAGATAACATCCTAGACTGCTTGCTAAACAACCTAAAACAAGACTTAGTGGAACCACTCAGCACACTCTTTAACCATAGCCTGAGAACTGGCTTTGTCCCGGAGAACAGCAACAGTAATCCCCTTGCACAAAGGGGGTCCGTCAACTGACCATGGGAACTATCGACCCATAAGCCTAACCAGCCTTATCTGCAAGGCCATGGAAAGAATCATCATAGACCTTATCCACAAGGACACAGGCAACCTTCAAACCCTTGACCCAATCCAGTTTGGTTTTGTCAAGGATAGATCTTGCTTATTAAACCTAGTGGACTTCTTTGAGAATGTCATCAAAGTCCTAGATGAGGGCAAAACAGTACATACCACC
>NC_056735.1:1849859380-1849894380 GCF_019279795.1 Protopterus annectens | reverse complement strand
TTGCACTTAGTGTGCATAATAGCTAACTATGGTGAGGGAAATGTTAATTGGTCATTGTAGAAGTATATCTATGTATAAATTGAGGGGTCTTTGGTGTGTGATTTACTCTTTGTGACACTGTCCCATGTTGGATTAAATGCTTTTGGGCCTGTGATGGTGAACCTAAATGCAAGCATTAGGTCTGCAAACATGGTGCCTGCAAACATGGTGCCTGAGCATCACAAACATAGAGTCACACTAGTGCATCATGAAACAGTTAGAACAAATGCATAAAAATCTATATCCATAACCTGGAATCCATGCTGTCTCGTGCCACAGTCTGTACTCCTGACAAAGAGGAGATTGCCAGCACAAACACCACACCACCCACATCACATAGCCAATCACAACACACACACACCTATGCAGAGGTCCTCAATAAAAACTTACCTAAACAGCAGAGACCTCCAAAACACACTCACAAACATTCCACACACAACACCAAACACATCACAGACAGTAGACAACACACCAGTGTCTCACAAACATAGCCCATAAGGCATAACAATAAACCAAACATACTAGTCATTGGCGATTCAATTGTGAGACACACCAATGTCCCCCTCACCAGGCTTGACAAGGAGAAGATCACGATCAATTGTCTGTCAGGTGCTAGAATCCACTACATCATGCACATATTTAAGTCTCTCCACAACAGGTACAAGTATGACTCTGTCATTGTCCATGTTGGTGTGAATGACTTGAGACGTACCTCCCTGGACTATATGAAGAGAGATATGATAGATCTCTCAGAGTATGTTTTCCAGGCAGGTATAACCCTAGCCCTAAGCAGAATCCATCCTTCACCAAGAGTGATACCACAATACCAACAAAAAATGATTGATTTCAACAATTGGCTTAGTTTCTGGTGTCATTCCATAAGGATCCAGTATCTGTCTGCCTGGGGCGACATAGTTGACAGGGCTCGATGCTTTGCCAGAGATGGCCTCCACATGTCACCCCTGGGATTCCAGATTCTGGCCAAGCCTCTTGCCTCCCCCACTGTACCTTTTTAAGGCAATGTCCCAAAGACAAATCTTCCAACACAAAAGATCTGTCAAAAAGCAAATTGAAGGTCATGCTGCTTAACGCTAGGAGCCTTAATCTGAAAATGCACTCACTGGAGGCTCTCCTTGCACTGGAAGATGCCGACATTTGTGCAGTCACAGAAAGTTGGTTCAAGCCTGCGGAGAGCACCCCTGCCTTACCAGGCTATACCTTATTCCACACATTCCTACCCCAAAATGAGTTTGGGAAGACTAAGGGTGGTGGAGTCTATATCTTCATTAAAGACAAGCACACCTCCAGACTGGTTTGCCAGCATGAAGCACTAGAACTTCTCCAGTTGCAACTGACAATTGGCAATACACCCATCCAAGTTATAGCCAGCTGCAGACCCCCCCCCCTCTTCCATGACTCAGGACACCCACTCCTCCTACCTGGACCTACTTGACTCAAGGTACCTCCTAACACCCTTATGCTTGGTGACTTCAGCTACCCCACCATAGACTGGGTGAACTATTTCTTCACTAATGCACTCACTCAACAATTCCTTGACTTCATCAGTTCTAACGCAGTAGACTAGCTCGTCTCATCCCCCATAAGGGGAGATAACATTCTGGACTTGGTTCTCACCAACATGGGGTGACTGTTGCACCACCCCCATAGTAAGTTCTTCCCTGGTGAGATAAGATCATTGGTCTATCTCATTCAAAGTTTCTATCCTGCCCTACCGCTGCTCCCCAGCCATAACCAGGCTAAACATTTCTCAAAAGCTGACTACAACCTTCTAAGGGAGGGTATCAATAGCTTCACACCACTGCCCCCTCAGAGAATGCAGACAGCTATGCTGAATAGTATGCCAATGCAATACAAGCACCTGTACAACTGCATGGACTCAGCCCTACCCAACAGAACTAAAACCTGCTCCTCTAGGAAACACAGACCTGTCTGGTGGACATCCTCTATCAACAGGGTTTACAACAAAAGGAAGATACTGTTGTCCAGTGGTAAAAAAGGAACAAATTCCCAACTGAAAAAGCTCCCTTCTTAGCCTCACCAAGCAAATTAGATCACTAGTTAAAACCTTCAAAGCTAATTATGAATCGGAACTAGCCTCTGAAACAAACGTTAACCACAAAGCCTTCTTCAGTTATATCAGGAACCTTCATGGCAAAGCCCAGATTTGTTCCAAATTAGTTCTTAACAGTACCACTTACACTGATCCTGTTGACTTGGCCAATGTGCTAGCAGATAGGTTCAGCACAAACTTCACCCCGTCCCACCCAAAGGCCCAGTCAGCATCCTGGATACTTGTCCCATACCTTACATCTCTGTAGATCAAGTGTTAAAGGCCCTATCCAAGCCTGTATCCTTCGCCACCTCCAGCAAGAACTAGCCTCACCACTGAGCACCCTATTCAACCACAGCCTAAGTACAGGCTTCATTCCATCAGAGTGGAGAACTGCCATTGTCATCCCCTTGCACAAAGGTGGCGCCACTACTGACCCTGAAAACTATCACCTCATTAGCTTGACAAGTCTGATCTGTAAAGCCATGGAGCGTATTATTATGGACTTCATAAACAAGGACATAAGGCAATCTCCAAGCATTTGACCCCAGCCATTTCGGATTTGTCAAGGGCATATCTTGCCTGTTGAACATGGTTTACTTTTTTGAGACTGTCACCAAGGCCCTGGATGTCAGTACATACAGCTTACCTTGACTTGGCCAAAGCCTTTGACTCAATCCCCCACTTGGGTATCATCGAAAAGCTAACACAACTTGGTGTAAATCCCTATCTCATCAGGTAGGTGGCCAACTGGCTCACCGATAGGACCCGCAAGGTCAAAATAGGTGCTTCCACCTCTGACAGCAGACCTGTCACTAGTGGTGTTCCCCAGGGATATGTCCTGAGACCCCTACTGTCTGGCATCTACTTCTCAGAGGTCCAGGCAAAGACAAAAGGCCTGTGGCTGACCAAGTTTATGGACGATTGTAAATTGGGTGCTGTTATTGAGTCCCCATATGATGTTAACAAACTACAAGAGGGTCTCACAGCAACAAATGACTGTTGCCAAATTCATGGCCTTAAGTTAAATGCAAAAAAATGTATTATCATACCAATCAGCAAAAACACAGCCTATACTGATTACCACATCAATGGCAAGCCCCTAAGCACTCAACCTGTGGTGAGAGACCTGGGTACAAAGGTTTGCAATAATCTTACATTCGACCATCATGTAGCAGCAGTGGTCAGAAAATCCTTTTACTTGGTTCATCTCATAAGTAAAGGGATTGCATCCAGAAAAAAAGAGGTTATTACCTCTCTGTACTCCTCCCTCATGAGGCCAATAATTGAGTACAACACCAAGTTTGGTATGTACCTCTCCAAACACTTGCATCAGCTGGAGAGGCCACAGAAATACCCCATAGAGAGAATCCATGGCCTCCAACACCTGTCCTGTGTGGACAGGCTCAAATCACTATCACTCTACTCGGTATTGTACAGATTACTCAGAGGTAATCTGTGTCTTACCTACAAGGCAATCTCGGACCCTGCCCTACTAGAGGTGCTCCATATCTATAAATCTAACAACTCATGCATTACCCAATCAAAAGGCCTAAATCTAATATGCAACATTAACAAAACCTGCTGGAGATACAGGTTTGTCTCCCAGAGGCTGCCCTGTCTCTGGAATAAACTCTCCATACACATCAAACAGAGTACGTTGCTAACCCTTTTCAAGCGCAACCTTGATGAGTGGATGGGAAACCACAAATTTGTCCCAGGGGTTCCACCTGTGTCCCGCACTGACAGGGACGACAGGTGCTGACTGAGGTTTCTTATTTGGGGATAAACTCTTGTCTAGGCTTGTAAGGGCCCTAGGGCCATTAGCTTAGTAACCTCCTATGATCCTCTGAACATAATAGAACTGAAGATAAATTGGGATATTAATGTCCAGCTAGTACAAGTAAAAGGAAATCATTTTAGTACCTCCTATATAATATGGACAATGACTTTTTGTGCAGCCAGAAAACATACATGAAACAGAAAAAAATTGAGATCAACAAAAAAGCTGACAATCCACATAGTGGCAACAGCAGAAACAAAGTGCATTGTATTGCTATAATACCAGGAAACCATACAACATATAACTTTAGAAAGTATTTAGATATAATAAGGGTAATTGGTTATATTAGGCAGTATGCCAGCCTGCACTAATGAACCACTGACAATCACCTCAATATGCACACCATGCAACAACAGACTACCATTCCTTCAGAGCTTAATCAAGTATTACAAGATTTCAATAGAAATTAAGAGATCCATGCAGGTAAATGGAACTTAACCTTAGACTTGGTTCTTAAAAGACAAAATGCAAAAATAAAAACAAGACACCATGAGTGTAGAATTGTTAAATCAAGTTATAGAAGCCCACTCTCTCTCTGTGATCCATATACCATCCAGAAGGCAGAGAGAATACCTTTTTTTCTGGAGCACATAGACTATTGTTTAGGATAGACTATTTCAGATGGTAGAGTTCATTAAGGATGCTTAGAGAGGCCAGAGAACACTCTTGGATCGCTCATTGATTCCAACAGTGGTTAAGCAGTGGGCTTTCTCTGTATTTGGGTGAGTGCGTGTATTTGTGCTTCTGATTTGATCTTGATCAACATGCTGGAGTTTCAGAGCTGAAAGGAAAAAGCTCTTAGGGGAAAAATTCAACATCTGTCTGTTCAGTGGCTCTTGTTGGCACAGCCTCAGTAACACTAGCACAGTATGCTGGAGATATTTAATTCAATTCCCAAATGAGAGCTAATATTATCCTTTCACTTTGATAATTCTAACAGTGCCTAAGCAGAGGGCTTTTTCTGTATCTATATGCAAGTGTTTGTAATTTGATATTGATCACCATGCTGGGATGTTCCTAGCCAGAAGTATAAAACTCTTGGAGTAAAATCAACACCTATCTGAACAGAGACTCTTGTTGGTCCAGTGGCAATGACACCATCATGGTATGCTGGAGGTCCCAAATGAAAACTAATATTATCCATTTTTCTTCCTTGAGTCTAACAGTGCCTAAGCTAAAGGCTTTCTCAATATTTGTGTGTGCGTAATTTGATCTTGCTCAGGTTTGAATTTAAAAATACATGATGTGCACTACAGAACCTAGACTTGAAGTTAAATGATTCCCCCTTGGAAAATGAGGAAATTAGGAAAATGATTAGTGCTTGAATAGCTAGGTTTAAGAAGGATGACTGACCTTGCAAGTGATATACATCTGGATATCAAGTAGGCAGTATTGAAAACTACTGGGATGTGAGCTTGGTAAGAACAGCATCACATTTAAATAAGCAGTGAAAAGGGGCTGTTATCAAGACTGAAGATGAGTCAATCTGACTGTGGCAGTCCTGAAATTCATTCTTAATTCTGTGTGTACAGTAGTGGTAGCTTAATGGTAGTAATGTTGTTGAGTGCCATTGGTGGATGGGGCTTGCTAATATACGTTATGTTGAGGGGGATTATTTTAATAAATCACACAGCAGTTGTGCATGTTTGGGGCAGCAGCTCAGTAGTGAAGGGTATTTGTAGTCTTGCTAAACATAGGGGATTACCACCTGCCCCTCTTTTTGCAGATCAACCCTTATTTGGGGATCTGTGTTTTGTGGGGAATTAAAGGCATAGCTCTTAAATGTCCCCGATTTAACCTTATCTTTTTGTTCTGTGGCTCTTTAAATGTTGATTTTGTGGAAAATTGCTGAGGATTGCACAGTCATTCAATAATGACAAGCATTACAGTTCTATACTTCCTTTTATTCAGAAAATGCATATTGATGCAACATATGTTGTTCTATTATCTTTCTAAATTACTTTGACTTGTATTTTATTTATTTTATTTTATTTATTTTATTTTACATTTGTTGACCGGGCTAGTCTGGCTGGATACATGTCCATTTTCAGCAGAGGCCCGAGGAGAAAAGCTCCACTATAAACTAAGTACATTCCAATTACATAAAAATTGACTATTCTAAGATATAGCTAAAATCAGAGAATACAAAAACAGAGGATAGAAAGGATAATTTCAAAGAGAATCAAGTTTACAATATACAGTTAATTAAATATCAAACAACTGTGCAAAATGTACATACTTAAAAACTCAACAGTAGAAGGAACAGAACTAATGTAGTGCAGAGATGAAAAAGAGTAGAGGAGAAACAGAGTAAGAGAAACAGGTTAGTCAGGTGTACTGCAGGAACAAAGCCAATGATTTTGGAAGTACCGTTTAATTTTCTGTTTGAAAAGTGGCAGGGATGTAGTCAGAGTTATGTCATAATGTAAGAGATTCCAACTTCTACCTATTGTGTTACTGAATAGGGAATCACCTGCTGTGTTGTTTGCCTTTATAGATTTTGTCATGAGTTTACTAGATGAGCGAAGTGAGTTAAGATTGTTGTAAGGGATTAGAAGTTGTAAGAGTATAGGGGTATTGTCAGGTTGGTGTAATATATTGTGGGCAATAGTGAGTTGAGGAATTATAATGTGGTTTTGAACTTCAAGCCAGCCTAGTTGTTTTAGGTTTATACAATGGTGGGTCCTAAAGGGGCTACTAGGGGCGAAGCGAGCTATATTGTTATAGCAAGTAGCAAGTTTGTTTAGATTGGTTTTTTTAAGGTTTGTATAAATTGGGGAAGCATATAGGAGGGTAGATAGAAGGTGAGATTGTGCAATTTTGGTTCTAGTTATTGGGGTTAGGAAAGGTTTGATACGATATAGTGAACCTATTTTTCTGTTAACTAACCTGATGTTGTTGTTAATGTGCTGGTCGAAAGAGAGATTATTGTCAATGGTTATTCCTAAAAGTTTTGTAGTTGGATCAGGAGAGATGATAGTACCATTATTTGAGGAAATGGAGAAATTTAAGGGGGACAGTGGTGGGGGTGAAGAGGAGTAGTTTTGTTTTTTTGGCATTTAATAGGAGAAACCGTCTAGAAAACCAAGTTTCTACAGTATTAAAGGTAGATTGGGTCAGTGAGATCAGCTCAGTAGAGGAAGGTGCTGAGCAGATAAGGGTAGAATCATCTGCGTATTGTATGCAGGTTGCTTGTGGGATCGAAGTCTGAAGATCGTTGATAAAAAGGGAGAACAGGAGTGGACCAAGAATGGAGCCCTGGGGAACTCCAATGGAAATGGGTAAGAGTGATGAGATATGGTTTTCCCATATTACAGCTTGCTGTCTGTTGTTAAGATAAGATCTAAACCAATTAATGGCGAGTTTATCACAAGAGAGAGATTCAAGAATGTTTATTAAGAGAGAGTGGTTGACCATGTCGAAAGCTTTAGAGAGATCAATGAAAAGAGCAGAAGAGAGTATTGTTGTTTCGATTTTTGTTGATAGTATCTACAAAGGAAAGAAGGGCAGTGGTGGTACTGTGGTGAGGTCTAAAGCCATGCTGACAGGTTGCTATTATATTGTGTAGAGAAAGATAGTGAACAAGTTGCTGATGAATAAATTTTTCCATGATTTTCGCAAGGGGTGAGAGAAGGGCAATTGGTCTAAAGTTGGAGAGGTCAAGGGAGTTACCACCTTTATGTAGTGGGATAATATAGGAGACTTTCCAGATGTCAGGGATAGTTCCCTCTTGGATAGTTCTGTTTATAAGTAAGGATATAGGATATGCAATTTCTTTGGCAGCTTTCTGGAGGAAGAGAGAAGGGAGCTTGTCAGCAGAAGGGGTACAAGGTTTCAGTCACTGATCTGGGGCATTATTTCTGGCTTTGGGTTGGGAGTGGAGGGGTAAAGATTTTCAACTTATCATCTAATTGTTGCAGAAAACGACTAGGACATGAAACAAGCAACGAAACTTCTATAGCAGTGATTTTTTTTTTTGGGGGGGGGGGGCTGTTCTTAAAATCTGAGGTTTCCCACGTCTGAAAAAAAACGTTCATTATTTATCGTGTCACCTTACAACTGTCATACAATACAAAACAATTATACTTGTCAAGCAAAATTTAAAAAGGCATGGCTTGCATCCAATCCTGCTCACAAGTCTTGGGCACAGCAACTAAGCTGTTGCTATACAACGGTGCATGCGCTTTCTAGCAGAGGACTTCTATTCCCGGAAGTGATAATGAAGCGTGATTTCTGTAGGTGTTTGGGTCAGCTGACAATAGCGCTCCATGGAAAGTCGGGGGTAAGCAGCAGAAAGGCTGTCTCGAGTATACGAAACAAGCGTTCTTCAGCCACTGAAGAAAGAGACTTTTCTGCTGTATCGTTAGCACAAGTCACTGTAATGGCAGCGGAGATTCAGCAACAACCGCAGATTCGCAAGCCTATACTCCTCAGTAAGATTGAGGGATTTCAGGATTTGGTGAACATGGCATTTATTATCCCCAAAGAGGATGGTGTGATCAGCGTATCAGAGGACAGGTAGCTATCCACTGCATGCATACTGTCCCTTAGTTTGCAAGCAGTACTTCCACTGTATGACAAGAGGGTAAAGCGTAGTAGAGTTGTATTGCATCGTTCTTTAACTGTGATCATAAAGCACATACAAGTGTACTGGAGTTTTGCAAGACTGTAGTAATTCATATACAGTTATGTATTACGAGCTACAGAAGGAGGGGAGGGTTTACTTATCTGATTTTTTAGGGGAAGTCAGCAATGTACGAGATGTAGAAAGCCGCTTCATAATGTATTGTGTGTAAATTCCTTAGTACTTTAACAGCATGGTTGTACATTGAGCTACCAAAGTGTATTCTGTCTACGTCCTTTGGATTATAGTGTAAAGTGATTGTATGCATTTTAATGGTATAATGTAGTGTGTTCACCTTATTGCAGTAGAATGCACGTTTTTATCCACTCTAGCATCTGTTAATAACTAGGCTTTGCGTCATTTTATAAGTAGTTACCGCCTTTCATGGCCTGCTGCAGACTCCTTTTTTTTAAAACGAGTGTAGCCTCTTGCTGCTGAAATGATTTGTTTAATGCTTGTCCTACTGATGCATTAATCATGAGAGATGTGTACTTTGGTCTCCAGTTTAATACACTTCGCAGGTTGTTTGCCGGCAGTTACGTTGCAACAGCTGTAGATGAGACACACGATGCTTTCAGGTTTGACAAAATGCAGCCTCCCGAGTTACCTGCTTGTGTCTATGAATGTGCTACACAATGGCCCTAAAATTTGCTTGTGTGCAGATTGATGGTCTTAAAGTATGGTATTTAAGTGTATAGTTTACCTGGACCTGGGTGGTATTAAGTGTCTGTCGCTGCCTTATGTAGTACCTACTGTAGTTTGGAGAGTGATGGCTGCAGGCTGTTTAGATAAGCTCCAGGTACAGTGGCTGCTTCTGTGTGGTGATTGGGGAGGGGGGGTGTTCTTGCAGGATAGTTGACATAATGACAGGGAAAGCAGATGGCTGTCTGACTGCTATTAGTAACTGTATACTGGTATAACTCCCCAAAAAAACTTTGCTGAACTTGAGGTAATTCTGTAGTCAGCACACACAACCTCTGGCTTCTAGTAGATTAGTGTCTCATTGCTCAGCTGAGGAGGTACTATGCGGGAGTGGAAAAAAAGAAACTCGTACTTCTGACTATAATAGTACTTGTATGCAGTGATGGTGGGTGCTAATCCAGGACCACGGATATAGGTATACATTCAAAATTGAGTGCAGCAAAAAGCTCATCAAAAATAGTTGTGTAAATGTCCATGGAGCGATACCTCTACGTAACCCACAGACTGGAGCTTTTTTAAGGGAATAAGTAATTAGCCTCTGTTCTTAATCTTGTATGCAATACCTGCAGTAGAGTTTATTCATATATATATTTATATAAGCACAGTGGTTATTCATTATTCATATATTTAATGGATGCTGAAGATAATGGATCCTGAAGAAATGGGGACTGTGGATGGAGTATTTTTATCTACCGTTTTCAGTAAAGTACTAATTTGAAAAAAATGTTTTAGCAAATCATTTAATCTTTTTATTATTACACAGAGAACTTGTAAAGACTGGGAATGGAATAGAGTATTAAAAAGTTGCACAATTTCTAATTGTGGTGGGATGGGTATTGGGCTGTGAAGACAGACTGATGTCAACTGTGTATGAAATCTCTGCTTTCTAGTTTCATTTCTGCATTCTTTTGTCTTAACTACTGTTTCTGATGCAGTCTTATGTTCTCATTCAAGGAAATAATGTAGAAAGTACATTTATTTTGCTTTGGTTGTTAAACGGACAGTATGCTAAAATATTTGAAGGGTCTCTGCTTTCTAGTTTCATTTCTGCATTCTTTTGTCTTAACTACTGTTTCTGATGCAGTCTTATGTTCTCATTCAAGGAAATAATGTAGAAAGTACATTTATTTTGCTTTAGTTGTTAAACGGACAGTATGCTAAAATATTTGAAGGGTGTGTATGTGCTATTGGGAACCCCTCACAAAACAAGCTATGGCTGTAGTTGTTTGGTTCTTTTTTTTTTTTTTTTCTCTGCTTTCCATGTTTCATTCTTTCTGACTTACCGCAGTGATGCCATTCAGTGCTTCCGCTTTCATTCCTGGACTTTTTGATTCAAGACTAGGACCAGTGTGGATCCTGGGGATTCGTGCCATCCACTGCTTCTGAAAGGGTTTTTTCTATTTTATGATCTACTGTCCATTCTCCTCCTGCAATCTTCATAGCATCTGAGGGGTGTGCATGCAGTGGGGCCATGCTGATATACCACCCCTCCTTGTAGCAGTTCAGTGAAAGTTCATACTCCATTCCTCTTGTTGGCCGACGCACCCTTAATCCAGACCTCCACCAGGGATCAGCATGTGTGGAACACCTTTGAGACAGCCTGTCCCTCTGGGATGGTAATGCCTACCCTACCTTTTGCAGAGTTAGTCATCCAAGCCATTAATCAAACTCTGGTTGACTAGGCTGTAGTCAGAGCTTTATCCCTGTATACCACCGTAACAACTATTTTTGTGATTCTTAATTTTTTTCTTGTGATACTTTCAGGCTTTGAATTAAGTTGACGAAGAGCTTTAAAATTTCCCTAATTTCACTGAATATGTGTGCCATTGCTTATAGCTTAAAACTATTGCAGGAATGCATTTTGTGGAAAATCATGCAAGAAATGCGTTATACTTAACTAGTGTGTAGCATTAATGATTTGAGGTATTGCTGCTCATAGAATACAATTTTTGAAGAAAATGATGACTTCTTTTGCAGGTTGTTTAAGATATTGTGTCAAAACTGCATACATACATTAATTTGTTAGTATTTTCCAGATTATTTAAATAATTAGTAAAAACTACAAGAAAAACCTAGCCAAACTAGAGTTTTCACTGTGTGATACCTTAAACCTCCTGGAATAGAGGCTCATGGGATGTATGCAAATTACCCCTTAAGGACATCAAGTGTTTCAGCTATATGGCTTCTGAATGTCCATAACTTTTTCCTTTAAGTCTTTATGGACAAATTCAGGCCATCAAGGCAAACGCAGCTTATTTAAATAAAACATTCACTGCATTTATGTGTTTTGTTTTCTTGTTTACTTTGGTAGAGCACTGATGACATGACCAGCTGCAGACTCACCATGGGTTAATCGGTGCAAATTGCAACAATTAGGTAATAAGGTAGAACAGATATTAACTTTAAGCTTTTGTCATTGTTTTAGCAATTTGAAAAGTATGTGGTTTCAAAGCAGTAGTAAATGCAGCAAGGTTAAATACTAGACTTAACAGATATGTTGTTCTAAGGCTACAAAAATAGTAAGATGTTATTTGTCCAAAAATAGAGAGAAATGTAGTAAAATAAATTTTCACGAATGTGTACTTGACTTAAAAATATCAAAGATAAAAATTTCAAATTAAGTACACATTTTAAAAAATCCTGTCTGTTCTGTGAGGAATTGACTGAATTAGAAGTTGTATATTTGTGTTGTACACTTTAATTTTGTGTGCTTAAAACCATTTTGTTTTGTATGGTATTATGTTGGTCTTGTGACTGACTAAGAGAAACTTTTATTTATTTTTACTGAAAATATTACAAGTATATATTTCA
Organism: Protopterus annectens; assembly: GCF_019279795.1. Classification (NCBI taxonomy): domain Eukaryota; kingdom Metazoa; phylum Chordata; order Ceratodontiformes; family Protopteridae; genus Protopterus; species Protopterus annectens. The sequence continues at coordinate 1,849,882,290 of NC_056735.1, read as the reverse complement.
TGTTGCTGACCAGAAAACGATGCTGTTTTTCATTGTTGTGTTTTTTTATTTATTTGAAAATGTTTAAATAGGTAGTCCTGCTGAGCCTATAGCCTATTTTTTAGAGAGACCAGGATTAACGTGCCCAAGCAGGAAAAAATATAAATGTATAACTACTAGGGGGAGAGTTTTATCATCATTAGGGCATAAGAGGTTAGTTGAGCTGCAGTCTTAATATTTGTATGTCGCACACTGCCTGTGTGTGCATAAAAAGAGCTTGGAATATTTAGGACAAGATGATGGGTAGATGCTGTGCTAGACGGCAATTTGTACACTTTTCTGTGGCTGAGAAATGACCTTGAAAGAAGCTTTGTAAATATGGTGGAATTCAATTCTTCGATTTTTAGTGGGGACTGAACTCCTTGTAAATGAATGTAGCACATGGGAAGCTGTGTTCTTCCGCTTTGCAAATAGTAGAGGTGTGTAAAGAACTGTATAGGTAAAAAAAAAATGGCATCCTGACAGTTATAATAACACAGCTTACTATGCTGTGATTCTAGAATGAGAATTGTGTAAATCGTTCTAGTAATCTGTCAATAAACAAGCATTTCATTTTCTGGTATATTTCATCTGAACTAAGAGAGTATACAAAATTTTCACTGAATTTCTTGGAAAATTTTTCTCCAAGTGTTTTTATTTTAAAGGACAGAGAACCCATGAAGATAAAAACAAAGTACTTGGCATTAAATGTGAATAACATGTACCGGATGATACATGGATATTGTAAAAATATACATTAACAATATAATCCCAAGAGCATTTCATATGAAAAAAATAGAATAATTAATGCAGTTAGAATATTTCGCATATGAATGTGTGTAAAGGTTTGTATTCCATGCTGTTGATTCACATCTGACTCCTGTAGTCACCAAACTCTGCCACCATCCAAAGTATTTACTAGGCAAGAAGGGAACAGAATTAGATGGTTGTGTGCAATGTAGAAGAAAGAGCTGACAAACACACAGGCCTACAGACAATTTTGTCTTGCCAGTTTGTCTTTATGATGTGGGAGGCAACCAGGAGTACCTGGAGAAAACCCAGACGAGCACAATAATGACATGCAAAATCTGCATAGAAGGTACCCCAGCTAAGAACTGAACCATGTAACAGTTAGCTGTAATGCAGCAGTGCCACCTGCTTTAGGTTTACTTAACTTTTACATTTTTCTCATTAATAGTCATCGGTAGACACATGTCTTTTGTTTTCAGAAACTTGTAGTATTTACTTTTAAAGCTTCCAATGTGAGTTAACCTGTAGCTGTTGTTGCTGTTCAATTTTTTGCACTTTGGTGAGACTTCCATGCAGTTTGACTAGGATTAACAGATCTGATTTGATGAAACTTGAATTGTGTGTAGGGATGCTTGCTGTAGTGGTAGTGTCATTGTTGCTTGCTGTAGTGGTAGTGTCATTGTTGCTGTGATGTTAAATGTGTGGTTCAACAGCAACAAGTACAGCTCCCTAAACTGATGAGCGAGGACAAACGGTATTATGCAAAAGAAATGTGTAATAACTTTAGCAGCGCATAACACTTTATATTAGGTTAAGCTAACAATGCAGAGCAACAATTACTTTTTACCTCTCCTATGCCATTATTTTAATGTGTCAGTAAATGAGTAGATATAGAATCTAATTAAAATTGTAGCAGTCGTTATTTACGTCATTGTTTGGAGTATAAAATATTGCACTTGTTTTACTGATAGTACTAACATGGATACAAATATTTGGACTGTACAACAGTATGACTAAGGTCAAGGTTGGGAAGTGTCAGTTTCACCAGCACACTTGTCTGGTTATCTAATAGAATAAAGAAATACTTTCAAGTGGTTTGTAGTGTTGGTGCTAAACCTGTACATTAAATGTTAGAAAAGTCGTCCCAGTCCAGTAAACACTCTCTTGTGATTTCAAAATCAGTGTACTGAACGAGTTGCAAGAAAAAATGTTAAGACAGAGAAGCAAGCTGCCTAGTTTGGAATCTGTATTTACTTTTTGTATCTGTATAGGTTTTCCTCAAATACCCAGTTTCCAAACAAAGTTGGACTTCACAGGTTGATTGTTACTACTTGAAACTATCACTGCATTTATTCCTCTTAAGGAACTATTAGCTCATTGCGATTTATTTATTTTTTTTGGTCAGCATTAACTAACTGACCATTTCACTCCACATCTTTTCAAACTGATGTTTGTTTAGAGACTTTGTTTTAAGCAATCTATGGAAACTGTTAACATTTGTAAACCTAAATACAGCTAGTTCTTCATGACCTTTGCTGTGGTTTTTAACACATTTCTTCTATGTTTTGTTGAGTTTTACTTCACTGAAGCTTCAACTGGATAAAACAAATCGTCAAAGCGTCATTGTTTTGCACTGATGAGCCATCCTTTTTACTTAGCTCCGCAATTGCAGAGGTGCAGAGAGAGAGAAAATCTGAAATACTTACTAATTTCTGGTGCAACAGCACTGGAAGGGATTTTTTTAATGCAAAGTGATCAGGCATCACAGAATCGGGGCTTACACATCAGTAAGCTTAAATTTGTCTACTTTATTATCAACTGAGGTTATGGAAGCTAGCCCTCATCTTTGATACCACATGACATGGTATATGGCTAGAATCTATTGTACTGTATACTGAGCTTGTTTAAAGTACACAACAATGTGCATCGTAACTTAGGTGCAGGTAAAGTAGAGGTGCCACATACCATACAAAGCAGAACTTATGCAATTCACATGATCCCGTACTAGTGAACAATGATCCCCTGTGTTAGGCAACATTTGACATAAAGCTAGTACGTTATTACTTAGATGCCCCACGTCATTTAAATTAGTGCATATACCAGACATCTTCCACAACCCCGTGTCTTTCAGCATAATCAGAAAGCCTTCTCTGACTGCAAGCATTTACAGACTTCTGCAGCCTATAGTGAAGATAGAACAAATGCCTGTGCCACCACTGTGTAAAGGAAGTACAGCACAATGTTTTCATTTGTACTCTTGATTAGAAAAACAGTTGCTGTGCTATGTGTAGCAGTATCTGTTAACTTTATCCTAAGCAGGTTTACAAAAATGTGTTTTCTCCATGTTTGACAAAGAAATGGGGACCTGACTGGGACAAATAGAGTAAGTGCCTTATGCCACTAGTGTATATAATCTCACAAGACCGTGACTTGCAGTACATTAGCTTTCTTAGTCCCATTTAAACATTTCATCAGTAATTTAAAAGAATCAAACCAAGCTAATAATCTTCCCTTCTTTGAAAAGCAAATACTAATGCATGTTGGACTAATTTGTTCCTTAGGGGGTCAGTCAGATCATCAGCCTAATTCCTGAGGAAGGATACACAGAAAACCAAACAAGAATTAGAAATATTGAGGTGATAGTTTGCACAGAAGGAAAACTATAGATTTGCTCTTTTAGCAACAAGTATTAGTTGAGGATTTAACAAGTAGTGACAACAGTAAAATTCTTAAACTTGTCGAGTAACTCTATTAACCTTTTATAACCATGTTGATGTGAAGTAATAGTGTGCTGGAATGTGTCCATTAGTTCATAGGTTCATACTAGGCTATCTGCCCAAGGGCATTTATAAGCCTAGCCCAGAGTTTTGTGGCTTTCGCCACCCCTTTAGTTTGGAGGATACTATGCCCATTATTTTGCTGTGCCTCTGTCAAGCAGTGACACTGAGATAATCCCTGGGGTATATCTGTGATCTCCCATCCATTGGTCAAGATTTCTCTTGAACAAAGCCAGCGAGGTGCTCTGCCTCACATGTACCGGGATTTTGTTCCACAGCATAGGGAGTCTCTGGGTGATGAATCTGTCCCTCCAGCACGTCCTATTAATAACCGTGTCAAGGTTTAAGTCTCCCGCCCGTGTAGTTCTGAGGGATCTAGATTTTTTGAGGTGAAGCATGTTCATCAATTCTGGGTTGGACATGGCCTTGTATGCCAGGCATTTTGTATGATTTTTGGATATTGATGGTCTTGCTTCCTTGAGATTCTAGTAAAGTACTAAATCCAGTTTTCTAAGGTTGAGCTGTGGCAAGAAAAGCATATTGGGTTTGGAGTTTATAAATGAAGGCTTGATTAACAATTTAGTCTCTTTGTATCCAGGTACATTCTTCCTTTTCATATTTTCTGAGTTATTCTTCATACTTGCATGATATGTAATGGCTACAAATACTCAGCATGTTGGAAAAGCCAGACTGTCACAACTGTTGGCAAAGACTGCCTGAAGTCATACAAAGATGGTCTTCTATTTAGCTAAAAGCCTTAACTTAATGACTAGATGGTTACCATGTGATGTTTTGTAAGTAGGTACAGTCTACATCTGCTCAGAACCTACAGCAGTCCGTTTAAGTTCCAAATGTCAAAACACAAAAGGAGTAGTTTTAGTTTGAGGTAGGTTTGAAAATTACAGTAACCATTTATTATCTTTCTGAGTCTGGAGAAATCATACTGTGTTTTTCTAACAAAGGCAATAATAGTTCAGGAATAGTAAATAAAGGGATACTTTGAATACTCTGGAACATAGTCTGTGTAGAATAAAACAGAGAAAGGGGAGGGGAACCAAAGGATGTTTGCCTCCTGTTCATGTACATAGTACAGCAATATGACTAAGACTACATTCAAATTGTCTACTAAAAAAGTGACAGTTGTCACCTAAGCCATGTGATATGACTGTCTCCAGTCTCTATATTACATGCTATGACCTTCTCGTTTTTGCAGGTACAAATCCAGACTACACATTTATACCACTCCGCCTCAGTTTCTAGATAAACTGGCTTTCACTGTAACGCACAAAATTACAGGTTTAACAGCTTATCAAAGTTTTAATGGGGCTCGTGCATGTTGTTTTAGAACATTGATTCCATGTCTCAGCAATATTCCTGACCATCCTTTTAAATGTATCCATCATTATGTAGTTTAATAGATTGCTGTATTGCAGTTTTACTGTGCTGTTCGGTATAAGTGGAACCTTTCTGCACATTGATTAATTTGCTTCTGTTGTGTATACAGGTACGCTGTTGCTGTTAACTAGTATATATTTTGCAACATGGTCTGGTACAGTGTTGATGTGCTTGCCAAAGCAGGCATTGAAGAGACTTCAGATTAATATGCCAAATCTCATATTCTCTCCCACCTTAGAATATCTGACCATTATATGTTGCATATATCCTAAGTATGTGATTTAAATATGGATAACTCGTACTAAAATTCTCATGTTAAAATCTTTTGTTTGAACAGTTAATACTGTAACAAGCATGTCCACATTTACATTCTTTGAAAGCTCACTGTTTGTTTTTGTTTCACTTACAGTTTTGAAGAGTGGCCATTCAGTATGTTTGACTTAGCATCTTCTTATTTAATTTATACACACTTGCTTAAATGGTGTATGCCTAGTTACATGTCCTTTGCTAAACTACTAGAACTAACTTTGCAGGGGTTTTACTGCTGTGAGCTGTCTGTAAACAGCCAGCTGTGCTAAAAGTAAATCTAGAATATTTTAAATAACTGTAAATTTAAGCTTTTAAATTTGTGCAGGTTAATTTAACTTTGAGTTTCCACAAATTTGTATTGTTTTTTTTTGGTAATATGTATGCAGTTCAATGAAACCAGAAGTGTCATTGTGGTAATGTAGACATAAAGCATTCTGTCAGATTGGATACTTCCTGAAGTAAATCAGCAGTAGGCTTTGGTGTTTGGCAGACAAGAGTAGTGACCTATAGGAAAGTACAGTTATCCATTTCCAATGTGTCCAGTCAAGTTAAGTAGTAGCAGTAAAGACATGCACCAAAGTCCTGACAATTGGATGTCTTATGCTAGATAATTGAGGAAATTGTGGCTTTTGTAAAGGTGCAGTGACTATTACAGACATTGTATCCTACTAAACATTATAGTTACAGATTTTTTTTATTACTGTTTAGGCAGATCATTTGTCAAATATTTGATTGCAAACAGCAGATCCATGCAGGGTAGCTACAGGAACTTGCTTAATTTCTCGTATCAACTACTTCTTTAATTAGTTGCGTTTTTCCAGAAGTCAAGCTGTGAATTTATAAGCAAGTGTGACTTGTGTTTAATATCCAAATTAAACTCATTAGTTTAAAATCGGTACTTTCATTAACCGATACAGAGCAATACAATTCCATAAAAAGAGTTGAACTCAACATTTTGAAACTGTTTAACACAGATGTACGCTAAACTATAAAAACAGTCGACCTCTTGCAGCAACACAGTTTTACATTACTACTAAACTTCAACAGTGTCAGATATTTAAATTTAATTAAAAAACAAGTTGATCCAGCAGTTTAAAACATTTCAGAATTGTTACTGGACATTTTAAACTAATGACTACAGGTGGTGTGCTTTTAGAGTAAATGATTATTACAGGATGTGTAGTACAGAGGGAAAAAGACAGTAGTTGAACACTGTTAATTCATAGGTCAAAACATTTTATTAAATCAAACCAGCCCATGTTATTACAAAACCTGTTGATTTTGGAGGTTGGAAGCTTTCTTTTGGTTGCAGGGCAGATCTGTAAACCATCCATTTGAGTCGGAGAGAGGCTTGTTCATTGTACTTCAGGTGAAATACACATCACCTCTGGTAGCAGTTGGCACCAAGCAGCAAAACATGCAATCCACAGAGAATAGTATGGGTTAGAGATGGTAAGAATTGAAGTTTTAAGAAAGAAAATTAGAGGTGTTTTGGGGTCAGAACAGTAGTGTGTTGATGCTTATGAGAGGATGTGCCGTCCCCCCACCCCCAGCTAAGTAAACACCACGGGTAAAGTAAGTGTCACTTTTGGTCTTCCTAAGTCTGTGCTAGCAGTGTGCATTGTCTTAAAGCAGTTATTCTTTGTTTCTGGCTATTGGTAGTATTCACTGCCAATGATAATGAAGAATGTAGTGAACCTGAGAACGTGGTGATTTCCATGTCATATAGCTGAGCTGAGTGGTATACAACAAAAGGGCATCATTGGTGTTTCAGGCTGCTACACTATCTGTTTATTGACCTATTCTGTAGCCGTTACAGCTGCTGTCTCTACATCATTCTGGATGAATTGTCACTCACCTCAAGGTTCTGCTCACATTTGGCTGGAGGCATCTGGAAAAGTACAAAGTAAGAGGCTTGTGATAGTAGCAGAGTTAAATTGTGACTAAGCACAGCAGTAGCTGCTGCAGATGGCAGCAGTCATTTCTGGGTAAATTACTTTTAGGAGTGGGTAACTGTTTTATTTCATATGAAACTTTGAAACTTATATGGAAAATATGATATCTGTTAGCTGCATTGTAGTTTTCTCAAAACCAAATTTAAAAGTCTGGAGTCAATCATGATATGTTTCTGAAGCCCATATTTTGCTGAAAACTATACAGTTTCAGCCCCAAACACCAGTGGAACCCTCCCACCACATATTTAAGAAAAGCTTATTGAAGTCCTTCTCTCTGGTATTGCGGAGTATTGACATCATTGCAACCCTATCACTTTCATGTGATTTTGTGGCTATATATTTTTTTTTTTTTTTTTTTTTTACTTGTAAGCTGCAAGGAGAGCATTACTTGTAGAACCCACCATGTCCATGTTGTGTACTAATGGAGTTCATACAGTGTGGTCTGGTAACAGCTACAGAACTGTAGCATACTAAGGATGTACTTTAAAGGTTTTGGAAAAGCTGTATATGACTCTTCCCATTTCCCAGTCATTCTGTCCTTTTTCTTTTATTTTTCAGGACACACTGAATCTCGGAGTTGTGCTGCCACACCCATAACATTCATAACTCCCTTCCCAAGTACACTGCGTCGTGTGTAGGCACTTTAATAACCACAAGTTTGAGGGATTTCGCTCTCTAGGTAAAAGCTGACATGATGGTCTTTGCCAGCAAATTCTTTTCCTAGTCTTTATATTGCTAGTTTTTTATTGGTATTTAGCGCAAGTAATATGCAGAATATAGTGAACTTGGCAGCAGACTGTTCTTATCAGTGATGTGTACAGTAAAAATGTGGTTCACCTGTTTTATAGTTCATTTCCATGTTGCATTAAGAACAGAGTGAGATACGACAAAAGTATATTAATGGCAGTTTGTACTGTTACCGTTTGTTGATCTTGTTCAAACTTCTTGCAACATAAATTTTAAAAATGCTGTGGCCTCCTTGTTATTTCTTGCTTGAATTGCTGATTGAGGTTCTACATCAGTCAGGAACAGTCAGTTGGATAAATTTTAAGTATGGTGATGATGGTGGTAGGTTGTTATGAATACACCAGTAACTCTTGGTGATTACCACAATGGTTTCTAGTGGAATTAGTCTATGGTGGTTAATTGGGAGTTGTTTGTTTCACATGAAATGCACATAGACTACTTAAAATGCCAGTAGAACACTTGCATCTTTTTCCTTAACTAAAGTAAATGTATGCTACCAAGTTGAACTTTTTAAATGTGTGCTGTGCTGAAACCTGTCCATTTTTTTTCTGCCCTGACTGCCAGTGGCAGTATTGCTTCACATTTTAAAGGAGGCTATTAAAGTTCTTCTGTTTGCCATGGTTTGATTGCACATTTGTAGTACAAAAAAGAGTGTTACTTATAGCAAAGGCCTGCATGTCTTTGTTATGTTAAGTGCTAAGTGCCAACATTAGTTTATAGGTTAGTACTAGACTAATTGCCATTGTGGGCCATTTTAAGCCTAGCCAATTACCCCATGTGAGAATCAAACCCTGCACCTTTTGTCTGCAAGGTAAACACTTTAACCATTATGCCATCCTCCCACCCCAGTTGGGGTTCATAACACTGTTCATAAAATATCAGGTAGGAAACTGCAAAACATTAGGGCTGTACCATAGCTAAATCTTCAGCTGTATTATACCCTTTTATAATTTTTCATTCTATTTTTTGGAGTACAGTGAAACTCCTAATCCTAGCGGTAGGCCCATAGCTTTCTTCCCAAGTACACTACTTAAAGCAAAGTTGTTCAGAAGTGTGAGCGGCTTCTCTCTGATTGATTAAAAAATAACTTAAGTGTCTCTGGTAGCACTTCCTGCATATATTTTTTGTGTTCCAGGTTGCTGCCTTAGTTTGTAGCAAACATAATTGTGTTTGTGCTCAAAAATAAAACTGTTTTATGTTTAAAGAAAAATGTCGTCATGGGGACGCAGTAAGCAGCTTTTCATTCTTGCACTAATATTTGGAAGTAGATTGTTAGTAAGAAAATGTTGCCATTTTGCTTTCTCATGGAAGATGTATCTTCTCTTTATTACTGTTCAAGAATGTTGGGTACATACCTAGATTGAGGTTAACATAATGGTTAAGTTTTTTACCTGATAGACACAAGATACAAGGTTTGATTCTGATCTTCAGTTATTGGCTAGGCATGTAATAGTCTGCAGACTGATAGCCTAGTACGAACTGCTTAACACCCTGATCAGTCTTCAGGAAACAGTGCTTTCCTAATGCCTTATTTGTAGTGGATGATGATAATCTTCTATTCATTTGTGTACTGGTGTGATACACCTGTGTCCTAGCTAAAGCAACATGTTGCACTTGTGTATGTGTTCAGACCAACACAAAAGTAAAATGTTTAGTTGTTACCTGTGTTTAATCCCGATGCAGAATGTAGTTACAGGCCCCCAGCTTGTTGTGAACGCAGGCACCTGTTACTCAGACGGATATTTTATTCAGCCTCAAGTTGTCTTAATTTTAGTTAATTTTCCATAAAATGGCTGACCTGTTTAGCACCAATTACTACTTTTTTATGAAATTCATCTATGAAAGCATATCGGTTGCATTTTAAGTAGATGAACAATGACCTCTTGTCAGAAGTTGAGTGAGCTTATTTTCATCATCACCCCTATTGTGGATCGTTTAAAAAGAATTTCTCTTTTTTTTTTCTCTCTCTCTGAGAATGGAAGATAACTTGGCAAATGCACTGCTCTCATGTGATCCTGTTGCACAGAAAAACTGTGGCATTTATTTGAAGAAAATAATTTCACAATAATTGCATATTATCAAATAATGAGTGGCATTTATTTGATGATAGTTAAGCATATGCGCTATTTACTATTGGCTTAACTAGCAGAAATGTACTTTAAGGTAGAAGTCTCTTGCAATATAAACATTGCTCAAATGTAGAGGTCAGGCAAGGAGCTTAGCATTAGTTAGGAGGTACCTGAGATGTCACAGAACTGCAAAGCAACACCTGTCAAGAAATCAAGGGTGTGTGTATGTGTGTTCTCTAAAAAAAATTCTGTTAAATTCTGTTAAATGTTTACAGTCATCACTGGGAGAGCAGTGTGCTGATCAGAGTTACAGCTGGAAAAGCTGTTCATTTCCACTGCTGCAGTTTAGGCTATGTTTCCCTGCCCAGGAAACCTCAAACAGCCAGCTTCACAATGCTGTAGACACCCCCCCCCCAGCAACACTCACATCTTCACTCTGAATACTTATTGGCTAGTCCGAAGGAGAAAAATCAGTAGGCTTAGTAAAGATTTCATATGAGGTTACTAGGGTAATGGCCCTTGGGCCCTTACAAGCCTAGCCAAGCCCAGCCCCTGTTCTCAAAAATATCAAGGTATTAAGTGGAACTAAGTCAGCAACTACTGCTTGTGTCCAAGAGGGGGGTGATTTTTGTGGTTTCCCATCTAGTCATCTAAATTGCACTTAACTTGGGCCAGCGAGGAGCTCTGTTCAGTTCTTTCTTGCTGCCTTGAGAAGAAGCATCTCTGGGGCTTCACAGGAGCAGAAATCGACTAAGAGCTTTGTTTCTGGCAGATATGCCCCCATTGGGGAATCCCTCCACATGGAAATTGTTGCCCTTTTAAGAAAGTATTATTTAATCAGGTTTATCCGTATTGGAAGTTTCCTGTCAGAATACTGTCTTTTTGATGATGTTTTTTAATTTGGGGGTATTTTTATGAAACAAAATATATAGTGCTCATGTAAACTTTTATTTTGTGATTAAAAGTTGTACTTTGGGATGAGCAGGGATGTGTTTTAATAGTGTAATGTTTGTATTCATTTCGTTACAACCCAGATGTTCATCGTGTTTCACTGTTGCAGTCATCACTGTAGGGTTCTTCCTGCCGGCAGGCAGCCCTCGGTCGGCCAGAATCCCAAAGTCTGGGTCCGGCGTCGGCTGTGCACTCACCCTCCCTGACATCAGAGCGCCAGGGGTATAAAGCTCCCAGCCGACGCCATGTTCTCCAGTCTTTCTTGCCGCGCGGTGGAAGCAGTTCGCAAGTGCCGGTCGGTGGAAGCAGTTCGCAAGTGCCGGTCGGCTGACTCCCGTTATTTTTGGCGCTTCATACCGAAGACATTCTTCTTTTCAAAGCTAAGTACCCCGTTGGGCAAACTTTTTCTTGCTCCAGACTGATGTCAGAAAAAGTTAATAATTGTATTTCATGTGGGAAGCAAATACCTCATAAGGATTTTCACTCTTACTGTATTCCTTGTCTAGGCCCTGACCACGACGTAGCTAGTTGTCGGTTTTGTGCTAGATTTAATCAACGTACTATTAAATGGAGATACGATTTTGCCTTTCATTACTTTGGGAGGCGATTTAATTATAACATGTCGTCGGACACGCTTCCGCCTACAGGAGTTCATAAAAGGTGCAAGGATAAGGATAGACCTCGGAGGTCCAAATCAGACGACAGTTTACTATCAGAGCCAGCTGCCGGTTCGGCCGTCGTCAGTGAGGCGCTTTCGCAGCCCCTGTCATCGGCCATTACAAAACCGCTTGCCGAAACGGACTCCTACGAGGAGCCAACTAGGCCTTCGGATACTCCAGGTGCAGGACCTTCGGATAATGCTCCCTCTGATGGGTCCGGAGCCGCTGTGCAGGTACCGGCTTCTGAGGGGGTTTTCAGGCCTATGCAGCTTCAGGTAAAGGCAAAGACTCCTTCTAAAACAAAGACGACTCCTAAAACAAAGACTCAAGCCCAGGCCTCCTCTGATCCGGGACCTAAATCTCAAAAACAAATGCTTAAAATGGTGGAGGACTTGCTAACTATGATTAGGGGTTCACATCCCCCTCCAGACAAAAGGCCAAGACAAGAATTGGATTATGAATCCTCTGATCAGGTATCTATCTCTTCAGTGTCTTCCTCTGAACAGGATTATACTTTCCCTCCTTATGAGGATTCTGATGCTGAGGAATCCATTCCTTCAGCTTCTCCTCCTGAGGATTATTCTTTTGGGGAAACTTTACATGACATGAGGGAACATTTTCACTGGGAATGACAGGAGTACTCTGAATCTAAGAGAAGGCTTAGGGATTTCCTTCTTCCCCAACACAGACCCCTGGCTATTCCTCCTATTTTGGATATTGTGGATGATGTCTTTTCTGAGTCTAATTTAACTCCTGACTCCTTTCCTCTGGCCCCTGCTAAGCCTGATAGATATTATAGAGTCCCTGGCTCCCACCAGTTTCTATTTAAAAATCCTACTGCTGATCCAGAAACCATTTCTCAGGGTCCTAAGGGTGTTAAGGCCGCCACTGCTAAGAACCCTATTCCATCAGATAAGGATTCTAGAGCTTTGGAGAGATGGGTCAAAAAAGTGTACACTTCTGCTACTTTATCTATTAGGGCTTTAAATTGTCAATTTCATATGTTGAAATATCAGCAATACCTTTTGTCTGTTATGAAACAAAAACTGTGTACCATTTCTGCATGTGCAGACAATAAGGAATTACAAGATTTGATGCATGCTACTGAGTAGGTGGAGAGACATACCTTACGCTGTGGTTTTGATGCTTTGGAGGCCTCTTGCAGAGCAGCTGCCACTGGCACGGTCATTAGAAGGCATGCTTGGTTAAAGGAACAAAATTTGCCTGATCAAGTAAAAGCAAAATTACTGGATGCTCCTGTTCAACATAAAGTTTTGCTTGGGTCTAAGGCTGAAGAGGTTATAAAGAAAATGGAGGATAAGGCAAAATCCATGCAAACTGTTAAGGATTTCTTACAAGTTCAGCCTCCTAAATTTAGCAGAAATTGGCCAGCTAAAAATTGGTCCTTTCCTAGCTTGGACAGGCCTCAGAGGGGTAGATATAGGCGCCCCCAGAGGGAGGGCCCAAGCACAGACCTCTTATAGGCCTAGACAGTGGAGTGCTTCCACCCCCAGGGGTGGAGAAGATAGGTCTCAACCTTATAGGAAACAGGCTCAATGACTCCCCCTGCCTGGCTCCAGGAACCTCTCTCCTGGAAGCTCCTCTGGGAGGAAAACTTTATCTTTTTCACCAAAATTGGACTTACATAACCCAAGACAAGTGGGTTCTGGATGTAGTTTTAAGAGGTTACAAATTCCACTTTCACACCTTACCAAAACCAAACGGATGGCCAGACCTACCAAAAACTCAATGGGCAGAGGCATTAAAACAGGTGAGGTCCCTCATGGCTATGAGGGCCATAGAACTGGTTCCAAATTCAGAGACGGGACAAGGCTTTTATTCAAGACTCTTTCTAGTTCCCAGAAAGCAAAATACTTGGAGACCCATCCTGGATCTGTCAGTCTTAAGTACTTTCCTGGAGATACCAAAGTTCAAAATGCTTACTCTGCAGCAGCTCCTGCCAATGTTGAGCAAAAATGCATGGATGGTGACATTGGACTTAAAGGAGGCTTACCTACACATTCCTATCAGACAGGAGTGCAGAAGATACCTCAGGTTCAAGGCAGGCTCGAAACATTACCAATTCTCTGCGCTGCCCTTTGGCTCGTCTACTGCGCCCAGGGTCTTGTGCCTGGCACCAGTAGTAGCTTACTGCAGACTCAAGGGAATTCAAATTTACCCTTGTCTGGACGACTGCCTTATTCAAGCAGACAGCAAGGACATTTTACTCCAACATTTGGAATTTGTTCAGAATCTACTCGAGTACCTGGGATTCACTGTGAACGTAAAAAAATCAAATTTGACACCCACTCAACAGATAACTTTCCTGGGTGCTCTTTTAAACACAACAACCCAGATGGCATTCCTGACACCAGAAAAACAACTACAGTTGGCTTCAACTTTCAAAAGCCTGGTGTTAATGTCTCCGCTAACTGCAAGGAAATTCCTGCAGGCTTTGGGTTACATGGCTTCCTGAATCCTACTCATACCATATGCAAGACTGCATATGAGGAAGATACAATGGTACCTAAAAAGCATATGGTCCCAGCATTGTCACAGTCTGGAAACAGTGATTGCTGTCTTGTCTTGCCTTGCCTGCAAAATGAATTCCATTGGTGGGCCATGGCATGTCTTCAAAACAAAGGGAAAGCTTTAAGTCTACCTCCAGCCTACCAAGTGATAACCACGGACGCCTCAGATTATGCATGGGGAGCCCACTTGCAGGGCAAAGGCCTGCAAGGTTTTTGGACAGAGGATCAGAAGCATCTATATATCTGTTTATTTAAAAGATATGTTAGTTGTGCAGAATGCCCTCTTGGCTTTCAGGGATCTTTTACAGCCAGGGCAGCTACTGATATGGACAGACAACACCACAGTTATGTGGTACATAAACAAGCAAGGGAGTTCACACTCCTACCCCCTTTGCAGACTAGCCATGACTCTATGGAACACAGCACTAGCTTGCAAAGTGGACCTACAAGCTCAGTTCCTGACAGGGAAACGAAACACTCTGGGCAGACAGCCTGAGCAGGAACCTGTCAGACCCACATGAGTGGATGCTAGACACCCAAATATTCAAGATGATTACAGAAGCCTGGGGCTGCCCGAACATAGATCTATTTGCATCTCCCCACAACTACCAGTTACAGACTTTTTGCACAAGGACATATCACAAGCTAGCATGGAAAGTGGATGCTCTCTCATTCAGTTGGAGGAACCTCTCGGGGTATGCCTTTCCACCACTACCTCTTCTACCAAGGGTGTTGTTAAAAATAAAATGGGACAAACCAAAGCTGATCTTACTAGCCCCGAATTGGCATCGACAATTTTGGTATTCAACACTGTCTATCCCAGGAACCTCCATGGATTCTACCTCCAGATTCCAAATCTTTTGTCGCAACATCAGGGCCAGGTCCTGCACTCTCATATCAAAACTCGCAGCCTGGCGTAATCAGGGTCTATGATTAATCCTACCCTTTCCAAACAGGTCATGGATGTCATCTTAGAAGCCAGAAGGCCTAGCACTAGGAAATCTTATGAAGGTAAATGGAAGAGATTTTGCACCTGGGTGCATGCTCAGGAATCGGATCCTCACATTCCAAATATTCCATTGATTTTACATTACCTAACGGGTATGTTGCATAAGGGTTTATCTTTTTCCTCTATAAAAATACATGCCTCAGCTATCTCTGCACATTATAATACAGGTCCTCCAATTTTTTCACATCCACTTCTGAAACAATATCTCAGAGGAGCAAAGAATTTAAGGCCCCCTAGGACTCCACCCATTCCTGCCTAGGACCTCAATTTATGTCCTGGAAGAACTTACTCTGCCTCCTTTTGTGCCTACTGCCACATCGTATTTATCATGGAAGACTGTTATCCTACTGGCTTTAACTTCAGCCAGGAGAGTCTCGGAGTTGCAAGCGCTCATGGCTGTGGAACCTTACATTATTTTTCATTAAGACAGGGTTTCTTTGAGGACTAACCCTACTTTCATGCCTAAAGTGGTTTCTAAAGTGGCTTTAAACCAAACTATTCACCTGCCAACTTTTTTCCCTAATCCACAAAATAAGGGGGAGAGGATTTTGCATTCTTTGGACGTGCACAGGCAGCTTCGCTTTTACCTGGACAGAACCAAGGATATCAGGAAAAC
The DNA here is from genome assembly GCF_019279795.1 of Protopterus annectens. NCBI lineage: Eukaryota > Metazoa > Chordata > Ceratodontiformes > Protopteridae > Protopterus > Protopterus annectens. The sequence continues at coordinate 1,849,866,504 of NC_056735.1, read as the reverse complement.
AGAACAACTGTTTGTTTCTTATGCAGCAAATTCCCAAGGCAAAGCTATTTCAAAACAAGACCATTTCTAAATGGATTGCTCATGGAATCAGATTTTGTTACTCTCATGGAAAGCAAATCCCAGGAAAAATTAGGACACACTCTACTAGAGCTGCTGCTACTTCTGCTGCCTTTCTCGGGGGAGTCTCTACCAAAGATATTTTGGAAGCTGCAACTTGGAGTTCAGTGCGTACTTTCTCTAAGCACTATAATCTCCCTCTTTATTCCAAGTCTAGGGCAGGCTTTGCTTCTGCAGTCTTGCAAGGCCTTCTAGCCACCCCTTCTACTCAATAACCACCACCCTTTATCTCAGCTTTGGGATTCAACCCTACAGTGATGACTGCAACAGTGAAACATGATGAACATAGTACAGTTGTGTACACTTACCATAAATGTAGATGTTAGAATGTCTTCACTGTTGCAGTCTGGGTTACCCACCCTCTTGTCCCCTCTTATACTTTTATTGGTGTGGTTTCCTGCTTTACCCTTCTTCTGAGGTGTATTTGCTACAGGGTATGGGGTTTGTTGTATGTTACATTTTTGTTTTACTTTTAGCCTTTATTTTGGGCACCTGACACCTGGGGAAGAAAAACTGGAGAACATGGCGTCGGCTGGGAGCTTTGTACCCCTGGCGCTCTGACATCAGGGAGGGTGAGTGCACAGCCGACGCCGGACCCAGACTTTGGGATTCTGGCTGACCGAGGGCTGCCTGCCGGAAGGAAGAACCTTACAGTGATGACTGCAACAGTGAGGACACTCGGACATCTACATTTATGGTAAGTGTACACAACTGTACTTTGCCATTTTGTTTTTGTCAGCATATTTAGGATTTTAAATAGAGTGCCGACAGGGAATTTGTGTGCTGCTTGTGCTTTTACTTTTAGAAGGGGTTTGGGATAAGTGTTGTGTCTGTGCTTCAAATCAACTTGCTCCAGCACTGCTTATTGCTTTTGGTATCTCCTCCTCGGCTATAGCATGGGTGCTAGCTCTGGTCCTGCTGGTTCCACTCCCACCATAACTAGAACGAAAAGTGCTCTTACCAAGAAGGCCTTAGCACTCCAGGAACCTCTCTTCATGGGATAACCTAGGCAGGAGACCATTAGTCTGGTCAGGCATCCCTCCTCTGTCAGTCTTTTTCCACAGGGACTCCTGTAAAGAAAGAAAAGATTAAATATTATTTATCTCAAGAAGTAGTTACAGGAAAGAAAGATGATTTTCTTAGCAAGGCATGCATTTCAGGCTATGAATCCTCTATCCAGACGCCATTACAGGTGGACATTCCCTGTAAAAAAAATTCCTGAGGAAACTGGGTCTAATGATTCTGATTATGACAGATTGGGCTTCTTCTACAGATTCTTCAGTGCAACCTCTGGCAGTAGGTTGATCTTTAACACTAATCCCTTTTGCAGGTGTCGGGGAAGGCAAAGTGTTGGACCACCTGGGTAAGAGAATGTTTGTCCTCCTGCTTTAGCTTTGAGTTCTCATTTATCAGTCATACATGTGGAAGTTTATGCTTTATTCATGGCTTTCATTATGATTCCTGTAGTCCGGTTAAACTTGAGAATGATGCAGTGGTTTAAAAAACACGGGCACAGCATTTACATCCTCTGAAGCATCAACTTCCACTTTTGTGCTTCCTAAAAATGGAATTTCATTGGTGGAGACAACAAGTTCAGCTGATCCCAGGTCTCCCTTTCTCTCCTCAGACCTCAAACCAGTCTGTCATCACAGAAGTTTCAGATTTTGCTTGGGGAAGAATTTCTATGGACGTGAAGGTGCTAGGCCTGTGGAGTCATCCAGACAGGCCAAAGCACGTCATTATAAAGGAGAGGTTGGTTGTGGTCCACATCTTGAAATCTGTTCATCACCTATGGTTATCAGGAGCTCTGCAAGTGTTTACAGAGGGTACATAAGCGCAAAAAGAAAGTGGTGGAATCAAATGGACCCAGAAGAACAGTAATATAAAATAAAAAGGCGTTGCGACTGGATAGTAAAAAACACTTTAATATACACATAATAAAAGATAGGTAAGCACTTTCGAGGTTGCTCTCTTCTTCAGACCTTAATAAAACAAATTTAACATGTTGAAAGTTTAAATACAATTAACCAATAAAAACAAACCTAAACTAATGAGGCAAACCTTTTTCTCAAAAGAGGTTTTAAAGAGACAGCACTATTCAGGCCAGGTGGAACATAAGCTTTAAAATCAACAATCCCATCTTAGCTCAATATACTCTGTTTTATTACATAAATCTCCCTCTCTCTTTTTTTATTCTCATTTAATTTTCTGTAAAACCAAAAACTTAAAATTGCGATCTGTACCACACTCAAATACATGCTTGACCAGTGCATTTGTCACTTTATTGTTAAGTATGTCATTCAGGTGTTCCCATAACTCTCTTCTTTAGCATACGATTGGTCTTGCCTATATAAAAACCACTGCACAAATTGCACTTAGCCATATATACTATGTTCTTAGTACAACAGTCTGCATAGAAAGAAAACTCTATTTGCTTAGAAGACAACGGATGCATAACCATGTAAGTTGACCAGATACTACAAGAAGCTTTGCAGGCCCTACAAGTATATGTCCCCTTATGTTGTGAAGTAAACCGTTCATTTGTTCTGTTGTGCTTGTAACACAAGCGTTGCTTCAGGTTCCTGCTGTTCTTGGAACTGAATTTGGGGACAGGCTCTATAACCCTACTAATTTGGGGATCTGTTAATAAAATAGACCAGTTCTTTTTCACTATCTCAAAAATTTTATTAACATCCCCAGAAAAAGTTAAACATAACCTATTCACCATCTCAGTACCTATTCTTCCGTCATCCTTTACAGTCCTAGGGGACTTGTCAGAAAAGAAGGGATTCAAGTACAATAGAACAAATGAATGGTTTACTGCCAAGTGCAATTTGTGCAGTGGTTTTTATATAGGTAAGACCAATCGTATGCTAAAGGAGAGAGTTATGGAACACCTGAATGACATGCGTAACAAAGTGACAAATGCACTGGCTAAGCATGTATTTGAGTGCGGTATGGATCACAATTTTAAGTTTTTGGTTTTACAGAAAATTTAATGAGAATCTGAGAAGGAGATTTATATAATGAAACGGAGTATATTGAGCCAAGATGGATTGTTCATTTTAAAGCTTATGTTCCACCTGGCCTGAATATTGCTGTCTCTTTAAAACCTCTTGAGAAAAATAGGTTTGCCTCATTAGTTTGTCTGTTTTTTATTGGTTGTTAATTGTATTTAAACTTTCAACATGTTAATTTGTTTTATTAAGGTCTGAAGAAGAGGGCAACCTCGAAAGCACTTGCCTATCTTTTATTTGTATATTAAAGTGTTTTTTACTGTCCAGCCGCAATGCCTTTTTATTTTATATTTACAGAGAATACCACAGTTATTTGTTGCATAAACAAGCCAGGAGGTACAAAGCAGTACCCTTTTGTAGGCTGGCTATGATGGGTTGGGAGATAACTCTACAGCATAGAGATGTTCTCCATTCAAATATTGATTAACAGTAGAGCCCCCATGGTAAAACCAATCATATGTTTCTTAGAAGTCAAGCCTCCATGCTAGAACCAATCCTGGGTCTTCTAGCCTTCAGCACTGGTTGAAGCGGAACAACGTTGTTTAAACCAGGAGAGCGGTTCGCTCTCATGTTAGCTATCCAACTAATTTCACAAACTTCGGTCCTATTCTTTACATCTCCTTCCCTTATGTTCTGAGGGACCACTTCCATTACTTTACTTTAAAATAATGTGTGGGATTAAGTGAAACGTACTGGGATCTAAATTCTTAATGTCTCTCAGGTGGCGTAATACTCTATCCTTAAGCTGTGGATCCATTTTGCCTATATAAAAGGCAGTACATTGACAGCAGTAGGCTAAATAATCAGATGTTGAGTATTGCAATCAGCATGGCCATCAAACTTGTATATTTTATTGGTGCAGGGATGGACAAAAGTGTTATTACTGTCAATGGACGTACAAGCTTTGCACTTGTAACATCTGAAAGTACCCTTTCTAATAGACAGCAACTGTTTAGCAAAACCATCCATATTACATAGTAGTCTCTTAAATGCCCTTTCTGTTATTGAAGGTGAACCTAGGTATTTCACCCACAGTATCCCTCAGCTTTTCATCAGCTGTTAAGATTGGCCAGAACCTTAATCAGTATTTGAATGGAGAACATCTCTATTGGCCACTGAGAGGGTGTGCACTGAATTTGTAATAGTGATTGGTTAACTAGGATCTTAAGTAAAATAGGAGCACGAATGATAATTACGATCTGAAGAAAACTAATATAGCTGATAGCACTTATCAACAGTTAAATTTTGTGCTCTACTCTTTGTTTACTCTTGTTTTTATTTGGAGATTACAGTTATTTTTACAACAGTTCTTTCTAGCCGTAGTGGCTTACCAAGGATACTCTATTTATTTTTACTTTATTTCCTGTCGGTGTAGTGCAACAGTGTTTTTATTTAGTCTACTCTTGTATAAAGTTGTAGTTGGCATGGAAAATAGGGTTCTTTGTGTTTATGCTTTACATGTTTCTTTGTTTATTATTGATTTTTGGTTCAGGATTGCTAGGCTCATTTCCCTCTTGAGACTAGCCAGTCAGCAGTCAGAATGAAGATGTTGAGTTGAGGAGGCAACCATAGCTTTGTGAAAGTGTCTAGTGGTGGTCATTCATTGGCCAGAGAAATGATACGTGTAGTCTAAGTATTAGTGGAGCAGTGAGGAATTCAAACATTTACTTTTGAGTAAGTGGACTGTGCACAAGTATGCAGTCCCTCTGTATCTTTGAAGTTTTTGACAGGAATGCATACTTGAATTAGAAGTTCACAAAGTGTTTTGGTTGTGCATTTAGTATCTCAAAGGGTGATATTTGTTTTAAGTTTCTTCTGGCACTGTATTGGCTCTCAATGATTTTGTTGGGTTTGAATTCCCGTTTGTACTGTGATTCCTTCTGCTTCTGTAGTGTTGTGATCTTACTGACATTTTAAGTAAGGGGTGGTACAGTGGGTAGCATTGTCAAATCACAGTAAAACATTCACTGGTTTGATGCTCAGCTGGGGTCCCTTGCATGTGGAGTCTGCATGTCCTCCCTGTGTTTGTGTGGGTTTCTTCCAGGTGCTCTGGTTTCCCCGACATTCCAAAGACATGCAGTAGGTGGATTGGACACTCTCTAGATTTGCTGGTGTGTGTGTGTGTGTGTGTGTGTGTGTGTGTGTGTGTGTGTGTGTGTGTGTGTGTGTGTGTGTGTGTGTGTGCTACCATGCAGGGCTAGCCACCCACCAGTGTAAACATTGCCTCTAGATTGTCACTATTGAAGTGACACCCCCGACCCCATGTAAAAAATGGGGGGGGGGTTGTGGATGAATGGATTCCTGTTTTTGGAGCAAATGGAGAACAAACCAATGGAAGCTGAGACTGCTGCCTTCGTCTTTTGGAAAATCATCATAATTGAAATCGGGTACTTACTTGATTTTATGTTTTTCACTGTTATAATAGCTTGTTTGTATGTGTCTTTCTGAACAAGTCATTTGTGGACTGGCTTTGCCAATGGTGATAAATATGAGCAGAGAGACCGAAGCTGAAGCTGGTCCTTCTCCTTGTGTTGGTAACTGTCCATTCCATCAGCATCCCAATGACTTCACAGGATTAACTCATACTGAATGTTACTGACTTGAGCAAATGGGACACTAAACCAGTAAAGCACATATGTAACCTGTGCTACTCCCTCCTTTCCCCTCACTGCCACTTTGGTTGATATAGTTCTGCCGATTGTCCAGCGTATTCTGTAGCGGTGACACTGTCATATTTGAAGTGTACATAGTCCACCAGGAATTAGGTACTCCTGGGCTCTAAGGTATGTTGTCCCATTGCATTCCTTACCTCTGCTGTTTCTTCCGTAACCTTAATGAGAATGTCATTTAATATAGGTCAGGTAGTTGCATATGTATTAGCAAGACATATCTTGAGACCTGTTAGAACTCGTGCAGTTGATTCTTGTAAAACAAAATTGAGTTCTGAGGGGTGATAATTGTGCTAGACCGTGTTTTTTTTAAAAACCAAAAAATATTTTTCATCGTTCATTTTGAGACTCTGTACAGTTTGGAAGGTCACTTGGAGCAATTGTAGCTTATATTTAATAAGTGTATTGATATCCACTGCCAGGTAGCACTGCATGTTTTTGAAACCGTTTTCATTGCCATTTTTCAGTTGCAGAAAGGAAGTGGCAATTTTCTAGGCAGACCTACAAAAAAGACAGTTGGACGACCAACTAATGTCAGAATACATCACTCCTTTTTAACTGTAGCTAATAAATAAAAAAGGATTTTGGCCCAGCTTAATCGTGATTGCACATTTTTTTTAAAAAGTATTTTTTTCTTAAGGGGAAAAGAAGCATTTATGCTAGGTGCAGTATATTTGTGCATATGTTGTAAAATAGGGTTTCTTTGGAACCATAAAATGTCTGTGTCTGTCTGTGTCTTCCTGCTGTGTGTCTGTATAATCCTTTTTTTTGGGGGGGGGGGGAGGGTGAGATTGAACCAGAAAACTAGAAGAAAGCAGTTGCAATATTTATTTTTGTTTTGTTCTTTGTTTTACTTTGTTCTTTCTTATTTTATTAATTTATTTTGTTTAACTTATTTGCCATTTGTATGCACAGCTAAACCTTACAAGTGCTGTGATGTATTTTCCTGTTTGTCCATCCTTACAGTTTTGTGCTATTTTTTTAATAAAAAAACTTTGTAAACTTTTTGTAAAACTGTGTTACACGTAAATGTATTGTATTCTGTACTGACATCACCTTAGGTTAGTGTGCCCATAGGCTTTAGTGGAGCAGCTTTGCACATGAGTAATGGTGTGCCCATTAAAATTTATGGATGCAAAACACGTTTTTCTTACACTGATCTCCTAGAGGTTATAGTTCACTCTTTTTTTAAGTCAGTGGCATTGGTGTAAGGAAAATACAGATTAAAAAAAAATTTCCTAAAGTAGAAGAAGCTGCAAACGTTCGCCGATGGGCAGAAATACTCTTTGGCTGTTTATGCACCACACACCATGGTGCACAG
>NC_056735.1:1849849380-1849851880 GCF_019279795.1 Protopterus annectens | reverse complement strand
AGACCAAGCAGGAGGAGAAGGCAACTACACACACCACAATACCAGTCTCACATAACTCAACCACACCACTGAATCAAACACATAAACACACTAAGACATACTCTGAGGCTCTGAGTAAAAATTTACCTAAACAGCAGAGGCCTCCAAAGCAGACACCCAAGCAACTGCAAACTCAATACACCACACAAACAACACATAAACAACAAAATCAGTGTGCAAAGCAGTCACTGCCCTTAAGGCCAAATACAACACCAAACATACTTGTCATAGGTGACTCCATAGTCAGACACACTGACGTCCCACTCACCAGGCTGAACAAGGAGAAGGTCACGGTAAGCTGCCTATCGGGAGCTAGAATCCGCCACATAACACAAGCACTCAGGTCACTCCACGGCAAGTACAAGTATGACAGTCATTGTCCATGCTGGTGTGAACGACCTGAGACGTACCTCCCTGGACTACATGAAAAGAGACATAGAGGAGCTCTCTGATTATGTAGCCCAGGCAGGTATGACCCTGACCCTGAGCAGTATCCTTCCTTCACCAAGAATGATGCCACAATATAGTGACAAGATGATCAGCTTTAACAATTGGCTTAATTTCTGGTGTCATTCAAAGGGGAACCAGTGCCTGTCTGCCTGGGATGACATGCTCGACAAGCCACGCTGCTCAAGGACGGCTTGCACCTGTCACCCTGGGATTCTGGATATTGGCTAAGGCTCTTGCCACCCCATAGTGCCTTTTTAGGCAAGGCTCAAATTCTAAACCTACCACCCTAGAAAACAAAAACGTGAAGAAACTAAGGGTAATGCTGCTCAATGCCAGAAGTCTAAATCTCAAAATGCACGCACTCGAGGCCCTTCTCAGTATGGAGAACATCGATGTCTGTGCTGTGACTGAAACCTGGTTCATGGCTCCTGAGAGCACCCCGGCACTATCAGGTTTCATCTCATATCATGCGTTCCGGCCCCAAAACCCGGACCACACCACAAAAGGAGGGGGTGTATCCATATTCATCAAGGATACCCACACCTCCAGGTTGGTGGCTACGCAAGAAGAATCGGAAACCATCCAGGTGCAATTAACCATAGGCAAAACTGCTCTACAATTTGTAGCATGCTACAGGCCACCCTCTCAAACTCAGGAAACCCACACAGCCTTCCTGAAGACACTGGAGGGTATAAATGTATCACTAAACACCATCATATTGGGTGACTTCAACTACCCGAATATAGACTGGGAACATTACTCAAGCCCAAACTTTCTAGCCCAAAAGTTCCTGGAGTTCATAAATTCAAATGCCATGGAACAACTAGTCACCGTCCCCACAAGAGGAGAAAATCTACTAGATCTCATCACGAACATGGGCCAAAATGCTCCACACTGGAAGTATATCCCTCATTGGTGAGATCAGATCATAAACTAATCTCACTAGAAATCCACATCCCGCCCCCACCCCAAACAAAAAAGACCACAGTGAAGAACTTTTCTAAAGCAAACTTCACACTACTCAAGACAGGTGTGGTATCCTTCAAGGCCCCCGAGCCAATGGAAACCACAACCCAAGCTGCGGAAGCCCTTACAAATGCCTTCTATGAACACCTTCAGGACTGCATGGATCAGGCAATCCCAAATAAAACCAAGACTCTTTCCACCAAGGGCAAGCGTCCAGTCTCGTGGACCCCAGCCATAAACAAACTTTACATGAAGAGGAGAAAGCTATTACATGATAGAGCAAAATCCCAAAAGGGAAGGCATCTTTGATCAGCACTAGCAAGAAACTTCGATCCCTCATAAAATCATCCAAGGCCAACTTTGAGAGAAAAATTGCCATAGATTCAAAAGACAATCATAAGGCCTTCTTCAGCTATGTCAAAACCTGGGTGGAAACTCCCAGATATGCTCAGAATTAGTCAAAATGATACAAAATCACTGAACCCACAGACATTGCCAACATACTGGCAGACAGGTTCAGCGCAAATTTCACCCCTCTCCCCAAAAGGAGATAACTATCCCAACTGAGAGTAGCCTCCCAGACATCTCAAATGTGCAGGTGAAAGCTGCTCTCTCTAAAGCTAAAAACACAGCATCAATGGGACGGATGGGGTCCCCGGCTGTGTGCTACATGAACTCAATGAAGAACTAAACCCGCACATAAGGCAGCTGTTTAATCTTAGCCTCACCACAGGATATGTGCCCAAGGGTGGCGTGCAACTGTGGTCCCACTCCACAAAGGCGGTGCCTCTACGGACCCTGGTAATTACCGCCCCATAAGCTTAACAAGCCTGGTCTGCAAAGCTATGGAGAGGATCATAATGGAACTCATAAACAAGGACATAGGGGACTTGCAGACCTTGGACCCAACCCAGTTTGGCTTTGTCAAGGGCAGATCTTGCCTTTTGAACTTGGTCGACTTCTTCGAAACAGTCACCAAGGCCATTGATGAGGGAAAGGCAGTCCATACAGTCTACCTTGACCTTGCAAAAGCTTTCGACACAAT
>NC_056735.1:1849771880-1849841880 GCF_019279795.1 Protopterus annectens | reverse complement strand
TACTCTTGTCATTCTTAGTGGAAACTGTAGAGAGATACTGACTTAATATGCCCTTGTTAAAACTCAAAAAAGTTATTTTTTACTCCGACGGATCTAGTTGAATGTATTTGTTTGCTGAGATGTAAATGTCTGTGTTTAAGTAGCAGTAAGGACATATGCAAGGATGGGGCTCTTTTGGGACTTCATTGCCATGTAATATTTTTGAGTGAACAGGGTCATACTGCTCATTTATATTCAACAGCATGTCTGAAATCTGAAGCTAAAGTCATAGTTTTGAGTTTGACCTGCATGAACTACTGAACTAAGATAAAAGGTCTTTAGAAGTAAGTATGAAGAAAGAGGATGCAAGGCATCAGGCAAAGACACAAACAGAAGTAGGATACAGCAGAATGAAAAAAACCTCTGCAGCTGTACAGGTGAACAAAAGGTAAATGTTAGGCGGAAGGTCAGGAAGTATCAGTGGCTGGACTTTTGCAATAGGTTTATTGTGTAGCAGTCATAAGGTGAAGCTGAAGGGAGAGACCGTGTGAAGAGTACACAAACTGAGGAAAGTCTGTGCTCAGTGTAAGAAGTGGACACGTTAAGTTAGACAGGAAGAATGATAAAATAAGTAGGCCTGTAGTTTTATTTAATGCTAGTGTTAAAACAATAAGTACACAATGGACTGTAGTTGATTAGGTGAGAATACCCCCACAAATGTTTGCTGCATCTAGAACACCAGATTTGTTTCCAGATATAAGAGAGTCCGAGGTGGAGATTATCTTGCAGATGCAGATGTTCGTGTTTCACTGTTGCAGTCATGACTGTAGGGTTCTCCCCTGCCGGCAGGCATTCCTCGATCGGCCAGAATCCCAAAGTCTGGGTCCAGCGTCGGCTGTTCAACCATGCTCCCTGACGTCAGAGCGCCAGGAGTACAAAGCTGACAGCCGACACCATCTTCTCCAGTCTTTCTTGCCATGCGGTGATAGCAGTTCGCAAGTGCCGGTCGGCTGACTCCTGACTATTTTTTCTGATAAACTTCAGTCCGAAGACTTTCTTCTCCACTCAAAGCTAAGTACCCCGTTGGGGAAACTTTTTCTTGCTCCAGTCCGATGTCAGAAAAAGTTAATAATTGTATTTCATGTGGGAAGCAAATACCTCATAAGGATTTTCATTCTTACTGTATTCCTTGCTTAGGCCCTGACCACGACGTAGCTAGTTGTCGGTTTTGTGCTAGATTCAATCAACGTACAATTAAACGAAGGTACGATTTTGCTTTTCATTACTTCGGTAGGCGCTTTAACTACAAAATGTCGTCGGATACGGTTCCGGCTACCGGAGTTCACAAACGTCGCAAGGATAAAGACAGCCCTCCGAGGTCCAAATCTGATGATAGCACACAAGCGGAGCCAGCTTCAGGTTCGGCCATCGTCAGTGAGGTGCTTTTGCAGCCCCTGTCGTCGTCCATTTCAGAACCGATGGCCGAAACGGACTCTCATGAGGAGCCAACCAGGCCTTTAAATATTTCTATTGCAGGACCTTCGGACAATGCTCCTTCGGATGGGTCTGGAGCCGCTGTGCAGGTACCGGCTTCCGAAGGGGTTTTCAGGCCTACTCAGCTTCTAATAAAGGCAAAGCCAAAAACAAAGGCAAAGATTCCTTCTAAATCAAAGACTGCAACACAGGCCTCTTCTGAACCGGCTCCCAAGTCGCAGAAACAGTTACTCAAGATGGCGGAGGATTTACTTACTATGATTAGGGTTTCTCATCCCCCTCCAGATAAAAGGCCAAGGCAGGATGCTTATTATGATTCCTCTGATCAGGCTTCTGTTTCTTCAGTTTCTTCTTCTGACCAGGAATATTCTTTCCCTCCTTATGAGGATTCTGATGCTGAGGAATCCATTCCTTCAGCTTCTCCCCCTGAGGATTTCTCTTTTAGGGAAACTTTGCATGAAATGAGGGAACATTTCCACTGGGAAGGACAGGAGTATTCGGAATCTAAGAAAAGACCAAGGGATTTTCTTCTTCTCCCCCAACATAGATCCCTGGCTATTCCTCCTGTTTTGGATATTGTGGATGATGCTTTTTCGGAGGCAAACTTAACCCCTGACTCTTTTCCTCCTGCTCCTGTTAAGCCTGATAGATATTACAGGGTTCCTGATTCCCACCAGTTTTTATACAAGAACCCTTCTGCTGACCCGGAAACCATTTCTCAGGGTCCTAAGGGAGTTAAGGCCGCTTCTGCCAAAAATCCCATTCCCACTGAAAAGGATTCTAGATCTTTAGAAAGATGGGGCAAAAAAGTGTACACTTCTGCTACTTTGTCCATTAGGGCTTTAAACTGTCAGTTTCATATGCTGAAATACCAGCAATTTCTCTTGTCTGTTTTAAAACAAAAGCTTACTTCATTTCTGCCTGTGCAGATGATAAGGAATTACATGACTTATTGCATGCCACAACAAGTTGGGAAGCATGGTTTACACTGTGGATTTGATGCCTTGGAGGCTTCTTGTAGGGCTGCTGCCTCCAGCACAGTCATTAGAAGGCATGCATGGCTAAAGGAACAAAATTTGCCAGAACAAGTAAAAGCTAAATTATTGGATGCTCCTGTTCAGCATAATGTTTTGTTTGGATCAAAAGCTGAAGAGGTGATTAAAAAGATGGAGGATAAGGCGAAATCCATGCAAACAGTTAAAGATTTCTTACAAGTACAGCCACCAAGATTTAGCAGGAATTGGCCTTCTAAAAACTGGTCCTTTCCCACTTCAGACAGGCCTCAGAGGGGTAGATATAGACGCTCCAGCGGAAGGCCTCAAACACAAGCTTCTTATAGACCAAGACAGTGGACTGCTTCCACCCCTAGGGGAGGAGAGGACAGGTCACAAACTCATAGGAAACAAACTCAATGACTCCCTCTGTTGGGCTGCAGGAACTTATTGCCTGAAAGCCCCTCTTGGAGGAAAACTCTCTCTCTCTCTCTCTTTTATCAAAATTGGACTCATATAACCCAAGACAAGTGGGTTCTGGATGTGGTTTTAAGAGGTTACAAATTCCATTTTCATACCCTGCCAAGGCCAAGCGGATGGCCAGACCTTCCAAAACATCAATGGACAGAGGCCTTAAACCAGGTGGAAGCTCTTTGGCCATGAAAGCCATAGAACTGGTTCCACTTTCAGAGATGGGACAGGGTTTTTACTCGAGGCTCTTTCTAGTCCTCAGGAAGCAAAACTCATGGAGACCCATTCTAGATCTGTCAGTCTTGAACACCTTTCTAGAGATTCCAAAATTCAAGATGCTTACTCTACAGCAGCTACTTCCAGTGCTGTCCAAAGATGCATGGATGGTAACTTTGGATTTAAAGGAGGCATATTTACACATTCCCATCAGGCTGGAATGCAGAAAATACCTCTGGTTCAAGGCTGGATCGAGGCACTTTCAATTCTCTGCGCTGCCCTTTGGATTATCTACTGCACCCAGGGTCTTCACCAAATGCCTGGCTCCAGTAGTAGCTTACTGCAGACTCAAGGGAATTAAAATTTACCCTTATCTGGATGATTGTCTAATTCAGGCAGACAGCAAGGATGTCTTACTCCAGCATCTAGAATTTGTACAGAACCTCCTCAAGTTCCTGGGATTCTCTGCAAACATAAAGTCAAATTTGACACCCTCACAACAGATAACTTTTCTGGGTGCTCTTCTAAACACTACAACCCAGATGGCATTTCTGACATCCGAAAAACAATTACAGCTGGCTTCAACTTTCAAAACCTTGGCAACTTTAACTCTGCTGTCTGCAAGGAGATTCCTGCAGGCTTTGGGTTACATGGCCTCCTGCAGCCTTCTCATACCATATGCAAGACTACACATGAGGAAAATACAGTGGTACCTAAAAAGTGTATGGTCTCAGCATTGCCACAGTTTAGACATACTGATCTCCATCCTGCCTTGCCTTCAAAAGGAATTTCTTTGGTGGTCCAGGGCATGTACTCTAAACAAAGGGAAACCCTTCTGTCTGCCTCCTGCCACTCAGATTCTAACCACGGACGCCTCGGATTATGCTTGGGGAGCCCATTTTCAGGGAAACTGTCTGCAGGGCCTTTGGACAAAGGATCAGATGCACCTGCATATCAATTTAAAGGAAATGTTAGCCGTTCAGAAAGCTCTAATGGCCTTCAGGAATCTTCTACAACCAGGACAAAGTACAGTTTTGTACCTACCATAAATGTAGATGTTCGAGGATCTCCATTGCTGCAGTCCTGACAAATGGGTACTCCGCTGCCCACCATTGGCCCGAATATCAAAGGGCTAGAACCGGCGTCGGTCATGGGCGCCTGAGACTGACGCAAGTACTTGTCAGTACAAATGCGCATGACCGACGCCATAACCTCAGTCTTTCTTGCCTCAGACGTCAGAATGCAAAAAAAAACACCACCCAAAAACCCCAATCTAAAAAGAAAAAGGGGGAAGGAGGGAGGAAAATAGGACTGCAGCAATGGAGATCCTCGAACATCTACATTTATGGTAGGTACAAAACTGTACTATGTTCGTCGTCTCCCATTGCTGCAGTCCTGACAAATGGGTAGAATCCCAGAGCAACGGAAAAAAGGGAGGCTGGCCAACTAAATAGCAGGAGGAGCTGCAGACATGCCCTGCAAGACTGCAGTGGCAAACCCAGCCCTAGACCTAGAATAAAGAGGCAAATGATAATGCTTTGTAAAGGTATGTACAGAACTCCAAGTAGCTGCCTCCAGAATGTCTTTAGTAGCTACCCCTCTCAAAAAAGCAGTAGAGGTGGCCGTAGCCCTAGTAGAATGAGGCCTGATCCCAACTGGAACCTCCTTTCCATGATGAGAGTAATAAAAAGCAATACAATGGCCGATCCACTTGGAAATAGTTTGCTTCGAGACAGCTTTCCCACTTGAAGCCACAGCAAACAAAACAAATAACTTTTGAGATCTCCTGAACTCATTGGTTCTGAACAAATAATACCGTAACTGCCTATGCACATCCAAAGAATGCAAAACTCTTTCCCCTTCATTTTGGGGGTCAGCATAAAAAGTAGGCAAATGTATAGATTGGTTCAATGCCACATTAGAAACTACCTTAGGCAGAAAAGTAGGATTAGTACGCAAGGAAACTCTGTCCTGGTGAAAAATCAGAAAAGGTTCCACTGCCATGAGAGCCTGTAATTCAGATACCCTTCTAGCAGAAGTAACAGCCAATAAAAAAGCAGTCTTCCAGGACAACAACTTCAATTCAGCCGTAGCTGCAGGTTCAAAAGGAGGCAGAGTCAGTTTTTCCAAAACAAAATTAAGATCCCAGGCAGGAGTAGGAGCCCTCCGTGGGGTCTTATATTCTTTGTCCCTCTAAGAAACTGTTTAAGCAAAGGATGTGAAAATAAAGGAGGATCACCATCATAGTGAGCAGAAATAGCTGCAGCATGCACTTTTATAGAAGAGAAGGACAAACCCTTGTCCAGTAACATAGTCAAATATTGCAAAGTACAACTCAAATTAGGCAAAGTGACATCAAGGCCTTTAGCTGAACTCCAAAGAAAAAATCTCTTCCATTTATCAGCATAAACTTTTCGAGTACTAGGACGCCTGGCTTCCAAAAGGACATCTAAAACTTGTTGAGGGAGCTGAAGGCCCTCATCCTCTAAAACTGAATGCGCCAGGCTGTCAGGTGTAGGGATTGCACCCTGACATTGAGAAAATGATTGTCTGCTTGAGACAATAAGTGAGGAATCCGTGGTAATGGCCAAGGTGTCCCGTGAATTAGGCTCCTCAACAGAGGGTGCCAATGTTGACGAGGCCAATCCGGCGCTATAAGGATCATGCAAGGTTTGTCCCTCCTGACTTTCAACAGGACCTTTGGAAGAAGAGGCAGAGGAGGAAAGGCATACACGTGAAGGTTGCTCCAACTGAAGGATAGTGCATCTGTTTTCCAGGCTTTCGGATGAAACAGCCTTGTGCAAAACAGAGGTAGTTGGGAATTCAGAGGAGAAGCAAACAGATCTATGTCTGGAGTTCCCCAAGCCATGGTCAACTGAAGAAATACCTGAGGGTCCAACTTCCATCCGTGAGGATCCACCATCTGTCTGCTCAGAACATCTGCTAACGAATTTTGTGCTCCTGGCAGAAACTGTGCTCGAAGAGTGATGTGCAGATCCAAAGCAGTTTCCCATAACAGCATTGCTTGTCTGCAAAGAGGGTAAGAATGAGTTCCCCTGCTTGTTGATGTACCACATGACAGTTGTGTTGTCTGTTCGAATCAACACCAGTCCCGGTCGAAGTAGATCCTTGAATGCTTTCAATGCAAATTGAACTGCCAGCATCTCCTTCATGTTGATATGCAAGTGAAGCAGCTCCGGGGGCCAAAGGTCCTGAATCCATTTTCCTTTGAAATGAGCTCCCCAGGCCGACTCGAGCGTCTGTCGTTAATATCTGACTTGCCTCGGTTGGGTCACAGAGAGTCCCTTGTTTAGGTGACATTCCTGAGCCCACCACACAAATTCTTTCTGAATGCAAGGTAGAATCCGAATGACAGTATCCAAATCGTGGCTGTGTTGAGTCCAAACGCTTTTGAGATACCATTGTAGCTTCCTCATATGCAGTTTGGCATTGGGAAGTACTAGAATGCAAGATGCCATGAACCCCAAGGCTTGAAGGACTGACCTTGCAGTCAGCCTGGACATTACGGATAGCTGTTGGAAGTATAGGTGTAGATTTCTTTGTTTGTCCGGGGTAAGAGATGCCATCTGAGTAGCTGTATTCAGTCTCACACCCAGAAAACACATCTCCTGTGAGGGTACTAGACTGGACTTTATTTCGTTCACAGAATACCCTAGGCATCTGAAAACTGTCATCACATACTGCAGATGTCGAAGAAGTTCGTGCTCGCCCTGAGCCAGTATCAAACAATCGTCCAGATAAGGATAAATTTGAATTCCCCTTAGCCGGAGAAAAGCTATTACTGGAGCCAGGACTTTTATGAACACCCTGGGCACAGTAGATAAGCCAAAGGGCAATGCAGAGAACTGATAATGCAAATTCCCAGTCCGAAACCTCAGGAATTTCCTGCAACTGGGCCTGATAGGAATGTGAAGATAGGCCTCCTTGAGATCCAAAGTCACCATCCAGTGATCCCTGCCTAGCATAGGCAACAGCTGCTGCAGTGTTAACATCTTGAATTTCGGAATTTCCAGAAAGGTGTTTAGAATGGATAAATCCAGAATGGGCCTCCAAGTATTTCCCTTCTTTGGCACTAAGAAAAGACGGGAATAAAACCCCGTGCCTCTTTCCACAGAAGGAACTGCCTGTATTGCTCCCAGCCGGAGCAGGGAAAAAATCTGTGCCTGCGCTTCCAGTCTTTGCTGATGAGGCACATCCGGCATACCTTTGAAAGGAGGGAATGTGTGAAAATAAAACTTGTAGCCTCGAGTTATAATGTCCAATACCCATTTGTCTTGGGTAACCAAATGCCAATTCCGTTTGAAAAGCCCCAGTTTTCCTCCTAGAGGAGCTGCCAGCAAAGCAGAGTCCGGCAGCTGAAGACACAGGTCATTGGGACTGCTTCCAAAAGGGCTGACCCCTGCCCACCCCAGCAGAAGGGGTAAAAGAACTCAAAGGTCTAGAAGTAACAGGGCCCTGAGAGGAAGCCCTACCTCTACCACGCCTCGACCTGCCCCTAGAATGAAAATCCGAAGAGGGAAAAGACCATCCCGTAGCAGGCCAATTCCTACTGAACTTAGGGGGCTGAACCTGTAAGAAGTCTTTTACCGTCTGCATAGACTTAGCTTTTTCCTCCATTTTTTTCAAAACTGATTCCATTGTGGGGCCAAAAAGAACATCAGATTGCAAAGGAGCATCCATAATGCGAGCCTTAACATGCTCTGACAAGGACTGATCTCTAAGCCAGGCATGTCTGCGAACAACAGAACTAGTAGCAGCCACCCTGGAAGAAGCTTGTAAAGCATCAAAACCACACTGCAAAGAATGCTTACCAACCTGGTCAGAAGCATGCACTAAATCCTGAAGCTCCTTACAGTCAACACCTTCAGCTAAAGCATCAACTTTACATTTCAATTGACTTAGCAAATAATTCTGATACCTGAGCATATGAAATTGACAATTTAAAGCTCTCATAGCCAAAGTAGAAGAGGTATACAGTTTTTTACCCCACCTATCCAGGGCCCTAGCATCCTTGTCCAGAGGAACTGGATTCTTAACCACAGAAGCCTTAACACCTTTGGGGCCTTGAGAAATAGTTTCTGGATCAGCCCTAGGACTCTTATACAAGTACTTGTGAGCTTCAGGAACCCTGTAGTATCTATCTGGTTTAACTGGGGCAGGAGGCAGAGAATCTGGGTTAAGGGCCGCCTCAGAAAATACATCCTGAACAACATCCAGTACAGGGGGAATAGCCAAAGGCCTGTGCTGAGGTGAAAACAAGAATTCTCTTAGCCTTTTACGAGAATCAGAATAATCCTGGCCATCCCACTGGAAATGTTCCCTCATGGAATGCAAAGTTTCAGAGAAAGAAAAATCTTCTGGAGGGGACGAGAGGAGTAGCGTCCTCAGCCTCTGAATCAGAATAGGGAGGGAAATCCTGAAGCTCTTCCACAGAGGAATCTGACTCATTGGAAGACTGAAGCAGACCCTCCAACTCTGTGTCTATCCTGGGCCTCTTCACAGGGGGGGGCATGGAACCTCTAATTAAAGTAATCAAATCTTCAGCCATCTTTAACATGTGCTTCCTAGGGGCTGGACCCTGGGGATGAGCACCAGCAGGGAAAGACCTAGATTTAGAATGGCCTTTGCCTTGAGAAGGAGGAGGTCTAACTACCCTATGAGGAGGAAGCCACAGACAACAAAGAAGCACCCTCAGCCTGGCCTAACACAGGAGAAGCCACTTCCTGCAGTAACAAAGGCTCCCCTTGACACACAGGTAAACTGTCAGAAGGAGCCACTGAAGCAGTCAGTGGTTCCACAGAACCGGCGTCCGGAGTGGACGCCTCATCCTGTTTGGACCGCAAAGACTTTTCTTTGCGCTTCTTAGAAGAACCAGTCGTCGGAGAATCCGACGGCATGTTATAATTACAACGTTTACCAAACACTAGCCTAGCACAGTCCAACCGACGTTTAATAGTACGCTTGTTAAAAGTAGCACAAAAGCGACACCCAACAACGTCGTGCTCAGGCCCTAAACAAGGAATACAGAGTGAATGGTAATCCCTATGAGGAATCTGTGTCCCACAAGAAATACAGTTATTAACTTTTTCTGACATCCGTCAATACTGAGGCAAGAAAAAGACAAAAAATGTCCCCAACAGGGTACTTAGCCAACTTGGTATCCGGTCTGAAACTCGAAAACTGACAATTCCAGAACGCCGAACGGCACTTGCAAAAACTGCTTCTGCTTAGGACCATGCGGCAAGAAAGACTGAGGTTATGGCGTCGGTCATGCGCATTTGTACTGACAAGTACTTGCGTCAGTCTCGGGCGCCCATGACCGACGCCGGTTCTAGCCCTTTGATATTCGGGCCGATGGTGGGCAGCGGAGTACCCATTTGTCAGGACTGCAGCAATGGGAGACGACGAACATCTACTAATACGGACAGACAACACCACAGTTATGTGGTACATAAACAGGCAAGGGGGATCTCATTCCTACCCCCTTTGCAGACTAGCCATGGATCTGTGGAACACAGCTCTAGCTTGCAATCTGGACCTTCAAGCTCAGTTTCTACCAGGGAAGCAAAACTTCCTGGCAGACAGTCTGAGCAGAAACCTTTCAGATCCACACGAGTGGATGCTGGACACCAAAATATTCAGGATGATAACAGCAGTCTGGGGATGTCCTCAAATAGACCTCTTTGCATCCCATCTCAGTCGTCAACTACAGAATTTTTGCACCAGGACTTTCCACAAAGATGCTTGGAAAGTGGATGCCCTATCATTCAGTTGGAGGAACCTCTCGGGATATGCTTTTCCGCCTCTTCCTCTTCTTCGACGGGTATTATTAAAGATAAAACAGGACAGGCCCAAGATGATAATCTTGCTGGCCCCAAATTCGCCTCGACAGTTTTGGTACCCAACTCTAAAAAAACTATGTCTGGAGCTTCCTTGGGTTTTACTTCAGTCTCCGAACCTTCTGTCTCAACATCAGGGTCAGGTTCTACACTCTCATGTCAGAACTCTCAGCCTGGCGGCCTGGTTAATCCAGGGCCTTTGATTTCTTCTTTCCTGCCCAAGCAGGTTATGGATGTCATTTTAGAAGCCAGACGTCCTAGCACTAGAAAATCTTATGCAGGAAAATGTTTTGTTCCTGGATGCAGGCTCAGGAATCTGATCCTCTTCTTCCGAACATTCCTTTAATTTTACTTTACTTGACAGATCTCTTACATAAGGGTCTCTCTTTCTCTACCATTAAGATGCATGCCTCTGCTATTTCTGCTCATTATAATACAGACCCTCCAATCTTTTCCCACCAGCTCATGAGACAGTTTCTCAGAGGAGCTAAGAACTTAGGACCTCCTAGATCTCCTCCCATTCCTGCTTGGGATCTCAACTATGTTTTGGAAAAACTAACCTTGCCTCCTTTTGAGCCTGCTGCCTCTTCTGACATCAAGTTTTTATCTTGGAACACAGCTATCCTGTTAGCCCTAACCTCTGCCAGGAGAGTTTCAGAGTTACAAGCTCTTATGGCTGTGGAACCTTATATTATTTTTCATCAAGACAGGGTGTCTTTGAGGACTAATCCTACCTTCATGCCTAAGGTGGTTTCCAAAGTGGCCTTAAATCAAACTATCCACTTGCCAACTTTTTCCCCACTCCTCAAAATAAAGGGAAAGGATCTTACATTCCTTGGATGTACACAGACAACTACGTTTTACCTGGACAGAACCAAGGACATCAGAAAATCAGAACAATTGTTTGTTTCTTATGCTTCAAGTTCCCAAGGTAAAGCCATTTCAAAACAGACCATTTCTAAATGGATTGCTCATGGAATCAGATTTTGTTATTCACACCATGGAAAGCAAATCCCAGGGAATATACGGACTCATTCCACCAGAGCTGCTGCCACTTCTGCGGCCTTCCTCAGGGGAGTTCCTACCAAAGACATTTTGGAAGCTGCAACTTGGAGTTTAGTGCATACTTTTTCTAAGCACTACAATTTACCTCTCTACTCTAAGTCTAGGGCAGGCTTTGCCTCTGCAGTCTTGCAAGGCCTTTTAGCCGCCCCTTCTTCATGACCACCTCCCTTTCTTTCAGCTTTGGGATTCTACCCTACAGTCATGACTGCAACAGTGAAACACGATGAACATAGTACAGTTGTGTACACCTACCATAAATGTAGATGTTCGAGTGTCTTCACTGTTGCAGTCTGGGTTTCCCTCCCTCCTGTCCCCTCTTATTTTTACTTTTGTGTGGTTCCTTTTTTCACCATTCTTCTGAGGTGTATTTGCAAAAGATATGGGACCTTTCTCATTTTGGGACTCCTGATATCTGGGGCAAGAAAAACTGGAGAAGATTGCGTCAGCTGTCGGCTTTGTACTCCTGGCGCTCTGACATCAGGGAGCATAGTTGAACAGCCGATGCTGGACCCAGACTTTGGGATTCTGGCCGACCGAGGACTGCCTGCCGGCAGGGGAGAACCCTACAGTCATGACTGCATCAGTGAAGACACTCGAACATCTACATTTATGGTAGGTGTACACAACTGTACTTTTTTAGCCTTTAAGGACAGGTGGGTGTATGAGGGTCTTGTTTTTGTTACTGTTGAGGTCACGAGAATAGTTATTAAAGTACCAGGGCTAGCAGTGTGGTATTACATGAGATTGGAAAACTGCAGTGAGTGATCACTTTCCTTAAGAAAATTTTGCTGCTCCCAGTCTCAGGGGATTCTCAATTAGCTCAGTTCAAATGCTGGTTCCAGTGAGACCTCCGGCTGATCCCCATCTGTTGACACTGATGTATGTATGTAGATGTGTCATGATTGACTAAGGTTCATTGTGAGGTCCACAGTTTTTTGTCTTGGACCTCATGAGTCTCAAAATGCTACTGACCTCAGGCTTGCTGATGTCAATGCCATCAGCACTAGAGGAAACTTTTGCTTTGGGGTTTGGAGATTGATCTTCAGGGTCGATGTCCGAGTCTTTTTGAGGCAAAGTATCCCGCTGAGTGGTTATTTGATATCTGTGGTTGGATTATGAACCCCAGTGTTGGGATCATGGTCATTCTCTTTGGTCCTGGGTCCATTTCTGCTAGGTCTGAGCACATTTACTTAGGGCTGATGCCTTTGGTCATGTTTTTACACAGAAGTCAGTCTCTATGCCAGTGATGCAGGCTTCCTTGCCTGAGCTGTCATTGACACCCCCACCCCCGTTCAGGTCAAAAGATTTCATGAGCCTCTGCTTGGTACAGTAGTTGATTTACAGATCAGACTAATCTACTCCCTCCTCAAATCCTTTTTTCTGGGGTCAGCTGGAAAGGCCAAATTGACTAGGAAACATCTAGATTCCCACTCCATAATCTCTAATCCTAGGTATCGATAAGGAAGCTAAGATGACTCCATTTTTGGGGAAATCCTAGTGGTGGTCTGCATTAAAATGGGATGGACCCCTAAAGTCATCTCTACCTGAACACATCTACGAAAGGCTTTCTAGTCTCCTAATACTTCTTTCTGAGTAGTCTCCCCAAGCTTAAAAGATAATACAAGTAGTAATTTGGCTTGCATGGAAAAACCTGATGTGAAGGCACTTGTCCTAAATACATGTGATAGGAATTGTTCTTCATCCTAAGGACTGAATATGTTGGTCACAAGCTCCTAATGTGGACTCCATAGTTGTTGCAGCTGCTTTGAAAAGGTTCCAAGCACCGAGTCCTACCTTCTATCCACCTAACAAGGAGGTTTTGGGCATTGGACCAGCCAGGGACAAGGCTTGGAAGCTATGGCAGCAAAGCGCAAAACCCTCGGATTTTATTCAATAGAAACACCTACAAAATCAAGTAAAGTGGCTAGTCATCAAAAACAAACAGGAACACTACATTACTCTACATAACAACCATATGCAAAATCACAAAAAGTTCTGGAGGTCCATAAATTCACTATTAAACCCAGACAAAAGTGAAAATCCTTCTGATCCAGACAGGACCCCAGCTGAAACAGCCTCACTTTAACTCATTTTTTAAAAACAGCATAGCCGATCTCACCACCAACTTCTTACAAATCAACCCACCTCCCTGACCTCACCACCAACTTCTTACAAATCAACCCACCTCCCCTCCCCGGACCTATCTGCAACATTAAGACCATTTATTGCTATCCAAAGCTAAATTGTTTTATAAGTTCCAGTGTTTTTACAGTCGTAATACTCTAAATCTTTATAAGCAACTTTATAAGCAATTGTATATTGTATTGATTCTTTAAACACTGTTTGTGTAACTGTTTTCTGTAATTTTGTATATGTGTTCACATGGAGCTTTTCTCTCTGTGCCTCCATTGAAAAAGGGCTCATTCTGGCCCAGTGGACTATCCCGGTTAACAAACTGCAAATAAATAATAAAGAAAAGACCAAACTATTCTCTCTTACCCATACCTACCTCCACAAAAAAAAAAAAAAAAAAAAACTTCTTAAATTTAAACCTGGCTCTAATGCTGTAGATGACCTACCATCTGCATTTCTACGAATTTCAGCTAACTCTATTACCTATCCCATCAGTATAATTCTAAACAGATCCATTCAAGAGTCCTTCATACCCACCATTTGGGGAAAAAAAAGCATTTATTCTCCGTCTCCTCAGAGGTGGAAACAATAATGACGTATCTAACTTCTGACCCATTCCCATCCTCTGACCTATCTCCAAAATCTTGGAAAAATGTATCCATGGCCAACTACTTGCAACACCACAAAGTCTTCTTCCCAAACCAGTATGGATTTAGGCCTGGTCACAGCACCACCACTGCTGTTATACAGTCAAGCAAGCTCGAGATGCAGGAAACCTATTTTTATCTTTCCAAAACCTTTGATACAGTTTCCCACCCTCTTCTCCTTTCCAAACTACAATTAAGGCACATCTCCCCCCTCCCTAAACTGGTTCTCCAGCTACCTTACAGATAGTGACTGGTGCCATTTGGTTGCTTGTTGTCTATCTTCATTCCTTATCATCAGTACAAGAGTCCGACAAGGATCCATACTAGGGCCACTGCTGTTAAGCATTTTTATCAATTATTTCACTTCCACCATCACTCAAGCTAATGTCATCCAGTATGCAGATGACTCTGCCATCATCTGAGCTGCCAAATCTACAGTAACTTGCCCAAAATGCCTTCACTGAAACTTGGATGTATAGTAACCATTTTGCCATAAATGCTAATAAAACCAAACTCATGTTGTTAATCTCTTTTAAAAAAAAAAAAAAAAAAAAACTACTTCCCTAGCCAAAAATAAATTTGCCAGTCATTCCATCAACAACATTTGCATTGAAGTAGTCCCTTATACCAAACTTCTAGTCATCAGTACAGGCATCAGTACAGACGAAAACCTAACTTTTGACCACCATATTAACACCAATATAAAAAAAGCCCATCGGAAATTAGGCCTCCTCTACAGGCACAAATACTTACTCACCTACTCTGGAAGACTATACCTTGCCTCTTCCTTTTTGCTTCCATCCTTCTGTATGGTGCACCACTCTTCACCAGCATCCAGGCCTCTCTCAAATACAAACTGGACTACTGCTATAGTTGTTGAGTCTTTCGGCTTTTCCCGGTTAGGGGTCGCCACAGCGGAACTCCAGTCTGCTAATGATTGGTAGTTGATTTTTACATGCCGAGTTACCAGCCCTGATGCACAACCTTCATCGAAGGTACGCCCATTCACGCATGCCTCCACGCAGAAGGCGCTCTAACTGAGAATCGAACCGAACAGCATCTTACTGTGAGGCGGCAACGCTACCGCAGCACCACCACCGTGGGGGACTCCTGCTACAGTAAAATCGCAAAATCTGTGACCAATGCTAAATACTCCTCCCAGCACTGTGCATCACTACAAGCTTTTTAACTGCCCTGACCTCTCCTCTCTATTCACTGTGCATCACTCTAATAGGACCTGTAAATCAAATGCTCCTAAATGTAGTAAAACCTAACCTTTCTGCCAGTCAAATGCATTACCCCTATACTATCACCAAGCTACGGAACGCCCTCCCCTCATCACTCAGGACTACTAGTAACCTGAGCATTTTACGAGATCCCTGAGACAACACCTGACTTCCCACTGGCTCTGTACATGTACTAGGACTGACCACATAAAACCCAATATTGCCTAGTCTACCCATTTCTCCAGATCAACTTGATCTTCCTTTGTATCACACAGATGCCCCCTGATTCATCATGTATATACTCAGTGCTACAAACATAAAATGTCTTATGAGAAACTCATCCACATAAAAGCTATGTATATATTAGCATGTAGCTAACTACATCTCCTGTTTATTCTTGCTATTAATGTCATAACGTCCCAAATGCCTTTATTTTACTCTGTCTAATCAACTGTTATTGCCATCATTTCCACTCTACCCAGTAGTTACTGCAACGTTCATATGGATATAATAAGTATTCTATAACATTGGATTGGTATGCATGGTTTGTCTTGTATATTTAAAATGTCTTTTGTGTTGCTCTTTGTAACCAGGTATTTTATAATTTGGATACTATTTTATTGCCTCTTTGTAATTTGTATTATGTCTGATTTGAGTTGGAGCTTTTCTCCCTAGGCCTCCACTGGAAATGAGCTCACTCTGGCCCAGTGGACCTCTCGGTAAACAAATGCAAATAATAGTAATGTTTTTTGGCTTTTCCCAGTTAGGGGTCGCCACAGCAGAACACCGGTCCACTTATGATTGGCAGTAGATTTTTACAGTGCCGAGGTGCCAGCCCAACATCCAACCAACAAAGGCACACCCATTCACACACGCACCTACCTGCATGTCTTTAAACGTCACTCAACCACGGGGAGGACATGCAGATTACACAGAAGGTGCTCCAGCCGAGAATCGAAACGGAGAACCTCTTGCTGTGAGGCGACAACGCTAACCACTGCAGCCTACAAACAAATGCAAATAATGTAAAATAAATAAATAATGAATTTTGGAAGCTGTTCTTGTGCATCCTCCACTTTCTGCTTGGGGACCTTAAACTGTGTATCAGATATTCTTTAGTTTCAGTAAAATCTGGTTGGTGAAACTACTTACTTTCTGGATGGGATGCTTGTTGGGGACCGGAAGAAGAAAATAATGTTGTAAATATCAAACCTTTTTTTTGAGTGTGTGTGTGAGATGATCTTCATGTTTCACTGTTGCAGTCATGCCTTACTTTATACTACTGACGACCTGACATCAGTTCTGAAGCAGCAGCAACTAACGCAGAAATACTAAGCCTTTGGTATTTGGGCCGGCCGAGGGCTACCCTGGCAGGGATAACCCAAATGTGATGACTGCAACAGTGAATACACTCTAGCATCTAGATTTATGGTAAGTGTACACAACTGTACTTTACTAACCTGTCATACACCTGGATTGTCACACCACTGATGGTTCAGCTACTGCAGCAGATATTTGACTTGCTGTATATTGCCATACCTAGGTGTATTTTAAAGAAGTCATTAATGATCTGAAGGCCACATTAACTAATATCTTATTTGAGGGGAAACTCACCTTTTGAATGTGCAGTAAAGCTAAACCTTTATAAGAAAATCAGGAGGACACACTTCATGGCTGTCTAGGTTACATTCAGAGCTCTCCAACATTCATGACTGCAAATGCAATTTAACGCAGACTGTGTTAAGAGTTTTATAATACACTGTCCGTAATCGGTAAACCCAATGAGAGACGAAATCATTTTATGTCCAAAATGTTTATTGTCCAGAATTGTATTGGTAGCTACTGCGATTACACCAAGGCAAATCTAACATGGCAGACTATGAAGACTAATGCAATTTATGCAGCACTTTCTGAAATATTCTTTCCAATCATAAGTCACATTCTTAAACTGACAGCAACATCATGCAGTTGTTATTCATTGAGGACTCGCACTGTTTCATCCCAGAATATTCTTATACTAAGAGTTTATGATGTTACCAGTAATTTTCCTTTACACAAACAAGGCTACTGTGTTCATTACAGAACTTTTAATCAAAACCAGTGCAAAATACAACTTTGTTTGACTCTGTCTTAGGCAAGAAATATTCCATAATATTCTTTGTCTAACAAAAGATCTGTGTGTCTTGTCTATACTTTTATTTCCAAAGAACCATAACATGAACGAGAAAACAAATAGCAGTGACAGAGTATTATTTGAAATAAACATTTGTTATAATAATAAACCCCTAAGAGTTGATCTAGTTATTCAGCATTTGGGAACTTATGTGGACAGTGACCTAACTTTTTTGACCAATGTGTCTTTTGTTGTAAGAATTCTTCTGTATTGCACAGCTTGTAAACCAAGACGTTATGTCTACATGTAGGGATATCATTGTCCCCCTTTTCTCAGCACTCATAGGCCAGATATTGAAAATGATGCCCCATTTGTTATGCATCTGTCCAGAAACATGCAACAATTAGAATGTCTACAGTGATTTTGTGTCTGTCTTTCGGCTTTTCCAAAATGATACAAGTCCTAAACAAAATGTCCCATATGGACTGACTCCAAGCACTGTCAATATACTCTTAGTCTTACATACTACTAAGAGGTGACCTGTGTCAGGCATCCTGTGACCCATTACTGATGGATTTGCAAGTCATATGGCATCTGAAATGCTCTGTCCAGGGATTTAAACCTCTTCTGCAGCATCAACAGAATGGTTTGGAGGGATAACTATATTTCACAGAGGATACTGCTGCTCCTCTGGAATAGACTTTCCATCCACATAAAACAAAGTTTATTCCTGTCCATTTTCAAGCATGGATGGGAAACAGAAAATTTACCCCAGGACTCTCCCCTGGACAGATGCAAATCTTAAAGGCTTTATCCCATGCATGGATCTCCTCAAATTACCCATGTATGATCTCAGTTATTCTTATTAGGGGTAATATATAATTACAAACCATCGAATTGGTAAGGCCAATCTCTAACTAAATAGGGTAGGATATTTCGAAAACAAAAAGGGAAATTGACTAGGCTTAAAAATGGCCTGCAAGAGCAGCTAGAGTAGTACTTGCCTATGAACCTATAGCATAAAGTGCAGTAGTACATTGAAATACAGTAGTTAAGGAGTTTGTTGATATGCAAGTTCAACCAATGTGTAATGATGAGAAACGCAGGCCTCTTTGTAGCTGTATGTTGCAGATATAGATGTGTCTCGCAGAACACAGACATGCTTTCTGGTCTAGCTTGATTGGGAATAATTGTCTGAAACACAAATCTGTTTTTACAGTTGTAATGTCTGAGATGAGAGACTCCATTCTGGTACTTATATTTTCTTTTATTCAGAACCACAGAATGTTAACACACAAGCGCTTTCGCTCAGACAAATTCTGAGCTTTATCAAGTGACACCATGCTGTTAAATCAGGTGTCTTATATACCTTGAGAATCCTAAATTAATTAGGAAGCACTACCAATTGACATTTTAAAGAGACTGTGCGCTTTTCCACATATTTAAAAATTCCATTAAAACAAAATATATAAAACTAATGGTAAAGTGTGCTTAAAATAATGCATTAATGCATCTATTACTGCTAAAAATGTTAATAACATAAAAATAAGCAAAACATTGTACATTATTTCCCTGATGTTTAACTTTGTAGTGAAACTTGCTGTGTGCAAAAATCTGCACTTCTTTTGAAAATTGAGATAAGCTGAAATGACTTGACATACCAAATGTTCACATAGTTATGATATAAAGCTAATGCCTAATGTGGGTACAATAATATTGTCTTGGCCTCGTTGACAGCCCTGCTAGAAAAAGAGAACAGTGTATCTTGATTAAACTAAACTGTGCTGTGCAATAGGTCATTCCTTAACATAGACTTTGTGTGGTATACCATTAAGTAAAAAACATGTCTGTGTGCATGGATGCTTGTCATGAATAATTATGTGAGGAATATCAAACTAAAGTCTTGCCCTTCTTAATTTCAATAGTGGCTTGATACTGATCATACCGTTAAGCCCAGGGGGTCTCCCAGCATCTAACTTTAATTGCCAAAGGAGTTATCGGTATTCCAGAGTTGATTCCCAATCACCCGCCCTGGCATCAGGCTCAACTTGTTCCAGTACCATAAATCTTAGTTTTATGTTTGGACAGGTCAGGGAGTGCTTGTAAAAAGCGTTGGTTTCCTTCTTTTTGTTTATATCGTAAAAATGTTCGTATATCCGCTTGCGGAATTCCCTTTCCGTTTTTCCTACATAGAAACTGTTACATGTGGTGCAGAGGCCTAAACAGACCACTCCCTTGCTACCACATGTAAAATGGCCTGCTGGATAGATTTTAAACCTTCTGGATGGAGTGGTGATGCCTTTTTCTTCCAAGATGGCATGGCATTGGCTACATGCCCCGCATTGGAACGTGCCCTTTCTTGCTGGGTTGATTTTCCTTTTAATATTCTGCTTTTTTTCAAACATTTCCTTAAGATTGGTACCCCTTCTCCTTACAAATGAAGGTTGGTCAGGCAATAGCCCTCTAAACTCTTCAAAGAGGGCGAGTACAGGCCAGTATTTTCTTATAGATTCCTCCATTTCCCTTGAATGCAAAGAATAGGTGTAGATAAAGCTGTTCTTAAATTCATTGGTAATAACGGGAACGGAACTGGCTGGTGTGCCCGTTCCCTTGCCCAAAAGGGGTGGGTAGACAGTTCCTCTTTTGGAATTTACCTCCTCGACCAGGCTTTTAAAGAGGTCCAAAGGATAGCCCCTTTCTAGGAACAAACCTTCCAAAAACTTGACTTCTGCCATGTAGTCGTCATGTCAACTACAAATCCTACTTGCCCTGATGAGTTGTCCTTTGACGATGCCTTTTTTCTGGAAAAAAGGATGTGCACTCTCAAAGTGCAGGACAGAGTTGGAAAAAGTGGGTTTGCAATACAGTTTGGATTGAAAACTGTTGTCCAAGTAATTTTTGTATATGGTGACGTCCAAATAATGCAATTGGTCTGGATCGGTGGAATGGGTGAACTGCAAAAAGTTGGTACTTGCGTTGATGTGGACAAAAAAACTCAAAAGCTCATCCTCAGACCCTTGCCACAGAATGCAAATATCGTCGAGGTAACGTCTATAGAGGAGCAGATGTTGTTCCCAAGGGGGGACCAACACAAACTTGTGCTCCCATACGTGAAGCACCACGTTGGCATAAAAGGTGGCACAAGATGCCCCCATTGCTACTCCTTTACTTTGCTTGAAGAGTTCTCCATTGAAAAAGATGAAATTGTTATGTAGTACGATTTCCGTGAATTCAGTGACCAAATTGCTTAGTCTGTTGTTCATGTCCATTTCCTTGGTGAGAAACTCACCAAACCAATCCAGACCCTCATCATGAGGAATACTTGAAAAGAGATCCTTGATGTCAATAGTCACCAACAACAAGTCAGGAGAAAACTTGGTAGTAAGAAAATCACACAGAAAATGCCAGGAGTCCTTGCATACATGCGTGAGCAGGGGGGTGAATCTCTTGGTCAGACAATCAATAAATTTGCCAATGGGTTCTGTGATTCCTTCTGCCCCTGCCACTATTGGCCTGAATGCTGGTGGATTGGTTCCCTTATGGATTTTAGGGATGCCAAACAAAACTGGTATCCTTGGTTTTTCTACATATAAATAGTTGTAGAGCTTTTCATTGATGGAATTTTGCAGCAATAGATCGTACAAATGGTAGTTGATCTGCGCTAGAGCAATATTGACTTCATTTCGTGAGACTGAGCACAAGTTTGTGTTGGTCCCCCCTTGGGAACAACCTCTGCTCCTCTATAGACGTTACCTCGACGATATTTGCATTCTGTGGCAAGGGTCTGAGGATGAGCTTTTGAGTTTTTTTGTCCACATCAACGCAAGTACCAATTTTTTGCAGTTCACCCATTCCACCGATCCAGACCAATTGCATTATTTGGACGTCACCATATACAAAAATTACTTGGACAACAGTTTTCAATCCAAACTGTATCGCAAACCCACTTTTTCCAACTCTGTCCTGCACTTTGAGAGTGCATATCCTTTTTTCCAGAAAAAAGGCATCGTCAAAGGACAACTCATCAGGGCAAGTAGGATTTGTAGTGGACATGACGACTACATGGCAGAAGTCAAGTTTTTGGAAGGTTTGTTCCTAGAAAGGGGCTATCCTTTGGACCTCTTTAAAAGCCTGGTCGAGGAGGTAAATTCCAAAAGAGGAACTGTCTACCCACCCCTTTTGGGCAAGGAAACGGGCACACCAGCCAGTTCCGTTCCCGTTATTACCAATGAATTTAAGAACAGCTTTATCTACACCTATTCTTTGCATTCAAGGGAAATGGAGGAATCTATAAGAAAATATTGGCCTGTACTCGCCCTCTTTGAAGAGTTTAGGGGGCTATTGCCTGACCAACCTTCATTTGTAAGGAGAAGGGGTACCAATCTTAAGGAAATGTTTGAAAAAAAGCAGAATATTTAAAGGAAAATCAACCCAGCAAGAAAGGGCACGTTCAAATGCGGGGCATGTAGCCAATGCCATGCCATCTTGGAAGAAAAAGGCATCACCATTCCATCCAGAAGGTTTAAAATCTATCCAGCAGGCCATTTTACATGTGGTAGCAAGGGAGTGGTCTGTTTAGGCCTCTGCACCACATGTAACAGTTTCTATGTAGGAAAAATGGAAAGGGAATTCCGCAAGCGGATATACGAACATTTTTACAATATAAACAAAAAGAAGGAAACCAACGCTTTTTACAAGCACTCCCTGACCTGTCCAAACATAAAACTGAGATTTATGGTACTGGAACAAGTTGAGCCTGATGCCAGGGGGGGTGATTGGGATTCAACTCTGGAATACCGAGAACTCCTTTGGCAATTAAAGTTAGATGCTGGGAGACCCCCTGGGCTTAACGGTATGATCAGTATCAAGCCACTATTGAAATTAAGAAGGGCAAGACTTTAGTTTGATATTCCTCACATAATTATTCATGACAAGCATCCATGCACACAGACATGTTTTTTTACTTAATGGTATACCACACAAAGTCTATGTTAAGGAACGACCTATTGCACAGCACAGTTTAGTTTAATCAAGATACACTGTTCTCTTTTTCTAGCAGGGCTGTCAACGAGGCCAAGACAATATTATTATACCCACATTAGGCATTGGCTTTATATCATAACTATGTGAACATTTGGTATGTCAAGTCATTTCAGCTTATCTCAATTTTCAAAAGAAGTGCAGATTTTTGCACACAGCAAGTTTCACTACAAAGTTAAACATCAGGGAAATAATGTACAATGTTTTGCTTATTTTTATGTTATTAACATTTTTAGCAGTAATAGATGCATTAATGCATTATGTTAAGCACACTTTACCATTAGTTTTATATATTTTGTTTTAATGGAATTTTTAAATATGTGGAAAAGCGCACAGTCTCTTTAAAATGTCAATTGGTAGTGCTTCCTTATTAATTTAGGATTCTCAAGGTATATAAGACACCTGATTTAACAGCATGGTGTCACTTGATAAAGCTCAGAATTTGTCTGAGCGAAAGCGCTTGTGTGTTAACATTCTGTGGTTCTGAATAAAGGAATTATTTGAATTAGTTTGGTGCCTACCTGGATTTATTGAATCTGCTTTGGTGAACTTACAACGAACTGTTCCATCTCCTGGCTGTGTGTGCATTTACTTCCTGGTTTGGTTCTTTGCTGTTTAACTGACTTATAGTTTCTGCATTTCTTACATATGTTATCAGACTGCACCAGCTTTGGTTTTAGTACAGCTGCCAGCAGTTTGGTAACAGAAGTTCTGATGAAGGCTATTCAGGATGCTTCATGTTCCAGAATGGCTGTCAGTCCAGAGGCAACAGTAATAGTATGCAAAGTCAGCTTTTCCAACAGCCCCTTTTTGTGTGGGCCTGATTGTTCCAGTTTGGAGGCAGTCAGGGATTCTCTGTCTCTCCAGTTGTCATCATGGATGGCCATGATAGAGGACAAGTGGGTGAGAGCAATTGTATCTAGAGGCTACAAAACTCCATTGGCTTTCATCCCAAGCCACAGTCGTTTCCCCTTCAAGGTGTGTCGTACCATCAGAAGTCTGTGGAAACAAACAACATGCATAACCTCCTTCCAAAGACAGCAATCCAGGAGGGTCCCACCTGACTAACAAGAGTTAGGCTTTTACTAATGATCCTTTTCGGTGCATTAAAATATGAAAGACCTCAATGTATTCTCTCTGTGCGATGTCTTAATGACTTTATTCCAAAGGAGCCTGTTTTGCATGTTTGAAACAGCTGATGTTTCCTTGCTTGTCAAAAGAAGATTAAATGTGTTTGGATCACCAAGATGTCTTCAGAAGTTCTCCGATGTCCAGGAGAGATTGCTGCACTTTTGCACAGGAGCTAGTTCCTGTTAGTTGCATATGTTGCATCTGAGCTCACTACAGCCCTATTGTTGCAGTGAACTAGAGGCTACAAGGTGCCAGGGTCTTCCTATATTTGGGCATCTGGCTCTTGGTTGCCTTATTTTAAGGACAGTCTTGAGAGATTCTTCTAGCATTCCAGGCCTTAATCACAGTGAACACGGCCAAGTCTCATTCTGCCCACACATTCAATCGCATTTCATAGATGTGCTCTGGGAACTTTGGTTTTCCTGAGCTTTATTACCTGCAGACAGGATGGCACCGGCCAAATGTATAACCTTTCACATCCTTCAGACTTATTCAGTGGCAACTGCCCTTTGCTTTTCAGTCCTGGACCTTATTGCATCTAAGGTTCCCAATGCAATATGCCAGCATTCAGTCATTTGATTTTTATATACACTTTCTGTGAATCACTTATTTTAATAACACTAATGAGATTATTTGATTTTTTTTTTTTCCTCCAAGGGAAAACATCTCCTGTACTAAAGCTAAAACTTAACCTTCTTTTTTGCTGAGCTTCCTCAAAGTTCTTCCCAGTCAGGGCTTTTCTTTCCTTTCTAATGAAAAACCACCAAAGAAGAAAAAGCTGTGTTTACCACATCCAAAAAAACCAATGACTTCTCTTCCAAACGAATATCTGTTTAATTCCACAGCATGTAGAATAATAGAGAAGCACAATAAAAAATACAGCAATGAATGTCACATAATCCAAAAAAAAAAATTTTTAGGATTTTTAGAATTTAGGATCTCCTATCAGAGGGGACGTAATATTCAGGACTTTATAGTACATAGTAAGTATAACAGACCAACAAAATTTCCAATGAATAATATGAGAAGTTTAGGTACTAGTGCTTGTGGTAAATGCTCTATATGTCAATATATAGTGCTTACATTCCATCAAATTAATAAGAGATTTCAAACACAAGACATTTTTTCTTGTACAACAAAGGGCACTATTTATGCAATAAAATGTTCATGCAATTATTTTTATATAGGTGAAAGTAAGAGAAGTTTAAGTGAAAGAATTAAAGAGCATGTCAGGGATATAAAAAATAAAAAAATGGTTAGCCCTGTAGCAGAACATTTTAATTCAGTACATAAAGGGGTAATTGATAGTTTAACAGTTACTATTTTGGAACATATTTCTGTATATTATTCTAGTGATGAATTTTTGAAATATTTATTAAGAAAAGAGTATTTTCATAATGAAATATAATACTTTACAGCCCATTGGGCTAAATAAGGAGTGCCATTGGCAAACTTCTGTTATTTTGTTTTAAATGATGCTGATGCTGCTTTAAGATTTTAATTAATTAATTGATTGTGTTTAGAAGAGTTATAAATTGGTATGTTGTGTGCAGGCATTTTACTCTGTAAAGGCTGTTACGGCCGAGGCGCTAGGAGAAGATATTTTTTTGGATTATTTGACATTCATTGCTGTATTTTTTATTGTGCTTCTCTCTTATTCTACATGCTGTGGAATTAAACAGATATTCGTTTGGAATAGAAGTAATTGTTTTTTCTTTCCTTTCCGTTTGATTTTGACTTGCACTTTCTGGATGCCAACAAAGAAATGGAAAAAGTATTTACTGATAATCATATTGTACCCAAATGATGCATTTTACTGGCTTTTTACAACATGTGGTAGTGGAAAACAAAAGTACAGATTTGTTGTGGCAGATAATCAACAATGAATAAAGACAAAAATTCTGGTTGGCACCCATTGACCTTTTATAACAATTTGAATCCAGTGACAGATTACTTGCCCAGTGCATCATGCTGTCTTATTTTATTAGCAGCACATCTGTCTTTAATCATTGTTGTAGTTCAGCTCCAGTGCAAGACAATGTATCAGCGAATGCTGCTGTATTATGTTAAGTTTGTCATGTGATTACACATTACTACTGCTGTTTGATTGGTAAAGACTGATTAACGCAACTGTAGAGTTCTGCATTCTTTGTTGGAGTGGCAGGCATAGAAACTAGATTAATCATGTCTTGTGAAGTGTGTTCTGTAAAGTTAGAGCTGAAGCTGTTTTTAGATGTTCTGGACAAGGATGTAGTCAGGAAAATGCATTGTATGCAAACAAGGTAGACCTTTTTAAGTCATTTATATTTCCAGTGAAGTATGCTAGAATTAAAGGAAAAAAATGTATATTTTTAGGGATATTTTTCAGGGCAACGGCTGTAATAAGCAGTTGGAATGTTAGCAACACATTAATATTTATGAATTTGCACCGTAATCAGTGCTTCGAAGTTAGATTAAGTACTTGGGACAAGAAATGTAAGTTATGTCCAAAGTGAGTCAATATTTTAAAATCAATGCTTGCTGTGCTTTTTACCTTTCTGCTGCAGAATCTTATCAAAATAAGTAATTAATAAAAAAAAAAAATCAAATGTGAAAGCTGGCCAACCTTCAAAAATACTATCAGCGTTCAAAGTGAGACCACTGGGCATCAGGACTACACTCCTAGTACCACTACCCACACTGTAAACATGCATGGCTAGAATTACAAGTACGTTCTCCTACTTGACTCCAATTTATTCACCCATCCAGTGAGGTCCTAGGTCCTTCAATGTCCAACAGCAAAGGACTTTTTTCATTTATTTCCTTCATAACCCAAATACGACAGACTTTACCAGCAGAAATAAACTGTTAGTGATCCACAGTGGCACTTTTTTTTGACAAGGGCAAGGGAGTGTAGAAGGAACAGTCACAAGCCCCACCTGAGTACAGTAAACCTGCCCACTGTAATCCCGGCTGCTCTGCCATTATTGGGGCAACAGCTGTACCTGGATTACTAGTGCTAGCTACCGCATTTACGATGTTGCCCCGATAAAAAGTTCACTACTGTGATAATATTTTATCTCACATGTTTTAAACATTCAGTGCCTTCTAAAGAATAATAAAACTTGAGTATAATACTGTTGTGTATATTTCCCATACTATGGAATCCCATTTAAAGCTTCCTGTAGCTACTTTAAAATGCAGAGGGACGAGGGAATAGTAGTTCCTATAAAAAAAAAAAATACAGAAAACTGATGCAGCTCCATTGGGCCAACACCATCAATGTGCTATCTGACACTCGGAATACTCCCTGTTAGCCAACCTTGTTAGCTTCTTAGCTTCCGTATGTTTGTTTTCAACAACTTGATAATTGCGATGTAATTTTAAAAAAAAAAATCACAAAACACAGAAAACTGATGCAGTTCCTGTCATTTCCCCCTATAGTAACAGGCATATGGAAGATAATAACCGTGTGAAAGCGCCAGCTACCACATTTGTAGTGTTGCCCCGATAACGGAGAAATACCTTTTTAGGTTTTATCTGTTGTGTTAAATGATTTTTTCCCCAGAGAGTACCTTGTTAACTATTTTTGTTTTCACTTAGGGTTGCCACCTTTGCATCCTTCCATTTCATGAAAAATAAGCTGCACCCCCTGTGTAACAAAAGCTGTCCCTATGCCTGGAGTAGCCACCTCCCTTTGCAAGCCATGGTCTGAAGCACCGGTTTTTAAATGCCATATGCAATGATTGCATGGGCAGCTTCAGATAATATAGAACTCAAGGTAAAAAGTTCCACGAAACCAAATACAGTGCTGCTTATTATCTGAGTGGGGAACCACCCCAACACCCCTCATTTTCCTCGCATCCTTATATCCTCATACTATCCAGAGAACGTTTATGGTGTTCTCACGTGGTATCTTGCTTATCGTCTTTTTCCTACACTTTTTAAATGCATCCTAACTGGGCAAGACTGTATTGCATACCTCTCAACCTGGAAGCATCAAAAACTGGACAAAGGCCCATGAAAAGTGGGTACAAACATGTAGGGAGATTAACATAAAATTTGCATACATAATTATGTTAACCCTGCCCACTGAAATGGAATTATGGGATACCAACTTTCAAATGCAACTTGAAGAACAGACCACCAAACTGTGGATCCAGGACCTAGACCCTGTAGTAAATGGTAACCATTTTTTTAATGTGTAGCAATGATGTTCACTGGGAAGGGAGAAGATGACAAACCCTAGGATTTTTTTTTTTTGGTGACTTGCAGTATGTGGGTTTTGTGGTAAAAGTAGGGCATTTAATGGTAGGCAATATTCTAATCTTGGCAAAAGAATACAATAGTTTGCTAGGACCTCCAAAAGTCATTCTCCATGGCCTACTGATCAGTGGCGCAGCTAGAGTTTGTACCGCCTGGAGCTGTCTTTGAGTTTGCCACCTCCCCTCACAAAATTATGGTTGAATGGGTCCGCCATACACAGCCCCCCCCCTGCAGCCATTCCAATGTCCCATTTCTTGATTATTTTGACCCATTTACCATAAACACTGTAGTATGCATACTGCTTTTACTTTTACTTTTACAGTGATTATTTGAATTTCATTTAAAACTTCTATTTTACATTTTATATCACAAACATTAATAGACATCTGCTAAACAAAGCAATACAGTCTCATAATGAAAATAGACTTCGCATTAAAACTTTTCTGCTCTTGAAACTCACATTCTTTGTAACAGCATTGAAACCCACATTCAAAGAAATTGCAAAAGTCCCCCTTAAAGAGAATCTGTAACTAATGAAGGGGTTGCTGCTAGCAACAACTTTATATTTTTATTTTATTTATTTTACATTTGTTAACTGGGAAATTCCGACTGGACTAGGTCCATTTTCATCGGAGGCCCAGGGAGAAAAGCTCCACATTGGTTAACAGTTAATATTTTTATACAGAGTTGTAAAACAGATAAGGTACATTGTACAACAGACAAACAGATATACATATTGAAATATAAAGACAGTCAAGACACTTTTCAGAATTAGTGAAGTTTAAACAGCAAGGATTAGGAGGAACTTTCAGTCTGAAAGAATAGCTAGGTTCATAGATTAGTACTAAACTAACTGCCCTTGCGAGCCATTTTAAGCCTAGCCAGTTATCCCTTGTGAGACTCAAACCCTGCATCTTGTGTTTGTAAGGCAAACACCTTAACAATTAGGCCACCCTCCCAACTCCTATTAGAGTTTTAGTGCTGTAGAGCATTACAGCGAGTAACTTGGTAGTTGTTCATGGGTATAAGAGGGAAGGGTAGGAGAACTTAAGTAATACATGGACATAGCCAGTTATTCATCAGATGTGATTTGAGGGTGTTTTTGAAGTGTGAAGTGGTGGATGCAGAGGTCAGTGGAGGGGGGAAGGCAATTCCAGTTTCTAGCAGTGTTATGGGAATGTAGTGCTTTTCCAGTAGTATTGTTTGCCTTAGTGATACAGCTACAAAGAAAGCTGCTGTTGCCCTTGAAGAATAAATTGCCTAAGTTACATTAAAAAATGATAAGCTAGTTATATTGCAGTAGAGAATGGATGGCAAACTGATAACAGGTTTATAGTTACTAGGTATCTCTACCAAAGAGGACATTTTCAGGACTGCAGTATCCACCCCCTTTAAAAGTACAACACAATACAGTATCGGCAATCCATCTACATACTGTGGGAGTAGAACCCACAGCCTTCTGCATCAAAAGCAAGTATACTACCTACCGGTTGTACTACTAACAACACAAACAGAATTGGCATAAGCAGCACTAAACTTCTCTCCCCCTGAACTATGCAGCACAATAAATCTGGAAAAAGCCAACATTTACTAAGGGTGGGGACAAAGGGCTAAAGCTAGGAACACATTTTAAACATTGTCTGTATAATCTTAAAACGTTGCTAGAATACAATGTTTTGTGTTGCCATGCATTTCCTGAAAGATAGGAAGACTGAAAC
Source organism: Protopterus annectens (assembly GCF_019279795.1). NCBI lineage: Eukaryota > Metazoa > Chordata > Ceratodontiformes > Protopteridae > Protopterus > Protopterus annectens. Next base: position 1,849,812,550 of record NC_056735.1, on the reverse strand, counting down.
TTAAATGGTTATCATTATTTAGTGAATTCATTTCTCACTGATGTCCCAGAAAAGCAAACATTTTAAGAGGAACAGACCAAAAGTATGACCCAAACATTCTGTGAAACCTGAGTGGTGGTATGGGCTAACTTGGGGCATTTTTATATACATATATAGGGGTGTGTGTGTGTGTGTGTGTGTGTATATATGTGTATATATATATGTGTGTATATATATATATATATATATATATATATATATATATATATATATATATATATATACACACACACACACACACACACACACACACACACACACACACACGAGTCTTAAGCAGAAAGAGACTCATGCTGCATAATCTGTCATACATATAACTTTCCACTTCTTGTATATGCAGAGCGTAGTATGTATAAGGATAAGGAGACTGTTCAGTTGCCTACAGCAAGAAAATCAATGCAACGCTAAGACGTAAACTCAATGCAGCCTGCAAAATCAACTTCCATCTCTTGTACATATAAGGAGACCATCACACACACACACACACACAGCTATCTTAAGCAGAAAGAGACTGGTCCCAAAGAAAATAAATGTAGTCCTAAACTACTAATCTCTTGTACATATAAGAAATCAGTTAAACTCAATGAAGCCTGCAGCAAGAAAATCAACTTCCACCTCTCATATATATATAAGGAGACTGTTCCATTTCCTGTGTGAAGAGTGGGTAAAGATAGATGAAGGCTGCCACCTTAGCCAGATAGAATTTTGCAGGTAATTCTGTCATTTTGTAAATATGAATGTAAACTACAGGCTTGTTGTCTTAATGTTACATGTAGAACTGGAAATAAATGTGACAACAGTACACTCTACTGACCAAAGTAAAGCATGTGGTGATCCTTTGATGTAGACAGTGGTACCAAAGGGTCTAGTTGAATAAATTCTTTCTATTGTTTAAATCTAGCAGTTTAACTCTTTGTTAAAACATGCAAATGTATTTTTATTCCTCTGCTTCCTGACCAGCTGCAAGATAACAAAAAGAGATGTTAATAATGTAAATGTAGTTTCTGTAGCCAGGGAAGTGTGAATATTGATGTAATGTGAATCAGAACTGCAATTTCAATTTAAACAATGAGAACCAGAGAGGAATAAGCATTTTTGTCTTGACCATTCAAATCATCGGCACTCTGCTTGATTTCATATGCAAGTTATCTTAGACTTGTGTTTTTCTTTTAGAAATAGCTAGAAACTAGAAAGATTAGACTAAGTAAGTGTTTTTTGTGATGTCAGAACTGTACTACTGAATTATTTTAAGTATTTCTCTGTGATCTCTGAACTCTTGACTAGCACTGTGTAGTTAGAAGTATTGTCTTGTGTTTAAAACAAAGCCGTGGTGGTACAGCTGTAGCATTGTTGCCTCACAGCAAGAGGTTCTCCTGTTAGATTCTCAGCTGGATTGGCTTCTGTGTGGAGTCTGCATGTCCTCCCCTGCAGTTGAGTGGCCTCCGAAAGACATGTGTGAATGGGCGTGCCTTCGCTGAAGGTAAGGCGTCACGCTGGCAACTCTGCACTATAAAAATCTACTGCCAATCATTAGCGGATCGGCGTTCCGCTGTGGTGACCCCTAACCGGGAAAAGCCGAAAAGACAAACATTAAATATTTTAAAACCTTTCAACTGTGGCTGTTTTGTGTAGAGATAATTTAAGCTCTAGAGTACATTGCATATTTATAGTGATTACTGTACCAACCCACTCTAATAAGCCTTGACTGTTTATTCACACTTACCAATTGGATAATAATATTGCACAGTAATAATTGGACACTCTTTTAAGGGCCTTAAAGTAGCTAATTATTAGTGGGTGGTGGCAGGGTACTACCGTATAGTCTGGGAAAAGGGGGCACAGATGGAGAACCTGTGCCAGCCTTCCCCAGGAGTGTCTGTGTGGTTGTATAAACTCTTCTCAAAGTGTCTGTGTGTGTGTGTGTGTGTCTGTGTGTCTGTGTGTCTGTGTGTCTGTGTGTCTGTGTCAGCTACTTGGGCAGGGACACAAAGCACTGGTTGGACAGAGAGAGTGCTAGAGATTTAGCTTGCCCACTAGGCTGAGATCTGGACCCTATAGCTGTGCCAGTGGAGAGTCCAATTGGGGACCTGGAGAGCAAGGGAGTGACCAGCCCCAGACTGACTGTGATCTTAAGAGAAATTGCACTTTACTGTATGTATTTGTTATCCTTTTCTCCTATATGAGACACCCCTCACTGGTGTTAGTGGTGAGGATTGAGGCTCCTCGATTGCTGGGCCAGGGCACGGACATCACAGCTTGCAGCAAGAAAATCTATGCAGAGCTAAACGTCTAATCTCTCGTACATTATAAGAAATCAAATCAACTACTAATGCAGCCTGCAGCAAATAAAATCATCTTCCACCTCTCGTGTATGTAAGGAGACCATTCCATTGCTAAGACTTAAGAAAATCATTGCAGTACATATAAAAATTAACTTTACAGCTCTTTTATATAAGAAATCAACTTAGTCGATGCAGCAAGATATAAAATACAAGACCAAATTGTGTGTGTGTGTGTGTGTGTGTGTGTGTGTAAATATATATATATATATATATATATATATATATATATATATATATATATAAGAAATCAATTAAACCTATCGTATATATAACGCCTCACAGTGAGAAAATACGAAGTAAACACAAAGTGCCACAGTTTCTCTCCTGTACGTAAGAAAGCAGTGCAAGTAAACGCAACTATGCAGCAAGATATACAAGACCCAGTGCAGCACTGGTCTTAATTTGCCTTACCTGAAGAGAGAAGTGCTGCGCACGCTGCCTGCCTCGCCTGATAAAACCAGAGGTAAAGTTAAATTAAGTAGTAATGGCTAGGAAGCTGAATTCTTGAAGTCTGACAGGCTGTCTTCCTTGTGCTGATGTCATTGCGCACGCCCTGCACATGATGATGTCAGGAACAGTCAAAAAAAAATCTAAAAAGAAAAAAACCCTATAAAATTTGGAAAATAAAGGGGCCACTCGGGAATTCTTGGAGCCCCCCAATATTTTGACCTCAAAACCATTCTTTACCATGGAATTCAGTACGGTTGAGAGGTATGCTATATTGTAATTCTTGTGTCGGAAGGAATTTAGTTAAGCTGGGGGTCTGGGGTTCTAAATTCTGTGAGATGCCTTTTAGAGTTTTTTCAACAAAATTTGGTTCAGTTCGTTCTTCTTTCGGCTTTTCCCGGTTAGGGGTCGCCACAGCGGAACTCCGGTCAGCTAATGATTGGCAGTAGATTTGTTACGTGTGCCCGAGGTGCCAGCTCAACACCCAACTTTCAGCGAAGGCATGCCCATTCTACGCATGTCTTTCAAAAACCACTCGACCGCGGGGAGGACATGGAGACTCCACACAGAAGGCGCTCCAGCCGAGAATCAAATGAGAGAACCTTTTGCTGTGAGGCAACAACGCTACCGCTGCACCACCACGGCTAGTGATGAGCTGAAAGCATGACTAAGGAAAGTAACTATTGTTTGTTTTTTGTTCACTGAAGAAATAAGTGGTGTGCAAGGAATAATGTTTAGAGCTAACAAAGCAGTAGCTACTTGCCTGTAAAATGAGAATAAAAAAAATTGTGAGGGCACATAAATCATAAATGGGATGTTTGCCTTTCCTCTCTTCCATTCCTAAAAAATCGTATCTGGGATGTCTGCCCTTCCTCTCTACTATTCCAAAAAAACAAACAAACAAACAAAAAAAACACTTTCTGTGTACACTTTTGGTGTTAGATTAGAATGAAAGTGAAATGAAATGACTAGTCATACACGTTTTGAGTTGCTGCGGTCATACATCTAAACATTGTTTCTTCAGCTCTAACCTCAAAGGACAGATACCTTCTGTGTACTTCTCTGGTGTTGAACTAGAACGGTGAAAGAACAGAGCACAGCAACAAATTTCACTGTTGTATTGTCAGCTGTACATATGCAGCATACCCCTACCCTGAGAATATAGTAGCCTGTATATGCATCTGATTTCAGTTAGGAATAAACTGAAACATAAAAATGACACTCACTCATATTTAAGGCATTCTAATATATTGCTCTGAAACGGTGCACTTGCCCTGGTAAGCTATAACCACCTTCAGTAAAATAATGAAAACCGTGCCCTCAGCCTTCTCACAAACTGCATTGACTATGTGCCCACCTCTGGGTGGGTAATTTTGAGACTAGATGGAACCGATGGCAGAGGCAACCTGGCCACTACTAAATCACTTGTGTAGGCAGGAATGGTGGCCTCCAAAAGGTCTGAGGTTCTAGATATTCTGTGATAAATTTTGTCATATTGTTTTGTCATTACCCAGAAGGTTTATGCATGCATGTACTGCCCCTGAAAAGCTAGGTCTTTAACAAGAAAAACACACACTACATAAATGCACGCTCACCATACTCTCTGCTCTTCTTGATTTTGCCTTGTATTGTTTTGTTCCTTGTAAAATGTGTGATTTTCTGGCAAACTGTTGAAAATTTGCAGGGACCAAATGATGACAGACATTTGAGATTTATACTTTGTCATTTAGAAGATGCATGTTGATGAAAACATAGTTATTCTAGCAACTTTATGAAGATGCTTGAGCAATAATTAAAAATGTATCCCTGATGTCCTTCAAGGATGCATCTGCAGTCCTAACATATGGGTTGTCCTGCCTCAGGCAGCCCTTCGGTCGGCCGGATTCCAAAGTCTGGGTCTGGCCTTGGCTGATGTCGCACTTCACCTGACGTCACAGCTGCTGGGGTATAAAGGCATCAGCCGACGCCATTTTCCTCTGTCTTTCTTGCCGCGTGGTGCCCGAAGCAGAAGCTGTTCGCAAGTGCCGGTCGGTCAGATCCAGAGATTTCTACTACCGAAGACTTCTAAAAAGCTAAGTACCCTGTTGGGGACTCTTTCTTGCCTCAGCCGATGTCAGACAAAGTAAATAATTGTTTAACTTGTGGGAAACAACTACCTCATAAGGATTTCCACTCTTACTGCCTTCCTTGCTTAGGCCCAGACCACGACGTATCAGCTTGTCTAGTCTGTGCTTCCTTCAACCGACGGACGCTTAGACGTCGGTCGGAGTTTGCAGAGGAGTTTTTTGGTCCCGCTTTTGCATACAAAATGCCGTCGGAGACTCCGACTACACAATTAGCTAAAAAGCGCAAGGAAAAGGACCGACACTCGCGGTCCGCGGTTTCGGCTGAAACCACGGTTAGGCCAACCGCGAGTGTCTCGATTTTGGCTGAAACAGAGTCCTCGGTTCCTCCTTCGGCCGAAAGCATGCCTCCGATAGCCGAGGCCTCACAGAGCATGGCTGAATCTGCTACTGAATTTACTGCGACAGAAGCAGGCACCCAGGATTTGTCAGACACTATTCCTTTAGACATATCTACCCCTGCATGTGGGGCTGCTAGACCCCCTGCTTCTATGTCTATCAAGGCTTTTTCCTGGGCTAAAGCAGCTTAATCTTCTAAGGCCTTACCTGCTAAAACTCCCTCACATAGGCCTACCTCTAGTTCCCAAATACTCAGCCTGGCTGAGGATCTCATTTCTTTGATCAGGGGATCCCAACCTCACCCAGACAGGGCCTCTCAGCCCCCTCCAGATAAGAGGCCTAGGACTGAACCCCCGGAACCTGTCTCTACAGACTATTCCTCGGATGACTCAGACATTTCAGACCCTCAGGAAGGCCCATATTCTCCTTATGAGGATTCTGATGCAGAAGACTCCATTCCTTCTGCTTCTCCTCCTGAAGAATTTTCTTTTGGGGAAACCTTACATGCTATGAGGGAACACTTCCAATGGCAGGGCCAGGATTTTTCAGATTCAAGGAAAAGGCTAAGAACTTTTTTACACTTACCACAGCATAGGCCTTTAGCCATTCCTCCAGTACTAACAGTTGTTGATGATGCATATAATGATGCCTGTACTGCCCCTGATTCTCTTCCTCCGGCCCCTGCCAAGCCTGACAGATATTACAGGATCCCGGACACACACTACCATTTGTATAAGGCTCCTGTTGCAGACCCCGAAACCATTTCACAGGGCCCTAAAGGTGTGGCAGCTGCCTCTGCCAAAAACCCTCTTCCCTCTGAAAGGGAATCTAGAGCATTAGAGAGATGGGGTAAAAAGGTTTGTACTTCTGCTACTCTTTCGGCCAGGGCCTTAAACTGTCAATTTCACATGATTCAGTACCAGGAATTTTTGTTAGACCAGCTAAATAAAAAACTGTCCTCTCCTGAACCTATAGACCGCAAGTCCCTTCAGGATTTGGTACATAACTCTCAGCAGGTCAGTAACCATTTCTTAAAATGTGGCTATGATGCACTGGAGGCTTCCTTTAGATCAGCTATGACTGGAACAGTGATTCGAAGGCGTGCCTGGTTAAAAGAACAATCCTTACCAGACCATGTTAAGTCAAAACTCCTAGATGCTCCCATGGAGAAACAAAGTTTGTTTGGCTCCCCTGCACAGGAGGTTCTAAAGAAGGTGGAAGAAAAAGCAAAATCTGTCCAAACAGTCAAGGATTTCTTACAGGTCCAACCTCCGAGGTTTAGCAGAAATTGGCCTTCGAAGAATTGGTCCTTTCCAGACAACTCCAGAGCACAGAGAGGCAGAAATAGACGCCCAAGAGGCAGAGGTCAATCTAGGGGTGCCTACAGGGGACGTCAGTGGCAACCTACCAACCAGAGAAGTACTGCCACAGATACAACTACAACCACTTCCACAGGGCAGACACAATGACTTGGCTCTGGTTCCGCCTACCAGGGAACAACTGGAAGCACCCTTGGGCGGAAAGCTAGCCTTATTTTCCGACAACTGGCATTACATTACAGGAGACAAATGGACTTTACAAACAATAGACAAGGGCTACAGGTTTCACTTCCACACTCTACCAAAAAAGAGAGGAATGCCAAACCTACCACCAAGCCAAAAAACAGACGCTCTAAGACAAATCAACAACTTACTAAGGATGAGAGCTATAGAAAAGGTATCACCTATGGAATAAGGCCAAATATTTTACTCCAGGCTTTTCCTTATACCAAGAAAAGAAAATCAATGGAGACCTATTCTCGACTTGTCCGCACTGAACACATACCTCATTGTTCCAAAATTCAAAATGCTGACCCTCCAGCAACTTCTTCCCATGCTGGGCAAGGAGTCTTGGCTGGTGACTCTAGATCTCAAGGAGGCATACCTGCACGTCCCTATACGACCAGATTGCAGAAGACACCTCAGATTTCTTGCAGGATCAGAGCATTATCAATTCTCAGCATTGCCCTTTGGCTTATCTACTGCGCCCAGAGTATTCACGAAATGCCTGGCATCAGTAATTGCTCATTGCAGGCTTCAGGGAATTCAAATTTACCCATACCTGGACGACTGCCTAATACAAGCGGACAACAAGGCAAAATTAACAAAATATTTGGAAAATGTCATACAACTGTTGCAAGCCCTGGGATACACAGTCAACATGCAAAAGTCAAGACTAGTACCATCCCAAAGGATAACATTCTTGGGTGCAAAACTGGATACATCAAGTCAGATGGCTTTTCTCACAGAAGAAAAACAAAAGCAGCTACCAGTCTACTTCATGACATTAACAACACAAACTCAGCTAACTGCAAGGAAAGTCCTGCAAACCCTGGGTTACATGGCATCCTGCATAATATTGATTCCGCATGCCAGGCTGCATATGAGAAAGTTGCAATGGTACCTAAGGAATGTATGGTCTCAACACAAGCACAGTCTAGAAGCCCAGATTCCAATAATTCCATGCCTGAAGCAAGAATTCCTGTGGTGGGCTCAGGCCTGTCAGTTGAACAGAGGATTGCCTTTCCACAAACCTCATCCAAGCCAAACCATCACCACGGACGCCTCAGACCTAGGCTGGGGGGCACACATGGTGGACAAGTGTATACAAGGCCTATGGACCCAAGACCAGCTGAATCTACACATAAATCTAAACGAGATGCTGGCAGTGAAACATGCGATCCAGGCGTTCAGACCACTCCTTCAACAAGGTCATCTGCTGATAAGGACGGACAATACCACAGTCATGTGGTACATCAACAAACAGGGAGGTACACACTCATACCCTCTATGCCGAATGGCAATGGACCTGTGGAATGTGGCCCTGAATCTCAACATTCAACTTCAGGCCAGATTTGTACCAGGAAAAGAAAATTCACTAGCAGACACCTTAAGCAGAACTACCACGGATGCTCACGAATGGATGCTGCATCCAGATATCTTCAAAGCCATAACAAAGAAATGGGGACTACCAGAGATAGACCTGTTCGCCTCCCCACACAACCACCAATTGAAGAAATTCTGCACAAGAGCATACCACCCACTTGCTTGGAGGGTGTACTCCCTTTCCTTCAGCTGGAAAAACCTGACAGCATATGCATTCCCACCTCTTCCTTTGATGTACAAAGTCCTACTGAAGATCAGAGAGGATCAGCCAAGGGTAATCCTGATAGCTCCAGACTGGCCGAGGCAACATTGGTACCCGCTACTGAGAAGCATGTCTCGGACACATGCATGGCCTCTACCTCTATGTCCCTTACTTCTAACACAGAACAACTACAAGATCCTACATCCAAACTTGAAAACACTGCAGCTAGCTGCTTGGAATATTGCATAAAACAAAATAACCCAGATTTATCTCAGAGGGTTAAGGACATTATCCTGGAGGCACGCAGACCCTCCACAAGGAAAACTTATTCAGCCAAGTGGAAAAGATACCTCATTTGGAGTGCAGCAAAAGGAGAAAATGTCTCATTGGCAAACATAGCACACATCCTGGAATACTTAGCAGAACTGTTCCACAATGGCCTGTCCTACTCCTCCATTAAGATTCATGCATCAGCAATTTCAGCAGAATACAACATGGATCCTCCTGTCTTCTCTCATCCTCTACTCAGGCAGTTCTTGAGAGGAATCAAAAATGTAAAACCTCCAAGGAAACCACCTTTACCTACATGGGATCTCAACTTTGTGCTGGAAAAGTTAACACTTCCCCTTTTGAACCAGCAGCAACAGCAGAATTACAGTTCTTGTCTTGGAAAACTGCTTTCCTGCTAGCAATCACTTCAGCAAGAAGGGTATCTGAGTTACAGGCATTAATGGCAGTACAACCCTTCCTTATCTTCATCAGGATAGAGTCTCTCTGAGAACTAACCCTACCTTTATGCCAAAAGTGGTCTCCAGAGTATCATTGAACCAAGCGATTCATTTACCTACATTCTTCCCCAACCCACAGAACAGGGGGGAAAGACTGCTACATACCTTGGATGTGCACAGACAATTACGTTACTATCTGGACAGAACTAAGACCAACAGAAGAACTGACCAGCTTCTGGTAGCATATGCAACAGGAGTGCAAGGAAAAGCAATTTCAAAACAGACAGTCTCAAAATGGATAGGAAATTGCATTTGATTTTGTTACTCTTTTCATGGAAAGACAACTCCTGAAAATATCAGACCTCATTCCACAAGAGCTACAGCCCACCACTACAGCTTTCCTACGAGGAGTGGCTACCAAAGACATTTTAGAAGCTGCTACTTGGAGCTCCGTGCATACATTTGCCAAGCATTATAATCTTCCTTTATACTCTAGATCCCGAGCAGGCTTTGCAACTGCTGTTTTGCAAGGGATCTTAACTACACCATCTTTATCTTAGTGCCTCCTCCCCCAGTTTGGCTATGGTATTCTACCCATATGTTAGGACTGCAGATGCATCCTTGAAGGACATAGTACAGTTTTGTACCTACCATAAATGTAGATGTCCGATAGGTATGCATCTGCAGTCAGGATTACCCACCCTCCTTCCCCTCTGTGGTATTCCTAGGGTATTTACCCCCCTTTTAGCTAGCTGGGGGAATCTATTATGGTGTATTTGTTTGTATGTATGTATATATATATATATATATATATATATATATATATATATATATATATATATATATATATATATATATATATATATTGTTTGCTCTCTACTGTTTGGAATTATTTGCATTTATCTGGGGCAAGAAACACTGAGGAAAATGGCGTCGGCTGATGCCTTTATACCCCAGCAGCTGTGACGTCGGGTGAAGTGCGACATCAGCCGAGGCCAGACCCAGACTTTGGAATCCGGCCGACCGAAGGGCTGCCTGAGGCAGGACAACCCATATGTTAGGACTGCAGATGCATACCTATCGGACATCTACATTTATGGTAGGTACAAAACTGTACTTTTTGGGGTATTTGCCCCCCATTATTTTTAGGGATTTGTCACTTTTCTTGCACTAGGAGGTTAAGAGTTATTGCACACACGTGAGTGTGCACAGACACACGAACACCAGGTTGAAACTCTTCTCTTCATTGTAAATAATACTCATAGCTATCCTGTTTTATCATTTAAAAAAGGGTCTTTACCTTTCGTTGTGACATGCGGAATCACATGCAATTCTCCCTGCTATGTCTGAGGTTTCTGTTTGATGTCCTTCAAGGATGCATCTGCCGTCCTTACAAATGGGTTGTCCTGTCGTCAGGCAGCCCTTCGGTCGGCCGGATTCCAAAGTCTGGGTCTGGCCTCGGCTGGTGTCGCACTTCACCCGACGTCATAGCTGCAGTTCTTCGGGTATAAAGGCATCAGCCGACGCCATTTTCCTCAGTCTTTCTTGCCGCGTGGCGCCCGAAGCAGAAGCTGTTCGCAAGTGCCGGTCGGTCAGATCCAGAGATTACTACTACCGAATACTACTTCGAAGACTTCTAAAAAGCTAAGTACCCCGTTGGGGACTCTTTCTTGCCTCAGCCGATGTCAGAAAAAGTGAATAACTGTTTAACTTGTGGGAAACAAATACCTCATAAAGATTTCCACTCTTACTGCTTACCTTGTTTAGGCCCAGACCACGACGTAGCAGCTTGTTTAGCCTGTGCTTCTTTCAACCGACGGACGCTTAGACGTCGGTCGGAGTTTGCTGAACAGTTTTTCGGCTCAGATTTTGCGTACATAATGCCGTCGGATCCTCCGACTTCACAAGTTGTTAAGAAACGCAAAGAAAGGACCGACACTGCGGTGAAACCGCGGTTAAGCAAACCATGAGTGTCTCGGTTTCGGCGAAACCGAGCAAACGGTTCTATCTTAAGCAGAATCCATGACTACTACCGAGGCCCCTTCTAACCTCGTTGAATCGGCCTCTGAAATTCAACCTGCTACTGTGGTTTCACAAGAATTATCGGACACCATTCCTTTGGATCTTTCAACCCTGCGTGGTGCTGCTAGGCCGCCTGCAGCCATGTCCATAAAGGCCTTTGCCAGGGCTAAAGCAGCCAAAACTTCTAAGTCTGTGCCTGTTAAGCCCCCCTCTCACAGGCCCAGTTCCAGTTCCCAAATGCTCACTCTGGCAGAGGATCTCATCTCTTTAATAAGGGGATCCCAACCTCATCCAGACAGGGCCTCTCAACCTCCTCCAGAAAAGAGACCTAGAGCAGAGCCCCCTGAGCCAGTGTCCTCAGATGATTCTTCTGATGATACAGACAATACAGACCATCCATAGGCTCCTTTTCTCCTTATGAAGACTCCGATGCTGAGGAATCGATTCCTTCTGCCTCTCCACCAGAGGAATTTTCCTTTGGGGAAACCTTACATGCCATGAGAGAGCAATTCCAATGGCAGGGGCAAGATTTCTCAGATTCAAGGAAAAGGCTTAGGATTTTTTTGCATTTACCACAACATAGGCCTTTAGCTATACCTCCAGTTCTTCCTGTTGTAGATGATGCATTTAATGATGCTTGCACTGCTCCTGATACTTTGCCTCCAGCCCCTGCTAAGCCCGATAGGTTCTACAGGGTCCCGGACACGCATCACCATTTATACAAGGCTCCTTTTGCAGATCCCGAGACTATCTCCCAGGGGCCTAAGGCAGTAGCTTCGACCTCAGTTAAAAACCCTCTCCCCTCTGAAAGGGAATCCAGGTCCTTAGAGCGATGGGGTAAAAAAGTATACACCTTTGCTACTCTCTCAGCTAGGGCATTGAACTGTCAGTTTCATATGATCCAATACCAGGAGTTTATGCTTGATCAGTTAACTAAGAAACTGTCCTCTGATGATTCTTTAGATAAGAAATATGTTCTAGAAATGGTGCATAACATTCAGCAGGTTAGTAACCATTCTTTAAAATGTGGCTATGATGCACTGGAGGCTTCCTTTAGATCAGCCATGACTGGCACAGTTATAAGAAGGCATGCATGGTTGAAAGAACAGGTCTTGCCGGATCATGTTAAAGCAAAACTATTAGATGCTCCTATGGATAACGTCAGTTTATTTGGTTCTCCTGCTCAGCAGGTACTGAAGAAAATGGAAGAGAAGGCAAAATCTGTACAAACAGTGAAAGATTTCTTACAGGTTCAGCCTCCAAGGTTTAGCAGGAACTGGCCTTCCAAAAATTGGTCCTTTCCAGACTCCTCTAAAACACAGAGAGGCAGGAATAGGCATTCAAGAGGCAGAAATCAATCCAGAGGAGGTGCCTACAGGGGACGCCAGTGGCAAGGTAACAACCAGCGAGGCACAGACACAACTACTACCACTGCAACAGGACAATCACAGTGACTTGGCTCTGGCACCGCCTACCAGGGAACAAATAGCAGCACCCTCCTCCCCTAGTTTGGCTATGGTATTCTACCCATATGTTAGGACTGCAGATGCATCCTTGAAGGACATAGTACAGTTTTGTACCTACCATAAATGTAGATGTCCGAACAGGAATGCATCTGCAGTCAGGATTACCCACCCTCCTTCCCCTCTGTGGTATTCCTAGGGTATTTGCCCATCTAATAGCTAGCTGGGGGGGGGATCTCTTATGGTGTATTTGTTTGTATATATGTACATACATGCTTATTTTTTGTGTTTGCCTTCTACTATTTGGAAACATTGGCATTTATCCAAAATTTAGCTATCCAAGAGGGCAACTGGCATCTGGGGCAAGAAACACTGAGGAAAATGGCGTCGGCTGATGCCTTTATACCCGAAGAACTGCAGCTATGACGTCGGGTGAAGTGCGACACCAGCCGAGGCCAGACCCAGACTTTGGAATCCGGCCGACCGAAGGGCTGCCTGACGACAGGACAACCCATTTGTAAGGACTGCAGATGCATTCCTGTTCGGACATCTACATTTATGGTAGGTACAAAACTGTACTTTTTAATCCTTATCTCTGAACTCTTGCTGATTTTGGCTTCATATTTTTGTCCTGGCCCTGGAAACCTTTAGATTTTCTGATCAAAAACAAAAACAGAAAAAAAAAAACCTGAGGATTATAGTTATTCTGATTGTCCAGCATAAGAGATCCATGCTTCTTATTGCTTAGGATATGCATTTGGATGCAAAACCTATTACTGTATCACTTTTTAAATGAATTAGAATACTGCTTTGTATAGAATTCTTGAATAAAAAAAACACACAGGTACAGTCCTCATCCACTATAATGAAGAATTAAATGGCTTTCTGAAAAACAGTTAAGATGAATGGAAAAGCTTCTGCACATGTTCTTTAAATTTTCCTGGCTTGTCTACATTAATGCTTTCTGATTAGCTAATTGGCTGAGTGGATTTGTGGATTGACCAGTCATCTGTTTTGTTAGTACACTGACATAACAAATGAGCACTGCTTGACCAGAAAAAAAAAATAGTAGACTTTAAGGAGCGCTTCAAAAACGGTCATTTTACTGGAAAACTGGTGAGGATTGCCATTACTGTATAGTCCGGAAAAAAAAGATAGGTGGCAACTGTATTTTCACCTGAGCCATTTGTTTTAGGATTTTCTTTCTCAGTATTGAAAAAAAATGTTCTGTCCAGAAACGTGTACTTTCTTTCCTTTTTGTGGTGGAGAGACTACATTCTGGAAGATGGTGCATAATTCCAAACTTCCTGGCTATTCTGTTTGTTCTATATGTCTGTTCGTGTCTGCATGCTTATTTTTCTTTTCTTTTTTCTTTTGTTAGGGTAAGTGACCTTAAGAAGCTTATTTATTTGTAGTGGCATGCCTTTAGCACAGTGATTATTTTCTGTTTGTTTATACTTTGAGGACCACTGTTGAATGTAAGTACAGTTGCAGACATACAAGTCATTCTGGTTTGCATACATCTGAATTGGTTGCATTCATCCTTTTTCATGGTCTTCGATTGTCAGGCCAGACAGAGCATTCTGCAAGGTCACCTTGTGATGCGCAACTGGGTTCCTGTTTGTTTACTGAGAACACACCCTGTAGTCTGGAAAAATATGTAGTAATTTTATCATCAGAAGGGTATATGCTATCTTTGGAATTTAGGGTGGAATCCATAGTGGACTACACTTAATTTTCAAGGTCATTCTAGAAGCAGTCACTGTGAACAGTTTTGTCAGACTAACTGGAATGCAGTTATACTGGAGCTGAGAACAACTGAAAAATGATTAGCGAAATGTGAATTGATTTGGCTGCATCACAAATGCTACTAGATTAAAAGCAAAAGTGTTTTGAAAATGTAGTAATCCTGGCAGCTTGGTAATATAGTGAATGAGGCAGTGTAGTAGTGTCTCCTTTGAATAGCTTTAGCATTGCACAATGTTATGATGGCCACTACATTTTCCCAAACAGTTAAATCTACTTTTTTTAATTTATTTTTTTGCTCCTGTTGTCTGTTGAGCATCAGCCCCTCCCAGACATCAAGCCTTTTCTTTCACAAGTACCAGGGTGATGGATGTTTATATGTTCCAGTTTATAGCCTGCTACAGACCACCCTCCCAAACCCAGGAACCCCACTCGGCCTTCCTGAGAACACAGGAAAATATGAAGGTCTCTCCAAATACCATTGTATTGGGCGACTTCAACTACCCAAACATAGACTGGGAGCATTACTCTAGCTCCAACACCCTAGCCCAAAGGTTCCTAGAATTTATAAACTCAAATGCTATGGAACAACTTGTTACCACTCCCACAAGAGGGGAAAACATACTGGACCTGATCATCACCAACATGGGGACTCTATGCTCCAGACCAGAAGTGAATCCCTCACTGGTAAGATCAGACCATAAACTAATCTCACTGGATATTCACATCCCGACCCCACCCCCTGCCCTGAAAACCACAGTGAAAAACTTCTCTAAAGCAAATTTCACACTCCTCAAAACTGAGGTGGAATCCTTCAAAGCCCCGGGGCCTCTGGAAAATATGGCCCAGACCGCAGAATCCTTTATAAACGCATTCTATGAACACCTTCAGGAATGCATGGATCATGCAATCCCAAATAAAACCAAGACCCAATCCTCCAAAGGTGGAATCCTTCAAAGCCCCTGGGCCTGTGGAAAATACGGCCCAGACCGCAGAATCCTTTATAAACACATTCTATGAACACCTTCAGGAATGCATGGATCATGCAATCCCAAATAAAACCAAGACCCAATCCTCCAAAGGTGGAATCCTTCAAAGCCCCTGGGCCTGTGGAAAATACGGCCCAGACCACAGAATCCTTTATAAACGCATTCTATGAACACCTTCAGGAATGCATGGATCATGCAATCCCAAATAAAACCAAGACCCAATCCTCCAAAGGCAGACGTCCTGTCTGGTGGACCCCAGCCATAAACAAACTATACAATAGAAGGAGGAAGCTACTACATGATGGAGCAAAATCCCAAAAAGGGAAGGCATCTCTGATCACTATTAGCAAAAGACTACGGGCACTCATAAAATCGTCTAAGGCCAGCTTCGAGAGAAAAATCGTCTAAGGCCAGCTTCGAGAGAAAAATTGCACAGGACACTAAGGATAATCACAAGGCTTTCTTTAGTTATGTTAGGAACCTGGGTGGGAATTCCCAGATATGCTCAGAATTAGTCCAAAATGACAAAAAATACACCGAACCCACAGACATTGCCAACATCCTAGCTGACAGGTTCAGCAAACTCCCCACCAAAAGGGCAAATATCTATCCCAGCAGAGTGCTGCCCCCCTGACATCTCAGATGCTCAGGTAAGAGCTGCCCTCTCCAAAGCAAAAACACAGCATCAATGGGACCAGACGGTGTCCCCGGCTGCGCCCTACATGAACTCCAAGAAGAGCTAAACCCAAACATAAAACTACTGTTCAATCTCAGCCTCACTACAGGATATGTACCCAAAGAGTGGCGTACAGCAACAGTGGTCCCTCTCCACAAAGGTGGTGCCTCAACAGATCCTGGAAACTATCGCCCCATAAGCCTGACTAGCTTGGTCTACAAAGCTATGGAAAGGATCATCATGGACCTCATAAATAAAGATATTGGGGACCTACAGACACTGGATCCTACCCAGTTCGGCTTTGTTAAGGGCAGATCTTGCCTCTTAAACCTGGTCGAATTCTTTGAAACAGTCACCAAGGCCATTGACGAGGGGAAGGTGGTCCACACAGCCTACCTGGACCTCGCAAAAGCCTTTGATACAATACCCCACTCGGGCATTATAGATAAGCTCACCAGCTTAAATATAAACCCCATATGTCACTAGATGGGTTGCAAACTGGCTCAAGAACAGAACCCACATGGTTAGAATTGCTGGAGCCATGTCAGACTCCAAACCAGTTACAAGTGGCATCCCACAAGGCTCAGTCCTGGGACCTCTCTTGTTCGGTATATATTTCTCGGAGGTACAGGCCAACACGGAAGGACTGTGGCTGACCAAGTTCGCAGATGACTGCAAACTGGGCGCCATAATCGACTCTCCAGCCGACACAAGCATCTTCCAAAAGGGCCTCATAGAAACAGACAACTGGTGCCAGTGCCATGGCCTCAAGCTAAACGCCAAAAAGTGTATAGCAATCCCCTTTGGCAAAAACAAAGTGCCCACAAATTACCACATAGGTGGTAATCCATTAAGTACAGAAGAAGTAATTAGGGACCTGGGGACCCAAGTTGATAGCAATCTCTCATTTGACAACCACGTGGCCAAAATGGTTAGAAAAACATTTTATATAGCCCTCCTAATCATGAAGGGATTCACATCTAGATCAGGGGAGGTCATCGTGCCTCTTTACTCATCCCTCATCAGGCCCATAATTGAGTACAGTGCCCCTTTTGGGATGTACCTTACCAGACACCTGCAGCAACTGGAAAGACCCCAAAAGTACCTCACCAAGAGGATCAAAGGGCTCATACAGATGCCATATGCTACCCGGTTAAAGAAACTCCAGCTCTACTCAGTGGCATACCGCCTGCTCAGAGGCGATCTGTGCCTGACGTATAAAGCCATGTCCAACCCGGAATTAATGGACATGCTGCACCTCAGAAAATCCAAATCCCATCGAGCTATGCGCTCGAGAGACTTACCTCAGCACTGAAATAAATAGGACATGCTGGAGGGACAGATTCATAACCCAGAGGCTCCCTTCACTCTGGAATAAAATCCCAGTCTAGGTTGGGCAGAGTCCCTCATTGACTCTCTTCAAGAGGAATCTTGATGAGTGGATGGGAGATCGTAGGTTTACCCCGGGTATCACTTCTGTGTCACTGTTGGACAGAGGCACAGTATACTAACCTCGAAAAAGGGCATAGCAAAATTAATTTAAAATTGGTGGCGAAAGCCAAACACACTCTGGCTAGGCTTATAAATGCCCTAGGGCAGATAGCCTAGTATGAATCTATGAACAGGAGGGGCTGTCATTTATGCAGCCACTGGGTGGTTCAAGTGATTTTTACCTTTTAATGGCCATATTTACTCATACTTAAACAGGGGAAGTGTCCACACAGTGGAGCTGAGAGTTCTGTCGTCCATCACATCTGTAAGGGTTGTTGCCAGCAAGCAGCCCCTCCCCCCATCCTAAAGCACAGGACGTATTTCCCCTGGTCTCCACAAGGGGAAATTGCACTTCCCCAAAAGCTCACTGATCATCTCCATCCCCTCCCCCCAAAGAGAGGCAAGTAGGCCATACCTCATTCACTGCTGCCCCTCCCTGCATGGTTCTTCCAGTGCTGGGGACATTAATCAACCCCTGGTTTCTGGGTCAAACTGTCTCTATCCTTCTGTGTCACAATGCTAGGCAGTTATATCTGATCGTATTCTTGTGTGTTGTTGGTAATTGATCCATATGCTAGAATTTGTATCAGTGCAGACATACGCTTCTCATATCAAATTTTTACCTGTAGCAACCAGTCAAAAGTACTGATACTTTGAGTACAGTATGCAGTCTACTGTTAATTGATGCCAGGTTCATATGCGTTTAGATTTTGTATTCAAATTATCAGTGAAACAGTTCCTTGTTTGTTTGCGTTGTAATTCCTTCCTTTTAATAATGGTATTTGCAGTAGCCCGCCTCCCCCACAAACACACACTAAGTCAGTGTTTGCCTTCACCCTCTGCGTTATGATAGGCATTGCTTTTCTTGCAAGAATTGCAACCTAGTAGTCTTTTTACAGAAGTAGAAGGATTTTGGAAGGTTTTCTATGAAAGTTTTGTGCTTGAATTGTTTGACTTGCAGTGATGAAGTAAGGTAGATCTTCTTCCTTGGTCACCTCCTTCAGTGTCAGATCTAAGCCAGATTCAGAATATTGGCTTATTTGGTCATATGGAGGAAGAAAAGAAACCCAGGAAAATGGATGTCTTTTTTTTTTTTTTTTTTTTTTTTTTTACAAGTAAAATTAGTAGTGGTCACCACAGCAATACTTCCCCTATTAGATCTAGAGGCCGATTTTGGTTTTGTCACCACAGGTATGAGCAGTGCAAGTTTGACCTAATTGTTGAGTATCTTGGCATCTTTGGCCACTGTTGCTCATTGTACCAGTACTATATTACTTCTTTCTAAATAGGTAACCAGTTACTTAACCTCAGGATGGTTCAGTCCCAGACTGTTGAAATAGTGCTTATACTAGTGTAGCCATTGCCTGTGCCTGGCTGATACCCACATATCTGTCATCTCCCTGCCACTGGAGAGGCTGACATCCATTCAGCTGATCCATCGGTTTCCTGTTTATTAGATGGATCCAGTAGTAGTAAAGGAAGAAATAATGCAGCTGTTAACCATAACTAGATCTAGACCAGAAGCTTCAGACTGTCCTTTTTCTAGTCAAGGACAATTAGAGATAACATCCAGAATTCAGGGTACTTTTCTTGGCCCCTAACTTTAGGTATTTGCCTGTGACGTGAGTGCTGTTAACTTTCATACATCTTTGACTGTGCTGTGTTCACCCAAACAGTTCTAAACGTTACAGGTCGGCTAATGGGCCCAGAATTACCATCATTGATAATGAAATTGCATCCACAATCATGTTGGCAAGGTACAGTTGATCAGGAAGTTGAAGGATAACATTTTTGTTGTTGCTTTTTTCCAAGAGGCACAGGAAGAAGTGGGAACAACCCTTATGGTTTACATTATTGTCTTCTTGCAGAATGGAAGAGAAAAAGTGCCTTAATCGTGGAGCGATTCTGCTTCACTGACAGGGTACATGCCATCATGTCACGACCCTGAATTGATTTTGCTGATTTTTTGTTCTCTGGAGTATGCGCCATACTTGAAGTTTTCAAGGAGTTGCAGATGACTGCTGACAAATGGCTAATAAAGGAGGTAGATATACCTTTTAAAAGAACTAGATGCTGTTTTAGAATTTGGTGTGGGCCCTTGAACTAACTCCTTGTAATGGATGGTTGGACGCAGACATATCTCTATTGCTATTTGAGTCCATCTTGACACTTTTATACCTGCCCCAAAATGGTCTTCCTTAGTATAAAGCTTGCTACAAATGTAATAAGCACCTTGCTGTGACTGAAAGCATGCATACTCCCACAAGAGTGAATACATCCAGTATCGGCTTTCATTTATGAAGATGCAGTATTCTCCTGGCCTCGTAAATGAATGCCAGTTCTGCACTCCCCTCATTAGCATCTTATGATTGCTGTCTCTAGTAACTTGCAATACTTGGTAATGTCACTTAAACATATGTTGCTACTGTAAGAGATTGATATGAGCAGGATGTAGCTACCCCCCCCCCCCCCAGCCACAGTGGGCACTATATGGGTCTCCACCAGCTGATACAACCCTGGAAATGCACACTTCCATCCTCTCTACTTGCACCAAGCACTTAAGATACTAAACAAAGGTTGTCTGGGTTGTAGTCAGGAATTTATTACTGTATGCCACTGCAACAGGAATGTATACTAGTGTGTTGATACTCTATTTTCCTAAGGTCCACGTATGAATTGTACAGGGTCATGATTGCCGACAGTGTTTTGTGAATCTGGACCTTCCCTGAAAGACAGGTGTGCATCTGTGACATGAGGTTTGTTCAGTAATTTCACTAAGGTCTTGACCTTAAAACTTTAGTATGCAGCTTATGAGATGAGCAAAATAGAATACCCTTCTTACCACTCTGGAGACATGGTGATCACAGGTAAGGTTGCTGTCAATCTGTGTGCGCAGGTCTCTCGCCACTGAGTGCATACTTAGGATGTTGCTATTGATGTGGTAGTTAGGAGATGCATCGCGCTTTTACTGAAAGGGATGATAATAAATTGTTTTTTGCATTGAGTTTAAGACCATGACTTTGGCACTAGTCATTTGTTTAAGACCCCCTTGTAGGATGTTGACATTATTTGGAGATTCTGTGACTGCTCCCAGTTTCCAGTCATCAGCAAACTTCATCAGCCACAGATGCTTAGTTTTTAATTGCACTTCAGAGAAATAGATTCTAAACAGTAGAGGTCCCAGGACTGATCCCTGTAGAACACCACTCTTTACAGGTCTGCTGTTGAAGGTAGATTCCCCTATTTTGACTGTGTTATATCAGTGAGCCAGTTAGCAACTCGTCTAACAATGTAAGGGTTGATACCTGGCTGGGTGAGCCTGACAGTGATGCCGGAGTTGGATATAGTGCCAAAAGCCTTGGTTAAGTCTAGGTAGGCTGTATGCACAGATTTCCCCTCGTCCAGGGCCTTGGTGACTGTTTCGAGGAAGTCCACCAGGTTTAACAGGCATGACCTCCCTTTGACAAATCCAAACTGAGTTTGGTTAAGTGTTTGGAGATTGCCTGTACTTTTGTTGATGTTCGTGATGATTTGCTCCATGGCCTTGCAGATGAGGCTCGTCAGGCTAATAGGTCTATAGTTCCTGGCGTCAGTGGAAGCACTACCTTTGTGCATGAGAATAACTGTGGCCATTTTCCATTCAGCTGGGATGAAGCCGATGCTTAGACTATATGATTGAAGAGATTGTCTAATGGTGTTGCTAATTCTTGTTGCAGCCAATGTAGGACGCAGCTTGGGATGTTATCAGGTCTCATAGATGCTATGTTTTTGGCCTTAGAGAGGGTGTTTATAACCTGCTCCTTAAGTTACAAGGTAGGGGACTGGTGGTAGGGATGTCATGGGGTATGTGTGGTGGAGAAAGGGGTGATGTTTTCACAGAACCTGTCGGCCAACAGGTTAGCTATGTGTACAGGCTCAATATATGTGGTATCATTAACTACTAGTTTGGCACAAATCTGGGCCTTCCCTTTTAGGTTATGGATGTAACTATAGAATGCCTTATGGTTGTACTTAGTTGAGGAAGTTAATTTGGATTCGTAGTTTACTTTGGTGGACTTCACAAGAAGTCTTATTCGCTTGTTTAAGCTGAGATGGGAGTGTTCCCAATTTAGGGCTCGCTCCCTCTTACTCTTGAAGAGCTATTTCTTCCTGTTACTGTAAAGCCTGTTAATGACAGTTGTACACCAGGCAGGTTTGCTCTTCCTTGAGGAGCTTCTATTGGTCTCATCAGGTATGGCCAAGTCAATGTAGTTATACAGGTGCTTGTATAAAGCATTGGTGTAGAAGACTGCATAGTTGCCAGTTCCATCTGAGGGGGGAGCGGCACAGAATCCATTTAGGGGATTAATCTTCTTTGGAGAAGGTTTTAGTTTAGTTGCTGCTGGGGGGTAGATGTGGTAGTTACTTTGAATGAGACTGATTTGTGGTCAGATCTCACCAGAAAAGGCCTCACAGTTAGGGTGCTACAGTGTTGCCTCATATTGGTAAGTACTAGATCCAGGATGTTGGCACCCTTCTGGGGGTGTCAACCAGCTGGTACAGGACATTGGAGTTAAGGCAAGGAACCTTTTGGGGTAGTGAGTTTGAGCAAGAGTAATTTACCCAGTCAGTGGATGGGTAGTTAGTCGCCCAAAATCATGATAAGTTAGCAAGTAAAGGAGGATAGTATTGCTGGAATTTAATTCATTCACATGTCTTTGTGAAACACAGGATCCACCTCGTGAAGGTACTCACCAAGTCTCAATAAGACCTTGATATATAGACTGTATTTTATATAGCATGGACAGAAGTAGGTTAAAAAAAAATAGCTAGGTACGCAAGACCCAGGACAAAAGTGCCCAATCCTGGTAGGCACACTTTTGCCAGGACTGGAAAAAATGACTGTGTAAAATCCTCAAGACACGGAAACATTCCTACAATAGGGCTAGGCCAGGCCAATATGGGCCCCCTGTTGTAGAAGATAGTAGTAATCCAAAAAAATAACAAAACTGATGGGCCAAAAAAGAGCCATAAAGACGATAGAGTGGACTTTTGAGGATAAGAAGGAAATGATGTATTGTCACTGTTATGCAAGAAGCCCAGAATTTCCAGACAGAAGCTATACAAAAAGATTGAGGGAAATTAGAGGAATGACAAATATTTCCACAAGAAAAACCGTCAGAACCTTCAAATAAAAATTTGTGTTCATTATTGCAATATATAGATCAAGAAACCTTGAGTCGTTTGGAAAAAAGTGATAGAAGAAGTGCAAAAATGTAAAGAACAAAATCTAGAGACTTTGGAAAGGTACAAAAAAGTAATAAGGAGATGGGAAAGAAAGAGAGATCGGATATGGTACAATGTTTATGCAAAGGAGAAAGCCAAATCAATCGACACAAAAAAGGCAATCGCAAAGATATTTGAAGAGAGATACAGACAAAGGCATCCAGATATGGAAAATTTCACAACAAAAAAATAAGATTACAAAGAGGGAATGTAGAACAGAGGGTTAGTAAAGTAAAAGTTTAAAGTACAAGTTGAGGTTACGGGATACTTGTAAAGTGAAGGATTTAGTGTAGGAAGTCTTAACACAGGTTATATCACAACAAGATGGAACAACAAGTACCCAAAGTAAGGAGAAACTGGAGGAGCAGGAGGCATCTGAAGAAGAAATATAAACATGGGAAAGAAGGAGATTAAATATAGTGCAGTATCTTTGCAAAGGAGAAAGCAAAACTAATTAATACAAAAAGGGCAGCATCAAAGATATAAAGGCAAAGGCATCCAGACACGGAAAATTTTACAGTACAAAAGATAATAAAACAGAGGAAAAGTAGAAAAGAAGATTAGTGAGAAAAGTAGAAAAGAAGATTAGTGATGGAGAAGTTAAAGAAATAGGAATTGAGGTTATGAACTGCTGTGAAGTGAAGGATGTAGTGTAGAAAATCTAACTCCGATAACCTCGCAGTAGGATAGAACAATGGATCCCCAAATTAGAGAGAAACCAGTGGATCTGGAAACATCTGCTTAGTTGCTATATGAAGATACTTTGGAACCTTCCATAGGAAACCAGTGTAAACGTTCAGTTGAAATTGCACAACAAGGGAAGGAATAGGAAACTGTGGCAACTCTGACACAGTCAATGTTGTGGAGTGCTAGGCCAGTGAGTTCCCATATGAAAGAACAAAGGCTGATACAGGATGAAACTGAAGGGAATGTGGCACAAGAAAATGCTCTGGAACTTTCTGTAGAATGCCCACAGGAAATGGAGAACAAAGAATGTGCCCTCAGTTTAGAAGAAAATGATCTAAGAAGAGTTACTTGAATTAGTAGATATGGACAGCCCTATTCAGATCAATGAAAGAAAAGCCTACAAAAGTCAATAAAACTCTAGAAGTTTGATAAAACAAATTAACATAGTAATTAGGACTGTCCATAGAGATTCATGCAGTATAACAGAAGTAAATAGGATATATTACCGTGCAGCTAAATTAATAACAGATAAAGTCTTACCACAAAAACACAGGGTAGTAAGGGAAAGGAAGGGGAGAAATTTGAATGCCATCATGGAAGTATTGCATAGAGAAAACTATAAGCAATTAAGATGAGAAATGTCACTGTTTAGATAGATGAGTATAGAAGAGTGAAGAGATCAACAAAAATACTCAAAGATCGATGTGATAAAAGCAATGCGCAAAGATAGATGTGATAAAAGCAATGCGCACTATCAGCACACGACGGAAAACTTTGAAAATATGCAAATAAATATAATAGAAAAGTACAAAGTAAGTAATTTACTGATGACCCAAACATGTTTTGTAGAGAATTGGGAGACTAGGCAAAAGGAACCGAAACACCACCAAAAAAGAACTAGATGTATTTTGGAGAAATGTCTATGAAGATCCTGTGCAACATAACGATGCTAAATGGATAGAAGTAAGAGAGAGTAAGAAGTTCAAATGTACAGGATATGAAATGGGATGAAGTAACTGCCAAGACGTTTGAAACAAAGTTGAGCAAAGCTCCTAACTGGAAAGCCCTAGGCTCAGATGCAGTACCCAACTTCTGGCTAAAAGTATTAACATCTTTACATGAAGATTTAGCCATGAGTAAGAACTATTTGTATGTGCACTTTGAATGAACACCAGCCTTGTTAACAACAGGAAAAAAAATACTCCTACTTAAGAGCGAATCTTCAAGCTGCTCTAAAAACTATAGACCATTAACTTGCCTTCCAACAACATATAAACTATACACTGGAATTGATGCTGACAGTTTGTAGTCATTTAGAAGAAAACCCAGTCATGGAAATAAAACAAAAGGGTAATAAAAGAAAATCGTATGGAACAAAGGATCATTTCTGTTTTTAAAGTCATAATGGGGAATTGTAAAAAGGGGAATAATCTAAGTATGGCATGGATAGACTACAAAAAAGCATTTGACAGTATCCCACATTCATGGATAAAAAGAGTGCTTAAAAATGTAGAAGATGCACCCCACACTGATTGATTACATCACAGCAACCATGAAACAGTGGCAAACCACTCTGCAGTTAAGCCATTATAAAGGACATATTATTCCAGGGATAAAAATTTGAAGGGGGCTGTTCCAGGGTGATGCTCTGCCACCACTGCTGTTTTGTTTTGCCCTTGTCCTAATCTGTTAAACAGCTTATTTATGGCTACAGTTTGGCTCCCAGACAACGATTTAGATGATTTAAGCCTCTGATGAGGAACTGACAGCCTAATTGCAAGTGGTCAAAACATCTTCAGATGATATAAGAATGTCATTTGGTCTTGATAAATGTACAAAAGCAACCTTTAAAGCAGGAAAGCTGCAGCACCAAGAAAATAGTTTGGGACAAGAATGCTTTATAAAACAACTTGAGCAAGAGGGAGTGTATAAATGTTTGGGAATTGATGAAGGGGTCAACAATAAAATATGAACAAATGTGAGAAACTTAGTAAGGAAATTTTTAGAAGACTTGATTCTGAACAGTGTTGACATCTAGTAACAAAAGTCAGGCTATAAACCAATTTGCTCGTCCTGTCCTAACTTACAGTTTTGGTGTGATTGACTGGCCCCAAAAGGTGTTGGATAAGAAAACAAGAAGGATGTTTCATGCTCCTCAAATAAGTTTTATAGAAATTGGTTCATACCATGACTATATTTTCTGTTCTGAAGGAAGTATAGGCCTCCTCAAAATTGATTACATATGCAGATATGCAGTTGTGGGAATGCATACGTATCTGCTGACCTTACAAGACCCAAATGTAGTGAAAGCTTTAAAACATGAGGAGAATAAGTCTAAGATGCTTTCCCTGCTTAGTTTAGCAGAAGCATATCAGTGTCAAGCTGGAATGAAACTCAAACCAAAAGTAGATAAAAATCAGGCAGCAATTGAATGTGCAAAAAACAAGAATATAAGGTGAAGGATCAGATGAGAAGGCAAGAAATGTAGAAAATGCCGAAGTGTAGTTGCAAGTATAGGAAACTCTTCGAACAACCTTATGTTAACAAGGATCGAACGCAGGAATGGTTAAGAAGAGGTGAATTTAAACCAAAAGATGAAAGGTTAATTTTGGCGGCCCAAGATAGTGGACTACAAAGTCCATTGAACATGTGGGAGAAACAGACAAGGTATTTTTTTGTAAAACATAATTGGAAACAGTTGCACACCTTGTTGCTGGTTGTGACCTACTAATGGCAGAATGACTCTATACTGAAAGGCATAATCATCTGGCAGGGTTGTTGCATTGGGGATTGTGCAAACATTGTAATATTGAAGTAGTTGAAAAACACTGGAAACATGAGCCACAAGCATTGTAGAAAATGAAGTTTATTTCACATGGGATCAGCCATTACCAACAGTTCAAAAATAGATGAGAGAAAACCAGATATAGTGGTCCATGAAAAGACAAAAAGTAGCATTGATAATTGAAATTGCTACACCCAATGACTACAGTGTCTTATGTAGAGAGAAACAAAGTCATACAATACCAGGATTGGCAGGCAGAAATGAGAGCAGTGTGGAAGTAGGATACCCAGACAGTTCCAGTAGTAGGAGTAATGCATCTTGTAAAAAAAAAGAATTTACAGTCGTACTTAGATATGTTACCGATGCATGTAACTCCTTATAAATTGCAGAAGGAGTCATTACTGGGCACATTGTGGGTGCTGCAAAGATCACTTCTGGCTAACATCAAAGATTGAAACAGTACTAATTTCATGAACTTTAATCATCCATTGACTTGGGAATGGGGTCCATTCCTGTCATGGTATTAGCAACCCAAAAGACTTGGAGAGATTAAAAAAAGGAATAAAACACAAGGATCTGAATGGAGAGATAATTAAATCAGTAAGAAAAAGAGAGTAGTATTGCTAGAACTGAATTCATCCTCTGGTCTTGGCGAATAACTCAAAATCTCACCAGAATGACTGTGATGTATAGACTGTATTTTTATATAACACATGTCATGGAGAACAGTAGGTTAGAAAAATAAAAACACCTGGGACACATGTCCCAGGATAAAAAAAGTGCCCATTTCTGGTGTACACCCTAGTACCAGGAATGGAAAAAAGGGCAGTGTAGAATCCTCAAGGCACTGAAACATTCCTATGATAGGGTTAGGCCAGGCTCAGTGGGAAGATGGCTCTCCGGTGGTGGTGGTGGTGGTAGTAGTAGTAGTCTACAAAAACTGACAGGTCAAACTAGAGCCATAAAGATGGCAAAGTGGGCTATTGAGGATAAGAAAGAAATTCTGTATTGTTACTGTTATGTAAGAAGCCCACAGTTTCCAGATATCAGAAAGATTGAGAGAAATTCAAAGGAAGACAAATACTTGCACATGAAAGACTGTCAAAAGCTCCAAATAAAAATATGAATTTATTAATACAAAAGATTAGTGAAAAAACATTACCTAGACATTGGACTATCTGGAAAAAGAAGTGACACAGGAAGTGCAAAAATATGAAGAACAAAATCCCTAGATTTTTGAAAGTTTATAAAAAAAAGATATATGGATATGGGACGAAAGAGATCTGGTATGGTGCAAAACTGGTGCAAAGGAGAAAACCAAATTAATCAAAAAAAAAAAAGGCAGCTGCAAACATATTTTAAGAGAAATACAGGCAAAGTCGCCCTGATATGGATAATTTTGCAATAAAAAAGGGTACTTTTCCGTTATCGGGGCAACAGTTTAAATGCGATTAGACAGCTCAGAATGTAGTGTCTTTTCATGTATTTCTGTGATAATATAACTAGGTAATTGTAAAGTTATTTCTCTCTTTGATACGTATTATACATTAAATTTTTAAACGCATACGTGTTCTGATTAGCATCAGAAATGCATGGCCAGACACTGTATTCAGAGTTCATCAACCACATTTATGTTGTTTGCCCATTAAAAGAATAGTTTAAAAAAAAAAAAAATAAAAAAAAAAAGGAATTCTTGATAATGTGAAGCCTTTTCTCCATACACACAAAATATAAATGTACAAATACACATAGTGTGCACATAGTCATTGAGACATAAAGATAGCTGGAAAGATGCGATCGTCATCCTAGAAACAACTGTTCGGTAGTACGCGTTTTTTTTTTTTTTTTTTAAAGCCTCATCTACTGCTTTAAAAAGGACTCCTTGACAACGGAAACAACCATTGTATGTAAATTCATGTATGCTTTATTTTACAAAGTTAGTAAACATTTAATTAAAAGCCTAAGCCCAATCCCAGATGTTGCGTTTTCTAAGCGCTTCAGAAAAAAAAAACATGTAGACAGCAATTTTCAGGTTATATGAACAACATTCCACTAGCCCCTTAGACTCATTAAGGTATTGGGTATACCAGGTATTGATATGGATTACTGGCCTGTCTGTTCAAACTGTTCAGTGACTGATTATCATACAAACTGGAGGTTTATAGAGAGATTTTTGTAGAAGCTGTTTTCTAACTAATTTTTTTCATTTTCCTCTGTGTAATTTATCGGGTCAACAGTTTCAACATGATCGTTCAGTTGTAATTATTTCTTTAACATACGAGTTAACCAGATATGTGTAAAGATCATTTAGTTTTTTTAAATGTATTAATAAAAGAACAAATTTTTACACACATCTGGTTAACAGATGTATTAAGGAACTGGATTACAGCTGAACGATCAGGTTGAAACGGTTTCCCCGATGATGGAAAAGTACCAAAAAAAGAAAACAAAGGGAAAATTACAAATGAGGATTAGTATGGTAGAAGTTAAATAGAAATTAAAGTTATGGATTATCTGCAAAGTGAAGGATTTAGTGTTGGAGAATCCAACCAAGAAGTGTCACAGCATGAAAGAATAATAGGTCCCCACATTAAGGAGCAGCAGGTGGAGCAGGACGCATCTGAAAAAGATTGCAACATAGTGATGCTCTGGAACCTTCTCTAGGAGACCAGTACAAAAGTCCAGTTGAAGCTGCACAGCTACTCTGCAAGTAATGTTGTATAGTGATGGGCCAAAGAGTTCCCATATGAAAGAGCAGCAGATGAAGCAATGTACATCTGAAGCGAGATGTCACAGATGTTCTGGAACTTACTGTGGAATACTCACATGGAATGGAGAGAATATGCTCTCGGTCTTGGAAAGTGCTTTAAATGAATACCTTCTTGATTCAATTGAGAATGATAAACATGTTAAGGTAGAGGAAAGAAATAGATTACAGAAAGTAAATAACACCCAAAATGTTAGAAGATTGGTAAAACAGATGAATGCTGTGCTCGAGAGTATTAAGAGAAACTCATGTGATACAATAGAAATAGAATACATTTCTGTGCCAGCTTAATTTAATAATGGATGATGTGTTACCACAGACATGTACAGCAACAAAGGAAAAGGGAGCAAGTGTAATGCCACTGTTGAAGCATTGAATAGAGAAAAAATATAAAGTCATAAAGATGAGAAGTGTCACTTTTTTAATAGAATATAGAAAATGGACACTGCGGTGGTGGTGCTGCGGTAGCGTTGTCGCCTCATAGCAAGACGTTGTCCTGTTCAATTCTCAGCTAGAGCGTCTTCTGTGTGGAGGCATACGTGACTGGGGCGTGCCTTCGTTGAAGGTTGTGTGTCAGGGCTGGTAACCCGGTACGTAAAAATCTACTACCAATCATTAGCAGACCAGAGTTCTGCTGTGGCGACCCCTAACCAGGAAAAGCTGAAAGACGCAAACAAATAGAAAATGGAACACATCATCAAAAATACTTAGATGTGGTAAAAGCAATGCACATTGTTAAAACAGGTCAGGATCTGTACTGTACAATTGCCAATAATAAACTAAAAATATCTGAACAAGCAGAAAAACTTGGAAAATATGTAGATATAGTAACTATAATGACCTTTTCAAAATAAGAAATTCATTGATAACCTAAAAAAGGTTTATAGAGAACTGAAATGAAACAAGAGGAATAGAAATACCACCAAAAAAGAAGACTCATTTTGGAGAAATATTTATAAAGGCACTGTTCAACATAGCAAAATGCAGAATGGCTGATGGTCAAAATAAATAGTAAGGAATTCTAATATAGAGGATATGAAGTGCAGGGTCCTGGGTTTGAGCCTTGCAGAGGCAGTTGATTTTACTAACCTACTGGGTAGCACTAGAAAGCCTTAAACTGATACAAGCCTTCTAGCTTAGAAGAGAGACTTTGGAGTGATTAAGTATCCGTTTTCTGTACGTACTTGCTGTACTTAACTGTTTTCCGCCTAAACGCAGATTTTCCAGCGTTTATTGTAATTTAAAAGCTTGTTTTTTTTCACATTGTACTTATTTGACTGCCTGCACTTTTAAAAAGTTGTTTTTTGTTTAAGTAATTTGTTGAACTGTTTTAGGCTACACACTAAAGTACGATAGCCTTTTCTGGTTGTTTGTAGTCGTTTAAAGCTGTTTTAAGTGTATTTTTTACTGTTTTTGCCTTATCGTTTCAAAAAACAAACAAAAAAAAAAATCCTTGTTTCCCACCTTTCTAAAGTAGTATAGTCCGGTTTTCAGGCTAGTGCTGAATTCAGGGCTGTGATACTAGTTTCTGAGTTGCCCGTACCTTACTTGGATAGAAGGAGGTTTCTCTGTTTACTTGTGAGAGAGTGGAGCTTTGAGCAACCTATCTGTCCCTAGAGGAGTGGTTCCAGCTCAGAAGTTAGTAGTTTATTGGCCATTTTGGGCTAATTTCTATCTTTTTCATTTCCCTACTATAAAAACTGCATTTGCACGGTTTTGCGCATTGGGCAGTGCCGGTTAGCTACGGTTAAATTATTCTCGGCTCCACAAAGTCTCCCCTTCAGTTTTTCCCTTGAAACTAGTCTAACTCTCAACCTAAGCACTCAAAAAGCATCTTACAGCCCAGCACTTGCTCAGACCTAATAGCAAGCACTAATATGCCCTGATATTGATTGCCCAGCAGGGCAAGGCTCTTTATTCACCCCTCACCAACCAAGCGACTAAGCAGCTCACCCTACTAGTCAGGCATGACCAAAGGACAACTTCAGGTGCACTCTACAGTCCAGCTGGTGAATCTGGGTATCCTTAGTCATTGTTACAGCTGTCTCATGTACACAGACAACCCTCTCCTCCAATCACAAAACACTAACATATGCGAGAGATGCAGTTATGCAGCCATACTGGAAGCTAAGTTGTCTCCACCTAAGACTGGAACAGACAGTCAAGAGGAGAAGGTTAACACTTGCACCACACTTCCAGCCGCACACAGACCTACTAAAACAGCATTGGCAAAAAATACACAAAATCATACTCAGAGTCTCTAAATAAAAACTTGCAAAAGCATCCGAGACCTCCAAAGCAGACACCCAAACAACCTGTACTTCCTGTCACAAACCAGACAACACATAAAACACAAAGTCAGTGTGCCGCACAATCACAGTCCTTAAGGCAAAATAACATACCCAACACGCTAGTAATAGGTGACTCTATAGTCGGGCACACTGACATCCCACTCGCTAGGCTGGACAAGCAGAAGGTTACTGTTAGCTGCCTGTCGGGAGCCAGAATCCGCCACATAACACAAGCACTCAGGTCACTCCAGAACAAGTACAAATATGACTGTCATTGTTCATGTTGGTGTGAATGGCCTGAGATGTACCTCCCTTGACTACATGAAAAGAGACATGGAAGAGCTATCTGTTCATGCAACCCAGGCTGGCATGACCCTGACCCTGAGTAGCATTCTGCCCTCACCAAGAATGATACCTCAGTATGAAGAAAAAAATTATCAGTTTCAACAATTGGCTAAGCTTCTGGTGTCATTCAAAGGGGATCCAGTGTCTGTCAGCCTGAGACAACATGCTGTACAAGCCGGGTTGCTTCGCAAGAGATGGCTTGCACCTGTCACCCCTAGGCTTTCGAATACTGGCCAAGGCTCTTGCTGCCCCCATAGTGCCTTTTTTAGGCAAGGCTCAAAAGTTAAACCTACCTCCGTAAACAGCACAATTAACAAAAAACTGAGGGTTATGCTACTAAACTCCAGGAGTTTAAATCTCAAAATGCACGCGCTCGAAGCACTCCTCAGTATGGAGAACATCGACATCTGTGCAGTAACTGAAACCTGGTTCAAGGCTCCAGAGAGCATCCCAGCAATACCGGGCTACAACTCATACCACACGTTTCAGCCACAGAACACAGACCGAAACACAAAAGGAGGGGGTGTATCCATATTCATCAAGGATACCTACACCTCCAGGTTAGTGGCGCAGCATGATACCTCTGAGATCATCCATGTGCAACTAACATCGGGCAAATCTGCAGTGCAAATTGTGGCCTGCTACATATCACCCTCCATGACCCAGGACCACCACTCCACCTTTCTGGAGACACTGGAAAACATGAAGGTCCTACCGAACACCCTGATATTGGGCGATTTCAATTACCCTACCATTCACTGGGAAAACTACTAGAGTACAAATTCCCAAGCCCAGCGCTTCCTGGAATTCATCAACTCAAATGCCCTGGATCAGCTGGTAAACTCCCCTACCAGAGGTGAAAACATATTGGACCTGGTCATCACCAACATGGGCGACAGGTGTTCCACACCGGAGGTCAACCCGTCACTGGTTAGATCAGAGCATAAACTAATCACTCTGGATGTCCACACCCCACCACCACCCCCAACTAAGGAAACAACAGTAAAAAAAACTTCTCTAAAGCAGACTTCACCTTACTTAAGACAGAGGTGGTAAGTTTCACAGCCCCCACGCTAAAAGATCACGCTGCCCAAGATGCAAAAACCTTTACAAATGCACTCTCTGAGCACCTACAAGGATGCATGGATCATGCCATCCCTAGCAAAACCAACACTCACTCCTCTAAGAGAAGGAAACCAGTTTGGTGGACCCCTGCAATAAACAGGCTGTACAATAGGAGGAGGAAACTAGTTCAGAAAAAAAGCAAATCCCAAGAAGGAAAGACATCCCTGATCAGTATCAGTAAGTAACAAAGGTCCTTCATGAAATCATCCAAGGCTAACTTCGAAAGAAAAATAGCCAAGGATTCAAAAGGTAACCACAAAGCCTTCTTTAGCCATGTTAAGAATCTAAGTGGCAACTCACAGATATGCACTGAACTAGTACAAAATAGCACAAAATATACTGAACCTACTGATATTGCCAACATCCTGGCAGATAAATTCAGTGCAAACTTCACCCCCCCCCAATCTCCAAAAGGGCCCACAACAATACCGGAAAAGTGTAGTGTCCCAGAAATCACAGATGCACAGGTGAAAACAGCCCTTTCAAAAGCTAAAAACACAGCGTCAATGGGACCAGATGATGTCCCAGGCTGCGTCTTGCACGAACTACAGAATGAACTAACCCCCACCTAAACATGCTGTTCAACCTCAGCCTCTCCACAGGCTACATGCCCATAGAATGGTGCACAGCAACGGTTATTCCTCTCCACAAAGGAGGGGCCACAACTGACCCTGGTAACTATCGCCCCATAAGCCTGACTAGCCTGGTCCGCAAGGCTATGGAGCGCATCATCATGGAACTCATTAACAAAGACATTGGGAACCTCCAAACACTTGACCCAACCCAGTTTGGCTTTAAGGGCAGATCATGCCTACTAAAACTGGTTGAGTTTTTCGAGGCAGTCACCAAGGCCATATATGAGGGAAAGGTGGTTCACACAGCCTGCTTTGACCTCGCAAAGGCTTTTGACACCATTCCCTACTCTGGTATTACAGAAAAACTCACCAGCCTGAACATAAACCCCTACGTCACGAGATGGGTTGCCAACTGGCTTACAGACAGAACTCGCACGATAAGAATAGCGGGCTCCAGCTCTGACTCTAAAGCAGTCGCAAGTGGTGTCCCGCAAGGCTCGGTCCTGGGACCCCTACTGTTCGGCATATACTTCTCAGAAGTACAGACAAACACAGGAGGACTATGGCTAACCAAGTTCGCCGATGACTGCAAACTTGGAGCCATAATTGACTCTCCGACTGACATGGACATCCTCCAACAGGGCCTTACTGAGACGGACACCTGGTGTCAGAGTCATGGCCTCAAGCTAAATGTCAAAAAATGCATAGTCATCCCATTTGGGAAAAACAAAACACCCATAAAATACCACATAGGTGGCAGCCCCCTTAATACAAAAGAGGTAATAAGAGATCTGGGTACCTAGGTAGATAGTAATCTCTCCTTTGGCAATCATATTGCCAAAGTAGTTAGGAAATCCTTCTATGTGGCCCATCTAATTACTAAAGGGTTCGCATCTAGAAATAAAGAGGTTATAGTGCCCCTCTACTCATCACTCATTAGACCCATCCTAGAGTACAATGCCCCATTTGGGATGTACCTCACAAGACACTTCCACAGCTGGAAAGTCCACAAAAGTACCTCACCAAGAGGATTACTGGTCTCAAACATATGTCCTATGCAGCCCTACTGAAAAAACTCTGGCTGTACTCAGTGGCATATCGCTTACTCAGAGGTGATCTCTGCCTGACTTACAAAGCCACGTCCAACACAGAATTGGTGGATATGCTCCACCTAAAGAAATCTAAGTCACTGCGAGTCACACGCTCTAGTGAGCTAAACCTCGCCACAGCAATAAATAGAACATGCTGGAGGGATAGATTCCTGTCACAGAGACTCCCCATGCTTTGGAACAAAATTCCAAATTACATCAGGCAGAGCCCCTCACTAACACTCTTCAAGAGAAACCTTGACGAGTGAATGGGTAACAGAAAATACACCCCTGGGATCACTTCATTGGCTCTGCTCAACAGAGGATCAGTTAATTTAATCAATGGGGCGGCGAAAGCCGACACACTCTGGCTAGGCTTATAAATGCCCTTTAGCAAATGCCTAGTACCTACCTATGAAGTAATGGCCAGAGAAAAAGGTATTAACATCTTTACACAAAGATTTAGCCCCGAGTAAGAATCATTTATATGCACATCCTGAACAAATACCAGTCTGGTTAACAACAGGAAAAGTGATGCTACTTCTTAAGAGTGAACCTGCAAACCATCATAAAAACTGTAGACCAGTAACTTCCCTCCTGACAATATAGAAAATTATACACGGGAATTGATGCAGGCAGAGTTTAAGAAAGCAAAAAAAAAAATCGGTCATGGCATTAGAACAAAAGTGTAACAAAAAAAAGTCATGTGGAGCAAAAGATTTTTTGCTGCTAATTTAAGCCATAATAGATAATTGTAAAAAGGGCAAGAATCGAAGTATGGCATGAAAAGATTATAGAAGACAGTATTCCACATTAATAAATAAAGGAATGCTTACAGATGTACTTCACATTAACGGATAACGGAATGCTTACAGATGTACAAAATATACCTTACACTGATCAATTACATTACAGTGACCATGAAACCATGGCAAGCCACTTTGCAGCTGAGACATGAGAAAGGGCAGTTTACTATACCAAGGATGTAAATCCAAAGGGCGATATTCCAGGGTGATTCTCTCTCACTGTTATTGTTCTGTTCTCCCCTTAACCCATTAAGCTGCTTATTTAACAAATAAGGCTATGGTTAAAATTTGGCTCCCAGAAACAGTTTTTTTTTTTTTTTTTTTAAATCATCTCATTTACTATTTGTGGATGACTTAAAACTGTATAGCTCATCATATGAGGAGTTGAAAGCGCAACTACAAATGGTAAAAACTTTCTTAGATAGAAGAATGTTGTTTTGAGTTAAGGTGCCAAAGCAACATTTAAAACAAAGATTGCAGCACTAGGAAAATATCAGTCTGGGACAGAACTGTGGTATAAAGAAACTTGAGCAGGAGGGAGTATATAAATATTTGGGAATAGATGAAGGATCAGCAATAAAACCTTAACACATGAGAATAAAACTCAGTAAAGAATACTTCAGAAGATTAAAAGTAGTAATGAAAACTGCCTTGACCTCTAGAAATAAAGTTCAAGCCATACTCCATTTTTCTCTTCCTGTTCTAACATATAGAATTGTGATGATTGACTGGCCCCCAAAAATGTTGCATTAGTTGGACAAATCAGTGTATACCACGATTGTGCATTTCTTGCTCTGACAGAGGTATGGGTTTTCACAAAGCTGAATGTATATATATATATATATATATATATATATATATATATATATATATATATGTGTGTGTGTGTGTGTGTGTGTATATATATATATATATATATATATATATATAATCTGATGTATAGATCTGCAGTTGTGAGACTGCATACATATCTCCTGACCTTTCCTGATCTAAAGATAGTGAAACTTTTAAAATGTGCGAAAAATAAGTCTAAGATGACATATTTGCTTAGTTTAGCAGAAGCATTTTGGTGTAAAGTGGGAATGGAAATTTAAGCCAGATGTAGACAAAAATCAGAAGAGAACTGGACTCGTCAAAAAAACAAAAACAATACAAGGAAAAGGATTAGATAACAAAGAAAACAACTGGAAAATCTTTAAATCTCCTGGAACAACCTAATGCTGACCAAGATTTGATGCAGGAGTGGTTAAAGAGAGGTGAATTGAAACCAAAAGTTGAAAGATTAATAATGGTGGCCCAGGATAGTGGACTAAATAGACACTGGTTTCCAAATTCCATTGAATACTGCAGTGGTGGTGCTGCAGTAGCGTTGTCGCCTCACAGTTAGACTTTGCCTGTTTGATTCTTAGAGCGTCTTCTGTGTGGTAACATGCGTGAATGGGCGTTCCTTCGTTGAAGGTTGTGCGTTAGGCCTGGCAAGCCATCACGTAAAAATCTACTGCCAATCATTAGCGGACTGGAGTTCTGCTGTGGCAACCCCTAACCGGGAAAAGCCAAAAGACACAAACAAACGTGGGAGAAACGCACTAAAAAATGTGGCAAAACTATTGCACTAGGGATTGTGCAGACACTAAAGTATAGTAGTACAATGCATTGTAGAAAAAGATGGTTTATATCAGATGGAGTCTCCCATTACCAACCATTGAAAAAATAAATGCAAAAAAAAAAAAAGATATAGTAATCCATGAAATAAAGACAAAATAACATTGGTCATTGAAATTGCTACACGCGGTGATTGCACCGTTTTGCTTACAGAAAGACACAAAATCATAAAACATTAGTGTTTGTAGGCAGAAACAATGTCAAATAAAGATACCCAGACTATTCCAGTAGTAGTAGTAGGAGCAATGGGTCTGATGATGAAATGATTTAAAAAAAAAAAAAAAATGGTAGTACTTAGATGTGCTGCCAATACATGTAATCCTATATGAATTACAGAGGGAGGCAATTCTGAGCATATTGCAGATTGGTAGTACTTAGATGTGCTGCCAATACATGTAATCCTATATGAATTACAGAGGGAGGCAATTCTGAGCATATTGCAGATGCTGAGAAGAGAACTGTTGGCTAACATCAAAGATTGAAACGGTACTAATTTCTTGAAATGTAATCGTACCCTGGCTTAAGAATATGGGATCCATTCCTGACATGGTATTAGAAACCCACAAATTTGGAGAAGCTAAACTGAGAGAAAACGTAAAAACACTTGCTTTGTCATTTCTGTTTTGTATGTAGTTGTTGCAGGGTTGAAACATGTAACTTGAAGAAACATTTTGTGTTATATTTTGGTATCCTACAAAATCCTAATGCATCAGAATAAATCTGTTTTATTAAATTTTATTTTTTTATACTAAAAAATGAGGAAATATCTGGAAAAGTATATCTGATAACCTTCTCTGGAAAAGGAGAAATTTACAATATGTCACAGTTTTGATCTTTAAGTAGAAAATGGACAAACTTTAGATTAGTGACTGACACTCAAATGTGTGATATTAATGCGTAACATTTTGGGTCTGGCACTCATAGGCTGCCCCGTTTTTTTCAGTGCATTTATCCTCGTCTTACAGTGCAGTTTTTTTTCTCTATAATATAATACAGCATAGGCACAACAAATGATTTATTTGGCTGTTTAGATGGTCTCTCAGAGATGTCGAAGTCCTTCCTATCAACTTTACTCTGATTTTTGTGGAGATCTGAGCTGTTCAGAAGAGATTTCTGAGGCCTAGTTTAATTTTTCTTTAGCACAAACAGGATTTTAAGTGTTTGGTGCTAAAGTTCATCAAGTAATTCAGACCCTATCTCACTGCTGCTAGGTGTGGGTGTTGCAACCATGTCTAGCAATTCTGTATTTGTTTTTGCCGGACAGAGGTTAGGTCAAAGAAAGTGTGGCAGGCAGAGGCTGCGGAAAGTTTTTTGTACTCTTTAATTTTCTGTAGCTAGATGGTTGACAGCAAAATTTCATTGCTCAACAATGAGAGCGTTTATCAGTTTGTTTTATGTAGTTTATCAGCGTATCCTATCTGTGTTCATCATGTAATGATTTCTCCAATCACCAAGTCTTTGTTAAAGAGTTTCACTTTAGTTTTTTTGTTCTTTGTAGCACTTACTGCGAACTGTGTCCTGATCAGTTCACTTATGTTAAACTGTGGGTGATCAGTAACCTTGTAAACTACAAAAAATGGAATGTGTAGTCTACTAAAAGCAGGCTGAGAGAAATTCCTTTCTGAAACATCATGAGATTTGAACAAGTGGTGGGACCTTCTTGACCCATGGCAGGAAAGCAAGTGAAATAGAGGAACTTGCATATGATGAACAGATTCTGAGTGTTAGGCATATTGGTAAATATTACATGTTGGTAAAGCAGGTAGAAAAAAAGAAACTCAGGAATGCAGTTAAATTAAAGAATTAAGTTTTTTGTTAATTAGGTCTGCCTACTGCTTCCTTCTTCCTCCCTTCACCAGAAAAACATATTAGCAAAGTTAACTGGCTGCTCAGTTTTCTGTGCTTGTGATTATTCCTATCCATCTATCATCTTGTATGTAAGCTACTATTCTTTATTCTGGTACTACCCCGCACTCTCATGTACTCAATGGGCTTAGATAGTTTTCCAGCCTTCCATAACTCAACATCTCTGTTCTGCATATTTCATGTCATCATACAACCTTTATTTGGTAACTTGGAAAATGGACTGACCTTGTTAATATCTTTTTCAGCCATAACTCAAAGTATAAAAACGATTGATAGCTTATATGTATTTAGCACACAGTACGAGTTGTTTTCAAACATTCTGCTCCTTGCCTTTGCAGTTGAATGAGAGAGTTTAAAATTGGGTAATAGTTACCAGTAAGGTCAGGATTTAAAGGCAAGGGACTGGGTCATCATACCTTCTCAAGTTATTACTCCATCTTTGGACAAATTCTGACATTTCACAAAATTGCTGGAGCCAAGATTTACAGCTAATACCAGCCTGTCTTTAGAAGAATCCTGACTGCAGGTTGTAAGACTTAAATATATAGCCAAGTCCACAATCTGAATAACTTGGTACATTCAGCTTGCACCAAGCTTAATCAGCAGAATTTCAAGAAGAGGCCTCCACAGTCTCTTCGGATAAACTACAAAATGGATGCAGTCATATCTAAACGTATAAATAAGAGCAGCTATCACTGCTGGAGGATGGAAAAACATTTCTGGTAATCTGGTAAAAGGACTACACAGTCTATCAGCAGTTTGGTAAAATCCTACTGAGATCTCTATAGATGACATCATTGCCTTTTTATTGGAGGTATCTGACTATAAAAATGAATCTCATCCAGACAAAGCTAGTTTCCCAGTAGAAAGTTATGTCTTCATTTGGCAGTCCATCCCCCATCTTTCTGTTTCATGACATGGAGCTGAAGGTATTACCAGAAGAAACTTGGTGTTCCTGAATGTAGGGCTTATTGACAGTGGTGGCAAGAAACTTCAGATCAAAGGGGGGTGGGTGCAGGAAGCAGCTGAATCAATGGGGTTACTTGGAATGGTGTAGGGCTGTATTACAGCAGGTAATCGACCATTATATGTAATAAAACAACAAATGCAGTTCTCTTTCATCCACAGACTACCTTACTATTACTAATTTACTAACTGTGTATATACATCATTTGTCTTGCAGTCAACAAGGCTAGCCTTATATGAAAATGAACCCTAGGCAAAAGGCTTGATGGACTCTCCCTGATCCACCAAGCCCCCCTGCACTTCCTTAGTGCCTCTCCATGGTTTCCTTATCCTGGCGCCACACCTTCCAGTTACTCTACTTTCTTGCCTTTTTCACCCTTTTTCTTGCTTTTTTAGTTTCCTCCAAGGCTTGTAGCAATCCTAACTGGCCAAGACTCCACTGTAATAAGTCCGAAGAGTGTAACTGAATTAAGCTGGGTGTCTGGGAGACGGAATTCATAGGATTCTAGATTCTCTGAGGTGTATCTTTGAGCTTTTAATAACCCATTGATGACCTGAACAAAAGTTCACAAGGAAGCACCAGTGCCATGATGATGAGGGATAAAGCTCTAACTATGACCTAGGCAATCAAGGTTTGATTAGCTGCTGAAGTGCGTCAGGCATTGATAGAAAAGGTTGGGCATGCTCATTCCAGAGGGGGGAGGATGTTCGCCTATGCAGGAAGGCATAGCTCACAGAGGGGAGCATACCAAGACAAATGCAAAGGGGAGATGGCGGACGGGGGGGGGGGGTGACTGTAGGTCGGGTCATAAAGTTTAAAAAAAAAGTCCTTCAGTCACGCAGCATGTCAAAGAGGAGTGATGTTCTGACCTTTGTTGCTGTTCTTTCAAGGAAAAATAAGCTTTGTCTAA